>NC_056740.1:543237420-543597420 GCF_019279795.1 Protopterus annectens
TGAAGTCACTTAACGAGACGATACTTTTATGCAATTAGAAGACTGGGTTAGCGTCCTTAGTGGTGGTCTGGGCATCTTGCCTAGTAACTACCTATAAAACAGAAAACACTGATCCTATAATACTGAATAATGATTTAATGTACCTTATGCATTTGTACTGTATCAGGCTTGTGTAGATGTGAAACATTTTTATTTCTTTGTTTGTTGGCCAGTGTTGGTGGATTGGTCCAAGGACCGTTTTCAGCCATGACCCAAGGTAAGACAGTAGAGTTTATTTCTATTTATGCATGTCTGCTAGCCGTGTTGATAGTGTGGTACAAGACCTTTTTCTGACTTTAGGGTGGCCAAAAGGCGAAATACAATAGAAGTTGTAGACACAAAGATATTTAAGAAATTAGCAACAGTGCTGTGCAAATATTTACAAAGAGCTATAAATCAGAGGTAAAGGCATGATACAGAATATAGAGAGTTTACAACAAATAAAGATAAATACTGGATTCAGGAAAACAGTGTATATACAACAGTGTATTAAATAGATGCTGGAAACTTTATGCAGTGTGCTATTCAGACTAAAACAGTTAAGTGAATATAATAGTGACATGAATGCCAAGCAGTTGAAATAAGTTAGTTAATCAAATTATTCAAAAGACATCGTCAGTTATTCAGCATCTTTGAAATATTTTCATTTTTGTATTTTACAAAGAAATTCTTTAAACCTTTTTTTGAAGTGAAAAAGTCCAGGAAGGCAGTAATACTGTCTGATAGACAGTTCTAGGAGTCAAGTGCTAGCTTTTCGAAAGATCTTTTGCAAAATGAGATGAAAAAACATAGTTATTAATGTAAATGTGCTAGAGATACAAAGCATATATGAAGGTTTGTGAACAGAAAGTTTAGTAAGATTAGGACAGTTCCCAGAAACATAGGTGGAACAGGAGAAAGGGGCAGCCACCACAGGAGCAAGACATCAGGGGCAGGATGAGGAGATGCTGATCTTTCTGTAATGCAACACTGTATTAATTTCCATACAGAAATGAATTTCGTATTGTAGTGCTTTTGTTATTTGTACTGAAGCACTTGATTCTGTGCATCATATGTAAACTAAGAATGATTTGCTGTAGAAAGCTACTTTGTTGCAAATGGTTTGCTACATAGTTTAAGAGTAAAAGACCTTTTTTGTTTTTTGCTCTTTCAACTTAAATAAGTTGAGGGTAGCAGATACCTCATGCTAGAGGTGAGAAGAGTAGCGGATTGGAGAATGGATGTTCTTGCCAGACTGTGGAGTGGCTCTGGGTGATAATTGGGCCAGCTGTGGTTCTGGCAGGATGTGCCATGAAGTAATTGAAAGTGAGACTCCTGAGGTGGGAGGTAGAGCTGCCAGTTACTGGTAGTCAGTTGACTTGCTCTATCATATCTGTCAATCTCTTGGTGCAAAAATTCTGGACAAAGACAAAAATGATGGAGAAACAAAGGCTCAACATCAGTGAGAGATTTTAAATATTACTTTCATAAACTTAGAAAACTGATAAAATAATAGGTTTGGCATTAGCATGCATTTTCTGGATGATATGAAGTCTGAAGATCAAATGTATGCCATTATTTAGTGACTTTAAACCTCATCGATTTGCCAGAAAACACACAGTTTTTACGAACTAACTAAAAATATTAACAAAAATCTGGAAATTCTTCAAAATTCTGGAGCGTTGAGTGGTATGCGCTGGGTGTAGGAACATTGGTGCACTCTGTGATGGGCTACATTTATAAAGTGAAAGATTTTTTCTTGTCTGTAGAAAGGGCACTTTGTACATTGACAACAGTCCCTATTATCGATAGGGCGCTTTCTAATCTGGTGATTCAGACATTTATTGTAGTAGCAGAATGCTTCACCTGTCAGTAAATTAAACGTATACCATCATCAGCTGTTAGGAAATGTTGAGGTTTGTGTTAAGGTGATAGGAGGAATTGAGTTGACAAGTATTATCCGCAGATATTTTCATTCTTTGGTACAATGAGTTAGAGTTTATTGCAATTATAAATGAATAGTGATGGTGATCTATTGAGTAGTTTTTTTTTTTAATGTCCTCACAATCATGGTAGTGAACTCAGTACTGATGCACTGTTTATTTTCTGTAAGCCATCTCTAAGTTGAGACAAACTGATGAAGTGTCATCTGTAGGATGTGTTTATGAAGTGGAGTAAAAACAGTATCATCTGTGTATGTAGTAATAGTTAAGTGAGGACCAAGACTGAGCTTCAGGGGCTCCAGATGTTCATCGTGTTTCACTGTTGCAGTCATGACTGTAGGGTTCTCCCCTGCCGGCAGGCAGTCCTCGGTCGGCCAGAACCCCAAAGTCTGGGTCCGGCGTCGGCTGTTCAACCATGCTCCCTGATGTCAGAGCACCAGGAGTACAAAGCTGACAGCCGATGCCATCTTCTCCAGTCTTTCTTGGCGTGCGGTGATAGCAGTTCGCCAGTGCCGGTCGGCTGACTCCTGACGATTTTTTCTGATAATCTTCGGTCCGAAGACTTTCTTCTCCACTCAAAGCTAAGTACCCCATTGGGGAAACTTTTTTCTTGCTCCAGTCTCATGTCAGAAAAAGTTAATAATTGTATTTCATGTGGGAAGCAAATACCTCATAAGGTTTTTCATTCTTACTGTATTTCTTGCTTAGGCCCTGACTACGACGTAGCTAGTTGTTGGTTTTGTGCTAGTTTCAATCAATGTACAATTAAACGAAGGTAAGATTTTGCTTTTCATTACTTCGGTAGGTGCTTTAACTACAAAATGTCGTCCGATACGGTTCCGGCTATCGGAGTTCACAAACGTCGCAAGGATAAAGACAGGCCTCCGAGGTCCAAATCTGATGATAGCGCACAAGCGGTGCCAGCTTCAGGTTCGGCCGTCGTCAGTGAGGCGCTTTTGCAGCCCCTGTCGTCGGCCATTTCAGAACCGATGGCCGAAACGGACTCTCATGAGGAGCCAACCAGGCCTTTAAATATTTCTATTGCAGGACCTTCGGACAATGCTCCTTCGGATGGGTCCGGAGCCGCTGTGCAGGTACCGGCTTCCGAAAGGGTTTTCAGGCCTACTCGGCTTCTAATAAAGGCAAAGCCAAAGACAAAGGCAAAGACTCCTTCTAAATCAAAGACTGCAACACAGGCCTCTTCTGAACTGGCTCCCAAGTCACAGAAACAGTTACTCAAGATGGCGGAGGATTTGCTTACTATGATTAGGGGTTGACATCCCCCTCCAGATAAAAGGCCAAGGCAGGATGTTTATTATGATTCCTCTGATCAGACTTCTGTTTCTTCAGTTTCTTCTTCTTCTGACCAGGAATATTCTTTCCCTTCTTATGAGGATTCTGATGCTGAGGAATCCATTCCTTCAGCTTCTCCCCCTGAGGATTTCTCTTTTGGGGAAACTTTGCATGAAATGAGGGAACATTTCCACTGGGAAGGACAGGAGTATTCGGAATCTAAGAAAAGACTAAGGGATTTTCTTCTTCTCCCCCAACAGAGACCCCTGGCTATTCCTCCTGTTTTGGATATTGTGGATGATGCTTTTTTGGAGGCTAACTTAACCCCTGACTCCTTTCCTCCTGCTCCTGTTAAGCCTGATAGATATTACAGGGTTCCTGATTCCCACCAGTTTTTATACAAGAACCCTTCTGCTGACCCTGAAACCATTTCTCAGGGTCCTAAGGGAGTTAAGGCCGCTTCTGCCAAAAACCCCATTCCCACTGAAAAGGATTCTAGATCTTTAGAAAGATGGGGCAAAAAAGTGTACACTTTTGCTACTTTGTCCATTAGGGCTTTAAACTGTCAGTTTCATATGTTGAAATACCAGCACTTTCTCTTGTCTGTTTTAAAACAAAAGCTTACTTCCATTTCTGCCTGTGCAGATGATAAGGAATTACATGACTTATTGCATGCCACTGAACAAGTTGGGAAGCATGGTTTACACTGTGGATTTGATGCCTTGGAGGCTTCTTGTAGGGCTGCTGCCTCCGGCACATTCATTAGAAGGCATGCATGGCTAAAGGAACAAAATTTGCCAGAACCAGTAAAAGCTAAATTATTGGATGCTCCTGTTCAGCATAATGTTTTATTTGGATCAAAAGCTAAAGAGGTGATTAAAAAGATGGAGGATAAGGCAAAATCCATGCAAACAGTTAAAGATTTCTTACAAGTACAGCCACCAAGATTTAGCAGGAATTGGCCTTCTAAAAATTGGTCCTTTCCCACTTCAGACAGGCCTCAGAGGGGTAGATATAGACGCTCCAGAGGAAGGCCTCAAACACAAGCTTCTTATAGACCAAGACAGTGGACTGCTTCCACCCCTAGGGGAGGAGAGGATAGGTCACAAACTCATAGGAAACAAACTCAATGACTCCTCTGTTGGGCTGCAGGAACTTCTTGCCTGGAAGCCCCTCTCGGAGGGAAACTCTCTCTTTTTTATCAAAACTGGACTCCTATAACCCAAGACAAGTGGGTTCTGGATGTGGTTTTAAGAGGTTACAAATTCCATTTTCATGCCCTGCCAAGGCCAAATGGATGGCCAGACCTTCCAAAACATCAATGGACAGAGGCCTTAAACCAGGTGGAAGCTCTTTTGGCTATGAAAGCCATAGAACTGGTTCCACTTTCAGAGATGGGACAAGGTTTTTACTCAAGGCTCTTTCTAGTCCCCAGGAAGCAAAACTCATGGAGACCCATTCTGGATCTGTCAGTCTTGAACACCTTTCTAGAGATTCCAAAATTCAAGATGCTTACTCTACAGCAGCTACTTCCAATGCTGTCCAAAACTGCATGGATGGTAACTTTGGATTTAAAGGAGGCATATTTACACATTCCCATCAGGCAGGAACGCAGAAAATACCTCAGGTTCAAGGCCGGATCGAGGCACTTTCAATTCTCTGCGCTGCCCTTTGGATTGTCTACTGCGCCCAGGGTCTTCAAATGCCTGGCTCCAGTAGTAGCTTACTGCAGACTCAAGGGAATTCAAATTTACCCTTATCTGGACGATTGTCTAATTCAGGCAGACAGCAAGGATGTCTTACTCCAGCATCTAGAGTTTGTACAGAACCTCCTCAATTTCCTGGGATTCTCTGTAAACATAAAAAAGTCAAATTTGACACCCTCACAGCAGATAACTTTTCTTGTTGCTCTTCTAAACACCACAACCCAGATGGCATTTCTGACATCCGAAAAACAATTACAGCTGGCTTCAACTTTCAAAACCTTGGCAACTTTAACTCAGCTATCTGCAAGGAGATTCCTGCAGGCTTTGGGTTACATGGCCTCCTGCATCCTTCTCATACCATATGCAAGACTACACATGAGGAAAATACAGTGGTACCTAAAAAGTGTATGGTCTCAGCATTGCCACAGTTTAGACATACTGATCTCCGTCATGCCTTGTCTTCAAAAGGAATTTCTTTGGTGGTCCAGGGCATGCACTCTAAACAAAGGGAAACCCTTCTGTCTGCCTCCTGCCACTCGGATTCTAACCATGGACGCCTCAGATTATGTTTGGGGAGCCCATTTTCAGGGCAGCTGTCTGCAGGGCCTTTGGACAAAGGATCAGAAGCACCTGCATATCAATTTAAAGGAAATGTTAGCCGTTCAGAAAGCTCTAATGGCCTTCAGGAATCTTCTACAACCAGGACAACTACAATACGGACAGACAACACCACAGTTATGTGTTACATAAACAAGCAAGGGGGATTTCATTCCTACCCCTTTTGCAGATTAGCCATGGATCTATGGAACACAGCTCTAGCTTGCAATCTGGACCTTCAAGCTCAGTTTCTACCAGGGAAGCAAAACTTCCTGGCAGACAGTCTGAGCAGAAACCTTTCGAATCCACATGAGTGGATGCTGGACACCAAAATATTCAGGATGATAACAGCAGTCTGGGGATGTCCTCACATAGACCTCTTTGCATCCCATCTCAATCATCAAGTACAGGATTTTTGCACCAGGACTTTCCACAAAGAAGCTTGGAAAGTGGATGCCCTATCATTCAGTTGGAGGAACCTCTCGGGATATGCCTTTCTGCCTCTTCCTCTTCTTCCATGGGTATTATTAAAGATAAAACAGGACAAGCCCAAGATGATAATCTTGCTGGCCCCAAATTGGCCTCGACAGTTTTGGTACCCAACTCTAGAAAACCTATGTCTGGAGCCCCCCTTGGGTTTTACCTCAGTCTCCGAACCTTCTGTCCCAACATCAGGGTCAGGTTCTACACTCTCATGTCAGAACTCTCAGCCTGGCAGCCTGGTTAATCCAGGGCCTTTGATTTCTTCTTTCCTACCCAAGCAGGTTATGGATGTCATTTTAGAAGCCAGACTTCCTAGCACTAGAAAATCATATGCAGGAAAATGGAAAAGATTTTGTTCCTGGATTGCAGGCTCAGGATTCTGATCCTCTTCTTCCGAACATTTCTTCAATTTTACTTTACTTGACAGATCTCTTACATAAGGGTCTCTCTTTCTCTTCCATTAAGATTCATGCCTCTGCTATTTCTGCTCATTATAATACAGACCCTCCAATCTTTTCCCACCAGCTCATGAGACAGTTTCTCAGAGGAGATAAGAATTTAAGACCTCCTAGATCTCCTCCCATTCCTGCTTGGGATCTCAACTATGTTTTGGAAAAACTAACCTTGCCTCCTTTTGAGCCTACTGCCTCTTCTGACATCAAGTTTTTATCTTGGAAGACAGCTATCCTGTTAGCCCAAACCTCTGCCAGGAGAGTTTCAGAGTTACAAGCTCTTGTGGCTGTGGAACCTTATATTATTTTTCATGAAGACAGGGTGTCTTTGAGGACTAATCCTACCTTCATGCCTAAGGTGGTTTCCAAAGTGGCTTTAAATCAAACTATCCACTTGCCAACTTTTTTCCCCACCCCTCAAAATAAAGGGGAAAGGATCTTACATTCCTTGGATGTACACAGACAACTATGTTTTTACCTGGACAGAACCAAGGACATCAGAAAATCAGAACAATTGTTTGTTTCTTATGCTTCAAGTTCCCAAGGTAAAGCCATTTCAAAACAGACCATTTCTAAATGGATTGCTCATGGAATCAGATTTTGTTATTCACACCATGGAAAGCAAATCCCAGGGAGTATACGGACTCATTCCACCAGAGCTGCTGCCACTTCTGCGGCCTTCCTCAGGGGAGTTCCTACCAAAGACATTTTGGAAGCTGCAACTTGGAGTTCAGTGCATACTTTTTCTAAGCACTACAATCTACCTCTCTACTCTAAGTCTAGGGCAGGCTTTGCCTCTGCAGTCTTGCAGGGCCTTTTAGCCGCCCCTTCTTCTTTATGACCACCTCCCT
Organism: Protopterus annectens; assembly: GCF_019279795.1. Classification (NCBI taxonomy): domain Eukaryota; kingdom Metazoa; phylum Chordata; order Ceratodontiformes; family Protopteridae; genus Protopterus; species Protopterus annectens. Next base: position 543,244,764 of record NC_056740.1, read on the forward strand.
TTCTTTCAGCTTTGGGATTCTACCCTACAGTCATGACTGCAACAGTGAAACACGATGAACATAGTACAGTTGTGTACACCTACCATAAATGTAGATGTTAGAGTGTCTTCACTGTTGCAGTCTGGGTTTCCCTCCCTCCTGTCCCCTCTTATTTTTACTTTTGTGTGGTTCCTTTTTTCACCATTCTTCTGAGGTGTATTTGCAAAGGATATGGGACCTTACTCATCTTGGGACTCCTGACATCTGTTGCAAGAAAAACTGGAGAAGATGGCGTCGGCTGTCAGCTTTGTACTCCTGGCGCTCTGATGTCAAGGAGCATGGTTGAACAGCCAACGCCGGACCCAGACTTTGGGATTCTGGCCGACCGAGGACTGCCTGCCGGCAGGGGAGAACCCAACAGTCATGACTGCAACAGTGAAGACACTCGAACATCTACATTTATGGTAGGTGTACACAACTGTACTATGTCATGCACAGAAAAATAACCTTAAGTAACTTAAAAATATGAACTATATACAGCAAAAATATAAAATGTAAGAAAGTGCAATATAAAGGCTTTAATGAAGTAGAATGAACTGTATCAAGACAGATTTTATTAAATTAAATAATTACTAGCACATAGTTCAGTTTATTAAGTTAAAAAAACTGCAGTGTTTATGGTGCAGTAGGTAGCATACTCACCTTTGGTACAGAAGGCTGTGGGTTCTATTCCTAGGAGTGATGCATTAAACTGAGGCATCATATGCCTGAGTTGATGGTAGCTCAGGGAGATGTAAAAGATCCCATGACACTAATTGGGAAAAGTAGAGGGAAGTTCCCTGATGCCCTGGCCAAATTTCCCTTAGCAGTATAAATACTATCACCTTGGGTCTCCCATAGAAAGAGACTGCTAACTTAGTGGGACTAACCTGGTCATCCAAGTATAAATAACAGTATTTTATTTTTATTTGTATTTATGAGGTGTAATGATTACTAAATAGTATAAATGATAAGGGAAAAGAATGTCTACGATCAACAGTATAATTTATTGTGAACATGCATCATAGTATAAATGAGTCAAAGGTATTATAACAAGAAGAGAGGGTTTATCCAAACTGGGGATAGAGATAGAAGAGAGGTTCTGCAGCAAGTTCTGTAAAATGGAACCAAAAAGAACAGATATCCTTGTTAAAACTGCTTGAACACTGGCAAAAAGAAATGTAAAACAGTGGCTAACAAGGCTTCTACTGACAGTAATTAACCTTTATGGATAAGCCATGATCTTAAATCCTTAACTGGCAATATGGTGATTATTTTACATGCTGAGGCTATGCCCTAATAACCACAGAGATTTGAAGTACCAATGATTTAGGAAGTGCCTTCTCCCACTCAACAACATGTGCCCTGTCTGCGAGCCATTTAGCTATCCATATGGTGATGTAGGTATTTATACTCAATTTTCTGAGTTTATCTATAATACCCCAGTGGGAAACTGACAAATGACTGGCTTAGTCAGACCAAGGCAGGCAGTATGCACTGTTTTACCCTCATCATGGCCCTAGTAACTTTTTCAAAGATGTCCTCCAGATTGAGCAGGCATGACCTACCCTTGACAAAGCTGAACTGGATTGGGCCCAGTGTTTGGAGATTTCTTATGATATTCTTTCAGATCCATGATTATTCTTTACATGGCCTTGCATATGAGTCTAGTCAAACTTATGGGTCTGTAATTTCCTGGGTCTGTTGATGTAGGCTGTTTGCCCTAGGGCCTATACAAGCCTAACCATAACAATTCCCTGGATATTTCTTCCCACAATGTTTACTTCCCTGGACCCCTGTCTAGCAGGGCGACTAACATGATCCCCGGGGTGAATTTCCTATCTCCCATCCAATCGTCAAGGTCCCTTTTGAAGAGGGCCAATGAGGTACTCTGCTTGACCTGTATGGGCAGTCTGTTCCAGAGTATGGGGTGTCTCTGGGTCAGAAACCTATCCATCTAGCATGTTTTGTTCTTTGTGATGACAAGGTTTAGATCCCTGGAGCATGTGGCTCTGAGGTACTGGGATTTCTTTAAGTGGAGCATGTCCAACAGCTCATGGTTTGACATGGCCTTGTATGTTTAGCAGAGATTGCCTCTGAGTAGACGGTATGCCACAGAGTATAGCTGGAGTTTTTTTTAGACGGTCAGCATAGGGCATCTGCTTTAAGCCTGTGATTCTTTTAGTGATGTATTTCTGTGGCCTTTCCAGCTGTTGCAGATGTCTTGTGAGGTACATACCAAATTGGGCGTTGTACTCTATAATGGGTCTAATGAGGGATGAGTACAGTGGGACAATGACCTCCTTTTTTCTGGATGAAAAGCCCTTAGTGATAAGGTGTGCCACATAGAAGGATTTCTTGACTGATGTGGTTATCGAAGGTGAGACCACTGTCCACCTGTGTCCCTAAATCCCTCATCGCACTTTTGGTGTTTAGTGTACTGCCACCTATGTGGTAATTCATGGTTACATGTTTTTTCACAAAGGGCTTGAGCCCATGGCTCTATTACCAAGCATCTATTTCTGTGAGGCCCTTTTGTAGACTACCCACATCATTTGGGGATTCAGTAATGGCTCCCAGTTTGCAGTCTTCTGCAAACTTTTTTAGCCAGAGTCCCTTAGTGTTGTCCTGTACTTCGGAGAAGTAGATGCCAAACAAGAGCGGTCCCAGGATTGAACCCTGAGGTACTCCACTTGTCACTTCTCTGGAGCTGGATTTAGAGTCAGCTACTTTTACAGCCTGGGTTGTGTCAGAGGAATGACTGTTGCTGTTCTCCATTTCCCATGGAGAAAGCCAGTCTGAAGGTTGTGGTTATGTAAAGGTCCTAGTGGGGCCGATAGGTCATGTTTTAAGCTATTTAAGAGGCATCCTGGGATATTGTCAGGACCCATGGAATCTGTGTTTTTAGCTTCAGAGAGTGCAGTGGTAACCTGCTCTTTTGTGATCATCTGAGAGAGGAATAGTGGAGTTAATTTCCAGGGGGTGTCTGGGTATGATGGGGTGGTGAAATTTGAGCTGAATTCATCAGCCAGCAGATTTGCTGTGTCCCCTGGCTAGGTATAGGTGGTGCCGTCTACAACTAACTCTTCGCATTGTTTGGTGTTGCTGTTAAGATTGTGGACGTAACTAAAAAATGCCTTATGGGTTATCCTTTGGTTGGGAGTCTGTTGTTGCCTCAAAATTTAATTTTGAAGATAGGCAAGTCCCCTGATTTGCTTGTTTAGAGTAATAGTGGAGTTTTTGCTCTGTTGTGCACTTTCCCCTCTTACTTCTAGATGGGATTTTGTTTTTTTTTTTTGTTGTACAATCTATCTATGCCAGAGGCCCATCTGGGAGTCTTGGTTTTGTGGTTGGTCCTAGGCCTATTTTGGTCTGGTACTGCCATTTCTATGCAGTTGTATATATACTTTTGCAGAGCTTTTGTATATGCATCTGCATAGGCATCTAGGTTTTCTGGGTTTGGGGGAGCTTGGAAATTAGCTATGCCATCATTTAATAGGAGATAGTTTGCATTAGAAAAGTTCTTAAAGTTTTTGGGGTTAGATTTGGGCGTTGAGTTTTTAGTTTTATATTTTTGTCAAGGGAACTGCTTTGTTATCCTCGGTAAAGACATTACACTGGGGGGGGGGGGGCAATGCAACACTACCTTGTATTTATGAGTACCAGCTATAGGGGGAGTGCAAACTAGCTGCTCAAGGGCATTTGCACTGACAAATTCTAGAACTCTTTGAGCCTGCATGTTAGTGGTCATGTATGTTTCTCAGTTAATGGAGGGGTAGTTGAAATTACTCAGGAGTATGGTATTGGACTGAATTGTAAATGATTCTAGTAAATTCAGGTATGAGGTATGGTTGTCCTGGTTCATAGTGGGGGAACCTGTAGCTAGCAAAGATATGGCAAGGGATTTTTCCAGTGGTTAGTTTGACATATATTAGCTCAATAGTGTCATATTTGTTGGTCATTTATGGGGTGTGCTTATCCTAGATGTAGATGGATACACCTCCCCTTTTTCCCTTTCATGTGCAGTTAGTGGTCTGAATGTGTGAACGACATTATAGCCTTGCACTGCTGTGGTACCTTCCATGGCTTTGAACCATGTTTCAGGAACTGTATAGATAATGGTCTTTTCCAGGTTGAGGAGTGTTTCCAGGGAGTATAGTTTCTTGTTAAGACTCCCAGCATTGAGCAGTAATACCCTTAGCTTATCTTGAGTAGATTTTGCAATATTGGAAGGTTTATCCATTTGGCAATGCCTAAAAAAAGCATTATTGGGGCAGATAATGTTCTGGCCAATATCCAAAAACTTAGTCTAGACAGGTTAAGACATTGCCTGGCAAAGCAGAGTGGCCTGTCAGTCATGTTCTTCCAGGCTGATAAGTAATGGACCCCCTTCGAGTGACACCAGTAGTTAAACCAATTATTAAAGTCAGTTATTTTCTGTTGGTATTGTGGCATCATCTTTGGATAACGTAGAATGCTGCATGATGCTAGGCTCATACCTGTCTGTGACACATATTCTGAGAGGTCAGTCATGTCTCTCTTCATTCAGTCCAGAGAAGTACAGCTTGGGTCATTTATGCCCACATGAATTATGACCAAGTCATATTGGTACTTGTCGTTTAGTGACCTGAGTGCTTGTGTGAGCTGGCAAATCCTGGCCCCTGACAGGCAACTAACTATAACCTTCTCCTTATTCAGCCTGGTGAGAGGGACATCAGTGTGCCTTACAGTGGAGTCTCCTGTGACCAAAATTTTGGGTTGTGTGGTATTACGCCTTATGTGTGGGTCAGAGAGATGAAGTTTTGTGTGTTGTGTGGGAGTTGTTTTGTTTCTGTGCATGTAGAGTTTCTGAGGACTGAGTCTGGGAGGTCTTTGGGGTTTGGGTAAGTTACTTGTGAGCACGTCCATAAGTGTGGTGAGTGTTGTGTGTGTGTGTGTGTGTGTGTGTGTGTGTGTGTGTGTGTGTGTGTGTGTGTGTGTGTGTGTGTGTGTGTCACTGAAAACCTGTTCAGAATTTTTTGTCTGTATCTATAGAGTCTTGCCTCCAATGTCAGTGTGTAACTACATCTCTCACATAACTGTATTTGTCTGTTTCAGAATTGAGTGGTTGTCAGTAAATATGAGGCAATTGCTAAACTATGCAGCAGTTCTGCTCAGTGGGCAAATCAGTTGCTCCACAAGTAGTGAGGGACTGTGGAAAAATTCCGAGGTGGTTCTTATAGGAAGAAATCCAACTTCTATTGATTGCTTATATGCAGATTACTACTAACTAAATGCAAGGCTTATACAGAAGCAGAAATTTATTTATTTTTTTTAAACTAGGTATGCCCACAGACCAGTATGGTAAACACACTAAGTTTTTCACCAGCAATTAACAGATCAGATAGGTGAAACCAGGCCTCTCCTGCCACAAAAAGAATGCAGAGTTTAATCCTCTTACTGTAAATGTTTGGAGCCAAGTGTTAGTCAACCACAAAACAGAAGCCTAAAAGCACTGAAAGCAACAACTAAAATGTATTTAAGCACTACAATTGCAGTTCTTGCAGCAACAATGCAACTTAAAACTCTAAGCAAGTGCAGGAAAAACAGTAAGTAGCACATAAATCTTTGAAAATGCAATGAAAACAAACAATACAAGTACAAAGTAATACTTACACTTGTTTTTCTTGCTAAGGGTGGTTTACAAAAAGGTCTGTGTTAAATCATCGAACACTTAAAAAAGTGAACGATGATTTATCGACCCCATGTAAGCGAAAGCTTACAATCTCAAATGCTTAGAACAGCGATTTTTTTAAAATATACCAACTCTGAGATCGCAGTACAGTGACAAAAATGGCAAAGTAACGGAAGCGGCTAGGCGATTTCTTTCCCAGGGAAAGAATTCGCTTATATGTCGTTTCGCTGTTTTGCCTTTTCATGCTTTCAAGTTCGACCAAGATGTATTGGAAAGAATGGATCTTCAATCATTTAATAGGAACCCAGTTTAAAATGCAAGCAAAAAAAAATCAAACTCTCTGACATCATCGCCAAATGAGCAGTTCTGAATAAAGGATAAAAGTTTTCACACATCTTTGTGCAGAATTTATTCTGGATTTATTTGGGGGAAGAGTATTATAATGGCAAAGTAGAACCTGTATTTTCTACTTTATGATTTATTACCTTAAGGGTTTATTTCAAATTTCCCTGTGTATTTGTTGAATGGACATATGAAATTCTGGATGTGTACAGACCTTCAGAGAGTCTGGTAGAAGCAGTCAAAAAAAACAAAAAAAAAACAAAGTGCAGCCCCTGAAAGCGTAAGTAGTGATGGACTCCGTCTGAAAGCGTAAGTAGTGATGGACTCCATCTGAAAGCGTAAGTAGTGATGGACTCCATCTGAAAGCGTAAGTAGTGATGGACTCCATCTGAAAGCATAAGTAGTGATGGACTTCATTTTCATTCTGTTTCATCAAGAAAGTGAATATTAAAAGAGTTTTAATGGAAATGGCCCCTCACAGATAAATGATAGCAGCTTTGTTTTTAACAATTATTTTTTTTTTCATGAAGCACTTCTCTTTTGGTAAGATTAGATGCACTGATGTACATTACAGCTGTGTAACAAGTTACTCAAACTGCATGATTCATTTATGGGTTTGTCCGTTTGTACATACGAAGTACAGCCTGTATTACCTTCACTGAACCAGAACAGCACGAACAGATGGAAATAAGGAATATGGATTGTACAATGGCCCATATTCAGAACTAGTAAGACATTTATTTAAAAAAAAAAAACACCATTTAATAATAGCAGTAAATCATAGTAAGGCTTTGTTTCTTCTCCTGGAGACATAGCTGTTACATCTCACTGCCAAATAAAACAATATCCGATACTACTACTGCCCTCCCTCACTGGTTATGACTGAATACACTAGTTGTACTCTCCAGTAGTAGTAGTACTACCCCCCACTGGTTATGACTGAGGACGCTAGTTATATTCTCCAGTAGTAGTACTATTCCCCCCCCCCCACTGGTTATAACTGAGGACGCTAGTTATATTCTCCAGTAGTAGTACTATCCCCCCCCCCCCCCACTGGTTATGGCTGAGGACTAGTTATATTCTCCAGTAGTAGTACTATTCCCCACTGGTTATGACTGAGGACGCTAGTTATATTCTCCAGTAGTAGTACTATCCCCCCCCCCCACTGGTTATAACTGAGGACGCTAGTTATATTCTCCAGTAGTAGTACTATTCCCCCCCCCCCCACTGGTTATGGCTGAGGACGCTAGTTATATTCTCCAGTAGTTGTACTATTCCCCACTGGTTATGGCTGAGGACGCTAGTTATATTCTACAGTAGTAGTACTATTCCCCCACTGGTTATGGCTGAGGACGCTAGTTATATTCTCCAGTAGTAGTACTATTCCCACTGGTTATAACTGAGGACACTAGTTATACTTTCCAGTAGTAGTGCTACCCCCCCCCCATTGGTTATGAATGAGGACACTAGTTGTACTCTCCAGTACTAGTGTTACCCCCTAGTGGTTATAACTGACTACACTAGCTGTTCTCTCCATACTAGTACTACCCCCCGCTATTTATAACTGAGGACACTAGTTGTACTCTCCAGTAGTAGTGCTACCCCCCAGTGGTTATAACTGAATACACTAGCTGTACTCTCCATACTAGTACTACCCCCCACTGGTTATGACTGAGGACACTAGTTATACTCTCCAGTAGTGGTACTACTCCCCCACTGGTTATGACTGAGCACACTAGCTGTGCACTTCACTACTGCATCTGCATTTCTCAGTAGTACCGCTGAGTATACTAGATGTTCATTGTAGTTAATGTTGCAGTCCTGGTCCTTGGGTCTTTCTGCCATGCATAGACCTACACTTCGCCTGATTTCAAGAGCCTTTTCATGCTCTCTAGCCATCTGATGACTGATGTTTGGGCATCATAGGTTCATAGATTAGTACTAGACTAACTGCCCTTGTGGACCATTTTAAGCCTAGCCAATTACCCCCTGTGAGAATCAAACCCTGCACCTTGTGTCTGTAAGGTAAACACCTTAACCATTATGCCAGACACATGGTGTAAGAGGGGTGTCCATCAGCATACCATCTTCAGTTCTTTCTAGCTGTGAACGCCAATGTATTTCTGTTTACCTAATGCTCGCAGTCTGACTGGTTCTTTTCTCCAGAGCTTTCAACAAGTGATTTTCAGATAAGTACCCCATTGGGGATTTTTCTCTCTGATTAATGTTCAAAAAAGTTAATAATGGTTTAAAGTGTGGGAAGCAAATTCCACATAAAGATGTTCATTCCTTTTGTCTGTTTTGTTTGGGTCTTATAATGAAATTTCTAATTGTTAGGATTGTGCCAGATTTAGAGCTAAAACCCTTAAGCATAGGGCTGAAGTCCTTGTGGCAGCCATAAAATCATCAGCACAAATCCATGCCTCATCTCCACCCTTATTGGCTTTGGCCACTACTTTACCTAAGATGGTGATCTTTCCACATCTGCAACAAAGCTGACCAATTCTGGTGAGATGCTTTTGTGGCCCCCAGGTTTGGTGATATCCAGGCCCAAGCCCACTGACTCTACCCCTTGGGAGGCTGCCGTGGCATTATGCCACTCAACTTTGCTTTGTTAAACTTCTACATCAGTTGGGCCTGAGGGTGCTCAGCAGGTGTCAGCTTCCAGTATCCAAATGTTGGTTACTAAGGGAAAAAGTGGTTCTTCCATGGTTCTATAGGATCACACACCCTCTACCAGGACTGATATGCCAGTTGTCTGACTGAGGACTGAGTCCACTCTTATTAAAGAGATGCCTAAACTAAACCAAACTGCCAGTCTGCCTTGGCCTACTTCCCAGTCATCTGTTACTGTTACTACCCATGTTGAAACTCAGGATTTACTAAAAATTGCCCAGGAATTCATGACCTTTACGAAGTCCATGGAGCCCAGCCAAGCACCAATGACCACCCCTGTTAGCTCTCCTAATAAAAGATTTAAGTTGCCTTTCTGGAAGAGTTTGATTCTTCAGGATCTGAGGATGAGGAGGAATTATCTTATTTTAAACATCTTCCCCCTGAATCTTATCCTGACTCTGATTCAGAAGATTTGTCATTTGGGAGTACTTTTATAGAACGAAGGAGACTTTTTATTGAGAAAGTAAGGAATTGTCAGGTTCAAACTCATTACAGGCAGCTTCCACGTCTGCCAACCCCTGACCATTATCTTTCTCTTTCATCCAGCGGGTGTTAGATTATGTTTTTCAGGGCGTCTCTCTTCACCCAGACTCCCTACCCCCTAAGCCATGGAAGCTTGGTCATTTTTAGAGAGTGCTTCACTCTCATAAACACCTGTACAAGGACCCACAAGCTGACTGATCTGTAGTGTCCACTGAAGCTACTAAGGGTACACCTAAACCTGCTACAAGATATCCCTTACCTGATGATGGGGCAAAGTACACTACTGGACATGTTTGGGGAAAATATGTATATATTTGTCGCCCTGTCCATGAGTGGTATTAACTATCAGTTCCACATGTTAAAATACTTAGAGTCCTTGCAGCAACAAATTCTTGGCAAAACAGAGGGCCTTGCATGCAGAAAAGTCACTCCCAAAGGACATATAGGAGATGGCTAGAGCAGCACTGCAGGTTTCCAGGCATTCCCTGATGTGTGGTTATGATGCTTTAGATGCTTTATGCAGGGCAGTAGCTACTGGCTCTGTCATCAGGAGGCACACTTTGCTTAGGATAAGGTCACTTTCTGACCAAGTAAAGACTGAGCTTTTGGATGTCCCATTGGAAACTGGACAAGAAAGGAAAATAAATAGTCTGTAAAGGATTTTTTTTATTTTTCCCTAATCCCTAGATATTAACAGAAATTATCCTTCCAAATCTTGACCTTTCCTACCCAGGCAATATAAGGAAGACCAACACAGTCCAGAAGATAGAAACCCAAGCAACACCCCAGGGCTGGGGTCCCAAAGACTCTACCCATCAAAGAGAATAGCTGTGACTATCCACAGCACCTCCCTTCTCCTCTCCAACCCCCCCCTCCATTCCACTAGCAAGAAGACTCTCTTCCTTTCTGAACTTCAGACCTGTGTGTTCTAAGCATCCTAGAACAAGGTTACTTCATACAATCCATAGACTGACCTCCCTTCTGAGGTATACCAAAGCTTCAAAAGGCACAGGAAACTATCCTCCTACCAATTCTGCAAGAGCTTTTTCAACAAGTATACATTCATCCAGTCCCTCCGGCCATAGAGGTGCAGTGGTTAGCATTGTCACCTCACAGCAAGAGGTTCTTCAGTTTGATTCTCTGCTGGAACACCTTCTGTGCGGAGTCTGCATGTCCTCCCTGTGGTAGAGTGAACTTTAAAGACATGCAGGTAGGTGCGTGCATTTGTGTGTGCCTTCTGTGAAGACTGGGCTGGCAACTTGACATTGTAAAAATCCATTGCCAACCAATAGCAGACCGGTGATCCATTGTGGTGACACTTAACTGGGAAAAGCCGAAAGAAGAAGACATTCAATAACCCAGTCCCTGTAGGGGAGGAGTCAACAGATTTCTACTCAAGATGTTTCCTAATATCAAGAAAGGGAAGTACTTGGAGACCAATTTTAGACCTTCAAGTTAAACAAGTTCCTAAACATTCCCCATCTGTTGGCCTCTCCTAACCTCCCCTATGCTGGGGGGTGGGGGGTGGGAGGGTGACTACTTACACATACATGGTGGTCCTTCCTCTACCCCTGTGCAAGAACATTTTTGGTGACATCTAGAAGGATCATGCTGTTCTTGAGCATCAGCCTGATACTCACTGTCTAGAAAGACCAAAAGAAGGTGCTGACAGGCACCCTTCTTATACTCTGATGTCCAAACGCTGTCCAGGGATGATGAAATGATTCATGTAATTGGACTGGTCATAGGTTTCAGCATGGTACAATGGTCGAGAGTACAGTACTGCAATATTAATCTACTCAAACATGTACAATTATGGTATGTGTGACACAGCTGTACTTCATACTTACAGTACTATGTGTATTTGCCTCACTGATTATGATTGAGTACAGAAGGTGTGTACCTTCTGGTATTACATCTGCCTCCCTGACTGGTTATGGTGGAGTACACAAGGTGTGTACCTTCTATTATTACATCTGCCTCCCTCACTGGTTATGATGGAGTACACAAGGTGTGTACCTTCTATTATTACATCTGCCTCCCTGACTGGTTATGGTGGAGTACACAAGGTGTGTACCTTCTATTATTACATCTGCCTCCCTGACTGGTTATGATGGAGTACACAAGGTGTGTACCTTCTATTATTACATCTGCCTCCCTCACTGGTTATGATGGAGTACACAAGGTGTGTACTTTCTGTTATTACATCTGGGTACACTAACTATACCCTCCAGTACTACATCTGTCTCCATCACTGGTTATGATTGAGTACATTAGCTGTACCCTTCAGAACTTGGAACATGAGAGCTGTGATCCAAGGCTAAGTTGATATGGTTAAGGATGAGATAACTGTAGTACACACTGACATTTTGGGATATGACAATCAAACGTAGATTGGAATGGATCCTATTTTACATCAGATAATCATCAGATCTTCGGTTGTGGATAAGATAAGTGTATTACACCCCCCCAAAAAAATGTAGAACTATGTCAAACAGACCAAGGCAAGGCATTCAGCATTATTGTCTGGCAGTCGTCTTAGAGGATTAAGGAGCTGTTAATGAGCTGTTTCCTGTGGTCCAGTGGTGCAAGGTTTGATTCCGCCAACCTCCGTTTATAACTGTCTGACTCTAAGCAACTCACTTATCCAGACACCGATTCCAGGCTGAATCTTTAAAGGATCCATGGAGATCAGTGTTGTACCCCAGTTAACAAATACGAATTATACTGTTACAAGTTTGTTTCAAATAACTGATGTCAGAAGAGGAAGTCAACCAGCTTTCTGAGGCTCTGCAGCTTCTTCTAGAAATAACTTAAAAAAGATCATCCATTTGTAATAGCTGATTTGCAACCTAAAATTGGCAAGTCAAAGTACAACAGGAATAACGGACACATTTGGCTTTGGGTATAGACTACTAAATTTTGCGAAGAATTCACAGTTTATAGTAAACTGTTTTTCAGTAGCCTAAGAGATGTCTTTAGATATGGATGACACTATATGTTCATTACTGAAAACAGACTGACTGTTTACTTTGCAGCCAGAGATGCAATAGCTTTATAACATCAGCAAACTCAAAGCCTGGCACTCACCTTCAGTTTCGTATCACAAAGTTTAGAAATACATTACAGGTGAGCTAGTTACAAGTGCAACAGCGTTCCATATCTATATGCAGTGGATTCAAAGAGCAGACATAAAGAACAATGGAGAGAAGTTTGCGATGTTTTCCATGAGGTGGCAGCAAAAGCTTTCCAAATAGAAAGTGGATAAAGAAGGCAGAATGGCTATGGTGGAGGCTTTAGAAGTGGCCATGGAAAAGGATGATAGTGAAAAGTAATGGAGTCTATTAAAATACGTCAAACTGAGTGGAAGTTTTCATAGAGCAGGATGAAGAGATGAGAAAGTATTTGTAAATAAGTAGTACAAAGAGCTGATAGAAGATGATGGAATGAGGCAAGATAGTTTGAGGCAGTTTGGTGATATTTCAGGAAACTTCCAGGTAATAATGGACATGTTAAGACAGAGATGGGAGGGACCTAGTGTAAACCAGCATTATTAAAAGTTAAGTCGTATAAGTTGTCCCCCCATAGAACAAGGGGGTTAGGACTGCCTGATTTAAATCGATACTTTAGAGCTATGCATTTAAGGCTTATTTACATAACACACGTAGAAGGCTACAAATTGAAGAAGAAAGGCATGAGGAAGCAAGGGGGGTATTTCGAGAAAAAACAGTGAGAGAGAGTAGGATGTTGGATGCAGACAGCTAAGGAGAATAACAACCATACAGAATATTATATTATAAAGTAGCAGAAAATATTCTAAGAACTAAGCCAAGCTGGGAATGACAAAAAATGATTTTTCCAATAAAGCTGCAAGTAGGGGCATAGCAAATAGGCAAGAGGGAATGCTGGGGTTTATTTAAGACATTTAGCAAAAGAAACAAGGTATTGGGAGCAAAGAGCTGTGGAGGGGAAAGGGAATAGAGTGGAATGATGCTAAGCAGTTTAGACTGCAGATTAGAGACTAGCTTCCCAACCAGTCATTGATACCAGAATGTGGGCAAAGAGTAAGACACAGGGAAGTGATAAGTGAAAGACCAGCTCTGGTTAAGTTTTTAGTCAAGTCTAGAATATAAGCTGCTGTTAAAAAGGGGTAATTGCTGGGGTATATAAATGCTGCATGATAACTATCAGAATCAATCAGAACAGGTTTGAAAAACTGGGAGATAGGAGGAGATAATTTAAAGGCAATAGACAAAGTAACAATGGGAGGACATATATATCATTCGAAAGTATGCAACCGTACCCAAAAGGTTTAGGATTTTTGCATGAAAGTGGTTGCATTTATACTGCAAGAAGACTTCAGCATTTTTTTTTCTTGTGTTGGTAACAGCTGCTGGAGGTGTGGTAGGGAAGAGAGAGGTAATTGGGAATGTGTGTTTTAGGAATGTAATAAATTGGCAGATTAAAAAATAATCCCTGTAGAATACTTTTAGAAACATTTGGGGAGCAAATGATTTAACTAAGGAAGTGGTTCTTTGAGTTGGGATGTAGGATATGAATTTCCTAGACTTAGTAAGGCCTTGTTAAGTTTAATGCTATTGTCTATCAAAAAGCATTTACTAGAAAATGGAAATCAAAATTTAAACCAACCATAACTGAAGTATTGAACATTGTAAAGGAGAGAAAATATTTGATGTGATGTTTAGGAAAGGAGCAAATTAAATACAAGTAAATTGAATTTATATGAATAATACACAAGAAAAATATTTAGGGTGAGGAGTAAAATTTAAGGAATGCAGAATTGTTACAAAAGAAAACATCTATGTATCATGTATGAAACTATGTGTACAATGGTTTTTCTTTTCTCTATTTGTATGTGTGCCCATGTCATCATTTAAATATTGTTAATTTAATAAAGGTGTTTAAAAAAATAGGTGATAGGAATATACAAAAGAACTGTACAAGAAGCATCCATAATACCCCTGATATATGTGATGGTATGTTTTCTTATGTGGAGCTACCCTGGAGCCAGAATTTAAATGAATTATAGAAAACTGTGCTAATAATAAGGCTGCAGGAAGTGGTGGGATTTCAGCTGAATTGTTAAAATCATACTGTTATTACTGTTACTTGAAATTTACCAGTCAGTTTGGGAAAAGCAACATTGGTAGTTGGATTGAAAAAGGCCAGTATATGTATTCCAATCCCCCCAAAAAGTCAAAAGGCTAATGAGTGCTCAATTTATTGAACAATTTATTTATTTATTGGCATTTGTATACTGAGTTAGTCTGATTGGACCTAACAAGATTCTCTTCCAGATAAGGCCCTGAGAGAAAAGCTCCAGAACCAAGTTACAATTTACAATTAAGGATTGCTGAGAGTTGTAAAATGATAGTCATATGACCCAGGATGAGTCTGCAAACCATCTTTTGTGATCCAGTGTGCTACCCCTGTAAATAAACTATAGTGTAAAACAAGGAAGGAACAAGACATATTATATAATGCTGTGCAATACAGTTTTAAAACAACAATGCAGTGTGATGCAATTGTGTGACACTGAAATAATGGAGATAAGATTCTACTAATTTGCAAGAAAAAAAACTAATGTTGAGTAAAAAATATAGGATAAAAATACGATAAAATATAAGATTATTACTGCATTACAGTAATTGCCAAGCAGCCCAAGGATATATTTGCATATTTACAATGTGTCCAAAGTACAGCTGCTTTTAAGATTACTTTTCTTGCATCCTACCGAGTTGGAGGTTAAGGTGTTATCGGGTGTGGGGATTTCAGAGCAGACTAGAGATGGTAAGATAGTTCAAGTACTGTTGTTTAACTTATTCAAAGGAAGGAGGAGAAAATATTAGTTAGGATAGTTTTAGGTGACTTTATGTTTTGTGAATGTTTGAAGCATGCACAAGTAACTCTTTTTCCCAGAATGGTTAATGCCTTGTGTGTAGATAAACTATAGACAGATGGGCTAGAGTACAGCAGGAAGAGCTTCCCATTGTTTTGAAGCCAGGATAGTGAAGGCATATTCAGTGGGTGACCGTGAATTTTAAGGTCTCACCAGAAGAACTGAAGAGGTTGTTAGGGATGAAATTTAAAAAAAAATAAAAAAGAACAAAAGCTGGCTTGTTGCTCAATGTTTTCAACAACAACAACAAAAAAATGCTCTATGAATTATTTTAGATTGATGGACAAAAATTGAAAGCAGCTCCTTCTTAGAAGGGAAGTTCTATCAAATCTGGATGTAGAACAAGAAACAGCACTTAGAACCTAATATGGAATAACTAACTGGATCAGTACTGGAGTGTGATAAGACTAAATATTGTTACCCTGATTGTTTAATCTGTATGGTATTGTTATAAAATTACACTGCACAACATTATATAATACCTTTTTTCTTTTATACTTTATTTAGATTGTTTACTTGGGTAATACACTGATCTCAATACACCATGTGCATCACATTGTCAACAAATGTATGTAAAGTCAGTACTGTGTTTTTTCAAGTAATAACACATGGCTTGGAGAGCTGGAGTCCAAAATGACAGAAAATGAATACCTTTAAACTGTGGCATTTGATAAAACTTTAAGATTAGACCAGTCAGTTCTTAAGGAAATAAACCTAGACTGTTCACCGGAAAGTCTAAAAAATACAACTAAAACTCAAATGCTTTGGCCACATAATATGAAGATAGGATTCACCTGAGAAAACACTGATGCTGGGAAAGACCAAAGGCAAAAGAAAAAGGGGGTCGCAGAAGCTAGGACAGACAGAATCACTGAATTTGAAATAACTTAAAGGAGCAGTTATTGACCGACAGGGGTGATTGAGGGCCAAAGTCAACTAATCCATAACAAATTTGAATATAAGTTATGACTGTGTTATTATTTAATGATGTATCTTTCATGGTTTATGCCTTGAACTTCTATATTTGTAAAATATTGTGTGCTGTTTAGCATTGTATGAAAGTGCAGAAAGCTTTTCTCCCTAGGCCTCTGCTGATGATTGGATTTTTTTTATTAAAATATTTAAGTTAAAACTCAAATTCACCTATGTAGCCATGATAGGGAGCTCTGGTTTCCCTATAGCCATCATGATCAGACAACATCCAGTATTGGGCATAAAGTCTGAATAAACCAGAGCCTGCCATGTTTTATTGTCATATCATAAAAGTCACTGCTGCTATCTTAGAGCATAGGCAGTTTATTTTTATCATTAAATTATTGGTATGTGTTTTTCAAGAGTTTCATGTTTAGCTGTTTAGTTACTGCTTGAGGTAGTTGGATTAACTTAGCTTGGAATGACTGGGATCCTATTCTGAACATTAAAATAATGTCATGACCAGTGTTAAAAATAATAAAACGAGGTGACTTTAGTGGGGGAATGAGAATACCTCAAGTTTACTTGAGA
The DNA here is from genome assembly GCF_019279795.1 of Protopterus annectens. Classification (NCBI taxonomy): domain Eukaryota; kingdom Metazoa; phylum Chordata; order Ceratodontiformes; family Protopteridae; genus Protopterus; species Protopterus annectens. The sequence goes on from NC_056740.1 coordinate 543,261,380, forward strand.
TGTTGCTGACCCATGCTGTAGGATTTTTGGTCTGTTTTTTTCCTTTTATTCAGTTAGTATTTGGGCATAATTATAGGTTGTACAATAATTTGCCATTCATTATTGTTTAATAACTCAAATCTCCCATGACTACTATGTTTCCTTCATTCTTAAATGCTGAAGTCTAGCAAGAAAGTTTTCATGGTCAGTAGTTGATAGAAATGGTGTTCATCATCCTGTTGTTATAGCGTGTTCATTATTGCAGTGTGAATAAGTTCTAGCTCTATTTTGACTTTTTTAATTTTTATTTAGGTTTTAAAGCAATAAATAAACAAATTGTAAAACAAATAACTACTTGCATAGGTCCACAGCTGAGCAATACATCAAAATTGTACATATCAACAACAATTAATATTTTTCAAGCACATCTTTAAGTTTAAGCCAAGGTTTATATGAATGTGTAATATTTGAAGTTCTCATCTTTATAGTATGTAATTTACTACAGCAAATAATTTTTCCCATTCTAATAAATTTAACACTAGAGGGGATAACTTTACTTTCCCAATTTTTTAGTAACTACTTTTCTGGCTATAGCAAGAATAGACCAAAGAAGAGGCACTTAAGTTTTTGGAATTATCTCAAGAATCAGAGCATTAAATAAAACTAAAGGTTTAGAAATATTACAGCTATCTGACCATAGAGGTGAATGAAGTTAATTTCTTTCCAAAAAGGGGAGATGACTTCACATTCATATACCATATGTATCCAATCAGAATTATTTCAGAATCACATCTCCAGCATTTAATTCTATTTGATTTCCACATAATTGTAATTTTGTTAGGAGTGACAAAAGCTCTATATAAAATTTCCAATTGAAAATTTTCCAATATAATGAAGATGTGGTTTTATCTGTAAAGTTTAATATTTTCTTGTGTTGTTCAGAGATGTCTTCGTTATTAATTTTTGAGGAATAGTTCAATAATTGTCTAAATATGTGAAATCTAACTTAAGAATTTTATAAATTTGTGACAAATATGATCATTGCATTATTATTAATATTTGTTAAGAATTCCAATAATTTCTTATGTAGGGTAAATATCTTATTTCTCTGTGTTCATAAAGTTTCTAAATATTTGAAAAATTTGCCAATTCTTAGAATCTTGATTGTATTTGGATCTAAAATTTTCAACTGTGTGTGTGTGTGTGTGTGTGTGTGTGTGTGTGTGTGTGTGTGTGTGTGTGTGTGTGTGTGTGTGTGTGTGTGTGTGTGTGTGTGTATATATATATATATATATATATATATATATATATATATATATAGGTCTACTTTACATGGTCGACTTTTCAGAAAGTTGACTCTCATATGGCTGAACGGCTTTCAGAAAGCTGACCATGTTAAAATAAACACAAAAACACAACAAGTGCTTACCTTAAACTGTTAGGTGGGCTATGCCCTCCTGCACCCCCACATGGGGAGCTCTGCCCCCTACACCGCCTGTAACTTTAATATACCAACTCCAAGATCACACTACAGTGCAGAAAAGGGAAATTTTCCCATTCTACACTGTACAGAGAGATGGTGGTTCCCCATGGTCAGCTTTTCAAAAGTAGATCATATGGTATCAGCCATATGAAAGTCGACTGTCTGAAAAATCGACCATGTGAAGGGGACCCATATATATATATATATATATATATATATATATATATATATATATATATATATATATATATATATATTTGGACCTTAAATTTTATTTTTCAGCAGTAATAAATAGATCAGTACCATTTAGGAACTGATGCCAATAAATTGTTACTTTGTTTCAAAACTAGCATTTTGTTGAAGTCTATGGGTTTCTAAGCAGTCATTTGAATATGTGTTTGGAAATATAGAAAATATTAAGTCTTTAATACAGTGGTTAGACTATGTGAACTTTTGGAAAGAGGAAATAATGTTATTTAAATAGGGAATTTGAGAAGAAGGTGTAATTCCATGTATGCAAAAATGTTTTAATATCCAGATAAAACTGTTAAGGACTATTTGTTTATAACTGGTTGTGCTATATTTATTATTTACTAATACTATTTCTTGATGTATTTTGTTGCCATTTTGACTCAGTAGCATACAATTGAATATCAGGGAATCCTATTCCACCATTACCTCAGCCTTTTCTGTGCCAATCACAGGAAACTTGGTTTATTAGGATGCCAAAAAAAATTAAGTAGAATATTATTTATGTTCATCCGTTTTTGGTGGAGATAGTACTAAAGATTGTATGTCAAACAATATTTTAAGGAGAATTACTGTCTTAATAAGCATTAGTCTTTCTTCCATAGTAAAGAAGAATTTGTTCCAGTTTGTGGCTAAACTTAAACTTTTATCAATACCCTGTTTAAAGTTTGTATCATTTCTTTACTATTAGACATAATGGCTATACAAAGGTATTTCATTTGATTGCTATTCCATTTGAAGTTAGAATATTTTTGTATGATACTTTACATTTTTTATTAATTAATAACGTTCTTGTTTTATTGTGATTAAATTTTAAGTTTGAGATTTCTTCAAACTGACTCATAGAATTAATTATATATTCTAATGAATTTCCTGTATTTCTTGTTAGTAAAATATCATAGGCAAAGAGATGAATCTTTAGTTCAAAATCTTTTCTTTTGATACCATTAATGCTCTTATTGGATCTAATACTATTAGCAAAGGGTTCTAAAGCTAATGCAAAATGTAACGGTGATAATGGAGAACCTTGTTTTGTGTCTTTTTGTAATTTAAAGGAATTGGAAAGAAAATAACCTATTTTAACATAAGCACAAGAGGTAATGTATAACTTACAAATTAATGCAATTAGCTCAGAAGAAATTAAACACTTAAAGTGTTTTAAACAGGTAAGACCAATTAATTGAGTCAAAAGCCGTATCTAAATCGAGACTAATGATAGAAAGTTTTTTTATCTGCATAGTTTATTGATGCATGTATTATTATACTAACCTGTACTTGTCTATTTAAAATAAGCCCAGTTTGATCATTGTTAACCAGTTTAGCTATAAGCAGATTCATTCTATTAGCTAAAATGGACATGAACATTTTATAGTCCACATTTAAAAGTGAAATGGGTTTGTATGATGACCACTTTGTGGGATCCTTATCTAGTTTTAAACTAGGTGATATAAGAGAATATTTCCATGATGGGGAGACTTCAGCAGTTGTTTTTATTTTTCTGTAGACCTTATCTAATATTTTAACTGCATCATCCTGTAGTCGTTTGTATAGTTCTGGTATAAGACCATCTAAGCCCAGCGCTTTATTATTTATTTATTTATTTTACTTTTTTATTACTGTTACAGTGAGTGGTCTATCATTTGTTTTGCTTGTTCACTTGTTATTTTATTTATATTTTCCCGTAGAAAAGTTTCAACTATTTCATCATTGTCTAGTTTATTTGTATTATTATTATTTACATTTTCATAAATATTTTAAAGCCCTCAGTAATGCCTTTAATATATGTTCTTCTTTCTTTTTTATTATTTATATGTGTTATAGTTTCTTTGATATAATTTAGTTTATTCGTTTTCTTTGATATAAGAGCAAGTTTATGCAAGCTTAAAGGGTTTACTGAATATGCCTGAAGTTTGTTTTCAGGTTTATTGAAACTTTATGGTTTAGAATTTCAACATATTTTGTATTGAAGTTTTTAAGTTCAGACTGACTGATAATGTCATTTGGGTTTAGATCTAACTTTAGTGTGTCTAGTTTGCTGTGTAGTGTATTCAATTCCTTTTCCCAATCTCTTGTTTTACTAATACACCAGCTTGTAACTCTTCCGTTTAAGTAAGTACTTAATGAATCCTACTGGACAGTATCAGATACTTCACAATTCATGTTTATTTCTAGGAAATGTTTGATCTCTTTAACATACCAATCCTTTAATCCTTTTACTTTAATAATGTATGATGTTAATCTCCTCTGATGTATTAAATTGTCAGTTTTTAAAATAATAACAAAGATTGTAGCATTATGGTCCGATAATGGACACAAAACTATTCAAACTTCTCTGATATATGATAACAGATTGAGACAAAAAGTTTATCCGTACTTGTTTGTGTTCCATGTCTGTATGAATAATGGGTAACTCGATGTAAATTTGTTTTCCTTAGCTCATATAGATCCTTTAAATTAATTAGATTTACAAAATTGTGTTCAACTGAAGATGTGATTTTCAGCTTTCTGTCTGCAGTGGAATCTTTGTCTGATAAAATACAATTTAAATTGTCAGCCGTTATGACTTCACCTTTCTTGTAATAGGCTATAGTGTCTAAGTAACTTTTTGCATCTTTAGCTCCAACCCCTGGGATCTAATAAGAGTTCACCAATGTGTACAGTTTTCTGCTCTGCTCAGTTATAATAGTGATTAACATACCATTTTTATCAACATAGGTATCTTTTACTTCTGGCATCACTGGTGAGTTCTTCTATAAGATGAGGGGTGCCTCTTTTAGCTTGAAAGCCAGAACCTGCTAAAACCAAATAATTATTTAATGAAACTTTATTTGCATCTTTATTAAGTAAATTTGTTTCCTGTAGAAATAATATTTGAGCTTTATGTAATTGGAAGTCTTTGAACAGACTCCCCCTCTTTACTGGATTATTCAGTCAATTAATATTAATGTTGAAGTCCCTATTATATTAGCGAATGCACTGAATTACAAACACTGTTTAGTCTAATGTCATTACGTGAAATGGCAAAATAACGAAAGCACGGAACAGCGATTTTTTTTTCCGAGGGGGAAAAAAAAAATCACTGGACCGTTTTTGGGACTTTGCCATTTTCTCCACTGTGGTGTGATATCGGACTTGGTATATTTAAGTAGGGGGCACAGCCCTCCACATCGGGGGTGAGGGGGCGAAGCCCTCCACTTTATTTTGTGTTAGGATTTTTTTTTTTTTTTATGGCTCAGCGTTTTTTTTTCCCTGGGGAAAAAATTGCTGATCCGTGTGTTCAACATTTTGGATTTTTGGGGATTGTGGGTCGATTATATAGCGTTCGCAATTTAGTGCATTTGCTTATGTAATATGGACCCTTAACAGATATACATTTAAAATCAGACATTTATGTACAAAAGTTATACTTTATAATTATATGAAGTCTTCAGCTATGGATAAAACTTTTGAAACAAATAAAAATGACTCCGTGATGTACCCATAAAACATTCTACCATGGCATAATGTACTCCTAGTTGAAAAAGGTGAACAAACTACCTCTCAAACTTGCTATTAGACTAAAAATGCTTAGCTCATGCTTCTGATTCATATTAATATAGCTCATATTTTAGTATGCATCAGCATAAAAAGGCCTGTCGGTAAGTTATTATGAGTTGTTGTTGTTGTTGTTTTTCTTTTGGCTTTTTCCCAGTAAGGGGTCGCCACAGCGGAACTCCGGTCTGCTAATGATTGGCAGTAGATTTTTTATGAAACACCGAGGTGCCAGTTTGATGCCCAACCTTCGACAAAGGCACGCCCATTTACACACGCATGTCTTTCGAATGCTACCCAACCGCGGGGAGGACATGCAGACTTCACACAGAAGGCACTCCCAAGCCAAGCTGAGAATCAAACAGGAGAACCTCTTGCTGTGAGGTAACAATGCTACCACCGTGGAATCGGTAAGTTATTATGAGTAAGAAAGTTAAATAGGTGTTCAGAGCCTCTACTATACGTTGACCCAACTGAATATCTTTACAGTCTTTCCCTGTACCTTACATTATCTCTGGTCTACTATAGGGAGGAAGTCAGTTGTTATTTTTATATTTATTCATTTGCAAGTCAGATGATTTTATATTCTTTGTGTTTTATTTACTGTGTGCAAAGTTGTTCATAGGATATTAAGTTCATAAATTAGTATCAGGCTAACTGTCCTTGTGGATCATTGCAAGTCCAGCCAATTACTCCATTTGAGAATCAAACCCTACACCTTAACCACTATGCCAACCTCCCACCCTCATACGTATGTAGTTAAAGAATATAAATATATCTAATTATTTATTCTGATTGATTTCTATTTCTGTTTGTATACTATGTCTTGTACTATTGCTTTATTCCTAGGTTTTATATTTTAGCTATAATCCTAGTTTAGAATATCATATAATATAACATTTATATTTACCCTTATGCATTTGATACTCTTTAATCTAATACTGCTGCTATAATCAGTCCTATTTTTTCCTTAAATGTTATGTCTAATAGTATCTGAACAAAGATCTTTAAAGTCTTCCCCTTTAAGATTCAAACTTTCCATAATACATTTTTCTGAGATATTAAGGTTTATTATCATTAAAAAGAGACAATAACAGAGAAACATAGTCCTAATCAACAGTTATTGGAGAGCCCACATTGTATCTCTCAGTAGTCATCTTGGGATTAGTGCTTCTGTTTTTTCATGGTGATAAAGGAGTGCAGTTACATTATTTCCTGGAGACTGCTGATCACCAGAAAGCTTAATAACTGCTTTATAGGTGACAGCTTGGAATCTTTACTTATATTCTGATCCTGGTGAGAGTAGGAGCAGAGTGCATTGATTCCTGACTCTTTCTGGTTGGAGAGCGAGTGTCTGTGTTTAACGTACCTGATTGGTCTGGTTGCTATTCGAGGCATCTACCAGAAAAAGGCTACAAGCCTGCAGACCCTTGCATCATCTGGGACAAGACTGTGAATCACCTGCTTCTCTTCTTGGGATTGGTGCTAACATTTTGTTTCTGCTGAGAGAAGAAGCAAAGGAGTATTGTATCCCAACAGAGTGAATTTGTGGTGAGACCAGCATTAGTAGTAGCCAAGCAGTAGCCATTCATGCGACTACCTATGGTAAGACCAGCATTAGTAGTAGTCAGGCAGTAGCCATTCATGCGACTCGCTGTGGTAAGACCAGCGTTAGTAGTAGCCAGGCAGTAGCCATTCATGCGACTCCCTGTGGTAAGACCAGCATTAGTAGTAGTCAGGCAGTAGCCGTTCATGCGACTCCCTGTGGTAAGACCAGCGTTAGTAGTATCCAGGCAGTAGCCAGTCACGTGACGCCCCTCTTTTCATTATTCTTGACAAGCTAATTCTTTATTTGTCAGTAAGTGCTGCTTGATTTGTTTCCAACTTCAGAATATCTGCCTAAATACTCCATCCGTAAATTTTCAGGGTCTGCATATTAGTTTCCCCACAAGTGCTTGGCAGTGCTCTGTACAGACTCAGACACCTTGACTGACATTTTTCCTGTAACAGGGCTATATAAGAAAGCTCCAGTACTTAGTAATATTGACCATCCCTCCTGGCATGTTTAAAGGTCAGTTCCCCGTGCTTTCTCCTATTAACCTGGTGAACTTGGACATTCTGAGGCAGTGTAGCAACTGCCTCATGTACACAGACAACCCTCTCCTCTTACTTCCCAACACTCAGACTTGTGAAAGATGCACTTATATATCCAAATTGGAAGCCATGCACTCTCAAGCCAAGACTGGAATAGCTGGTCAAGAGGAGAAGGTCAACACCAGCACCACACCACATAGCCTTCCAGAACACGCACCATCACAGCTCTCACATAAAAACACAAAACCTCCTTTGCGGTGGCTCTCAATAGAACTCTACCCAAACAGCAGAGATCTCCAAGGCAGAAATGCACTAGACAACCACAACACAGCACAAACCACAAGATACATAGCTCACATACACAGTGTGCCCCTCAACCTAAGCCCCTAAGACAAAAAAGCTTGCCCAATACTTAGGTGACTTAATAGTGAGGCACACTAATAACCCACTCATTAGGTTGATTAAGCAGAAGGTAACAGTCAGCTGCCTGTCAAGTGCTAGAATCCAACACATAACACACACACACACACATGGGTCACTCCACAGCAAGTACAAATATGACTCTGTCACTGTCCATGTGAGTGTGAATGACCTGAGATGCACCTCCCTGGACTACATGAAAAGTGACATGGATGAGCTCTCGGATTATGTGACCCAAGCAAGTATGACCCTAGCCCTGAGAAGCATCCTACTGTCTCCCAGAATGATACCACAGTACAAGAAGAAAATGATTGACTTCAACAATTGGTTAAGTTTCTGGTGTCATTCTAAGGGGATCCAGTATCTGTCTGCTTGTGATGACATGACTGACGGACCTTGATGCTTTGCCAGAGGTGCCCTGCATCTGTCACCCCTGGGTTTGTGGATACTGGCTAAGGCTCTTGCCACCCCTATAGTGCCTCTTTTAGGCGATGTTCCAAAGATCAAATTACCACCATAACAACTATAAATAAATGCAATCTGAGGGTCATGCTGCTCAATGCTAGAAGTCTAAATCTCAAGATGCATTTGCTCGTAGCACTCCTCAAAATGGAGAACATCGACATTTGTGCTGTAATGGAGACCTGGTTTAAAGCAGCAGAAAGCACCCCTGCACTACCAGGCTATAACTCACTCCACACCTTTTGGCCCCAGAACATGGACCAAAGCTCCAAAGGTGGTGCTGTCTCCATATTCATAAAGGATATACACACCACTAGACTAGCAACCCAGCATAATGCATCTGAGCTACGTCAGGTACAACTAACATTGGGTAAGATGGCGATTCAGGTCATAGCCTGCTATAGGTCCCCAACCATGTCCCAAGACTCTCACTCCACATTCTTAAGCATGCTGGAAGCTATTTGCATCCATCCCAACACTCTCATTCTAGGTGACTTCAACTACCCCTCCATCAACTGGGAAAACTACTCGTGCACCAATACACTGGCCCAACGCTTCCTGAAATTCATCAATTCCAATGTCCTGGAACAGCTCATTCTTACCCCCACTAGAGGAAGCAGCATTCTTGACCTGGTTATTACAAACATGGGCAACTGTTGCTCTACACCAGTGGTCAATTTCTCCCTGGTTAGATCCAACCACAGACTAATCACCATGGAAATCCACATTTCACTAACCCCCTCCCCCACAAAGGTAACACCATGAAAAACTTCTCCAAAGCTGACTTTGGGCTCCTAAAAAAAGAGGTGGCTAACTTCACAGCACCCATGTCAATGGAAAATAGATGCATGACTGCCGAATCATACACTGGTGCACTGTACGAACAAGTACATAAATGAATGGAACTAGCCATACCCAACAGAACCAAGATGCTCTCCTCCAAAAAAAAATGAAGTCAATCTGGTGGTCCCCTGCCATTAATAAACTCTACAACAGAAGGAAGAAACTGTTGCAAAAAAAGGTGCAGTCCCAAGACTGGAAAAACTCCCTTATTAGCCTCAACAAAAAGTTAAGATCCCTCATCAAAACCTCTAAAGCCAGCTGTGAAGGCAGAATTGTGGCAGACACTAAAAACAACCACAAAGCCTTGTATAGTTACATCAAGAATCTCCATGGCAATACCCAGGTTTGCTCTGAGTTACTGCACAATGGTACCTCCTATACTGAGCCAACAGATATTGCCAACATACTGGTCAACAGATTCAGTGCCAACTTTACACCCCCCCCCCCCAAAGGACCAATCACAATAAGAATGCCAGGCAGCCAGCATTACTGCAGAACAGGTTAAAGCTGCATTGTCCATGGCCAAGAATACAGCTTCCATGGGACCCAACAATATCCCTGGATGTGTTCTACATGAACTACAAAGTGAACACCACATCTGTGTGACCTGTTCAATCACAGCCTCACCTCAGGCTTTATCTCTACTGAATGGATCACTGCTACAGTCATCCCTCTCCATAAAGGGGGAGTGACTACAGACCTTGGGAATTATCACCCCATTAGCCTGATGAGTCTGATATGTAAGACTATGGAGTGCATCATCATGGACCTAATTAACAAGGATATAGGGAGTCTCCAAACTCTAGATCCCACGCAGTTTGGTTTTGTGAACGGTAGATCATGCCTGCTCAACCTGGTTGACTTCTTTCAGTCAGTCACCAGAGCTGTGGATGAGGGGAAAGGCAGTTCATACAGCCTACCTTGATCTGGCCAAGGCCTTTGATACCATTCCCCACTCAGGAATTATTGATAAACTCACTAAACTAGGCATCATCCCCTATATCACTAGGTAGGTTGCAAATTGGCTCACAGATAGAACCCAGAGTGTGAAAGTAGTGGACTCCAAGTCAGACTGCTGACTAGTTATGAGTGGAGTCCCACAGGGATCAGTCCTGGGTCCTCTCCTGTTTGGCATCTACTTCTCAGAAGTCCAGGCCAACACGGAGGGCCTCTGGCTGATTAAGTTTGCAGATGACTGCAAGCTGGGAGCCATTATTAACTCCCCAAGTGATGTAGATATCCTACAGAAAGGCCATGTTGAGACCAATGACTGGTGTCAAAACAATGGCCTTAAGCTTAATGCCAAAAAATGCATTGTCACCCCTTTGGGAAAAACTCAGTTCCCACCAATTGCCACATCGATGGGAGCCCACCGAACACTGAAGGCGTTATAAGAGATCTGGGGACACAGGTTGACAGCAGCCTCTTCTTCGACCACCACATTGCCACTGTGGTCAGAAAGTCCTTCTATATGGCACATCTCATTACCAAGGGTTTTGCATCCAGGAAGAAAGGTCATCATCTCTCTCTACTCTTCCCTCATTAGGCCAATCATTGAGTATAAAGCCCCATTTGGCATGTACCTCACTAGACACCTGCAACAACTGGAGAGGCCACAAAAGTACCTCACAAAGAGGATTTTAGGCCTTAAACACTTGTCCTATACAGACTCAAAAAACTCCCAACATTTCTCGGTCTCATATTGTCTACTAAGAAGCGATCTCTGCTTGACTTACAAAGCCATGTCTGACCCAGCTCTGTTAGAAATGCTACATCTAAAGACATCTCAATCCCTCCACACCACACACTCCAGAGACCTCAACCTCATTACCGCAATCAACAGAGCATGCTGGAGGGACAGGTTCATTACCCAGGGATTGCCCATGCTCTGGAATAGATTTCCTATACATGTCAAGCAGAACACTTTACTGGCCCTCTTCAAGAGAAATCTTGATGAGTGGATGGGAAATAGAAAGTTCACCCCGGGGGTCACTTCAGTGGCTCTAATTGATAGAGGCACTGGGAACTAACATCGGGCGGCACGATGCCAGGGCAGTTCTATGGGCTAGGCTTGTAAAGACTCTAGGGCCATTAGCCCAGTACACACCTATGAATGTTTTTTTTTTTTTTTTTTAAATCAGAAGTGTCATTCTATAGGCTAGTGTATAAACTATCCTTTAGGTATACTGCAAGCATTCAGAACTATTTAATAACTAGTAGTGATTTAGAATGCAGTTCACTGTCTTTTGCTTTATTATCTAATTTGTATTCATTGACATCTTAGCATCTGATTCAAACTATTATGATTAGTTACTTTTAGACAGGAAGAAGTAACCTGGAGAGGTCTTAGAATTTTCAGAACTCCTGCAGCATCACAAAAGTGCTCATGACTCTTAAGTTGTTTCAAGCTGTTTTTCATGATAAGGGCTTGAAAATGAACAGTCCGTCACTTACAATTCACACAAAAATGCTTGCAAATGTATCTAAGCCACCTCAACACTACGCATCAATCCCTCAAACCCCTCCAAACCACCAAAAACATCTCAAAGTATCCCAACCACCAAAAAGCCATTGCACTCAAATAAATAGTATTTAATTATTCAGTAAGCACTATTTGTATGAGATGTTTAATATATAGCAGACTGTCATTTTATAGACATGTCATATAAACTTGCATTAAAAGAATGATAGCTAAATGTGATCCAGCTTTAACTTGTAAAAGCGTGAATGTTACTCTGATTATTTGATATCATTCCAATAGTAACTGTTATAGATGTAAAAAGCTATATTTTTTATACTTTATTTATAATATAACCTGTCTTTCCTGGGTGCTATTACATGTAAAGTATACTAACAGTAGTACACTACTGGACCATCTTAAGAACTCAGAATGTAACTTAACATGCCTCTTGAGAGTCGTTTGCTGCATCTTGTATTATATTTAATAGTACATTAGTTAACTATGCCAAGATATCAGAAAGTGTGCCACCTAACGTAAGTTTCATCATAATAATGAATAATTTATTTTTATTTTACATTTGTTGACCGGGAAAGTCCGACTGGACACATGTCCGTTTTCAGCGGAGGCCCGGGGAGAAAAGCTCCAATAGTACATAGTAGGTTACAACAAAATGTTGACAGATATAAAATACGTTGTTATGCATTTAATAATACAACAAGAAAAAAAAAAAAGTTATGTACAATACAAATATAAAAGAAAAAAAAACAACAAAATATATAGCTAGTTTACAGGTAAGAAAGAGTTATTAGGACATTAGGATGTACAGTGACAAAACATAAGAAACAAACTGACATATAGTTAGTTTCAGGGGGAAGTAGATGGGCCTTAAAAAATACTGAGTTTAAATTTACTGAAGGAGGTAAATAACTTTTAATAAAGTGAATAGTTTAACCTTTTAAACTGTAAATGAAAATAAATGGCTTTAGTTTTGTATATTGCTAAAAAATCGGACATTTTTAAGAGAACTAATAACCATTTGAAGTAGGAAAAGAAAGAAATTATTTATCTTGTAAAAATGATTACTCAGCACCTGTTCCTAAGTATTCAAGCACTTAAGTTAATAAGAATTCATAACCATAAAATACATTGATTTTCATTTGTCCTTCAGTTATTTTTTCCTGTTTTGTCTTTTAACAACCATCTCTTGTTGCATTTCTCTTCAAAGAAATTGATAGATTGGAACGTATTTCTTCCGTTTTTTTTTTTTCTGGGATTTTATTTTTTTCTGTATAAAGTCATTTGCATCCTTCTGGGTGTTAAAAATCTTCCTTCCTTCTGGAAGGTGAATCTTTATTTTTGCTGGAAACTAGGTTTGTGCTTTAATTTTGTTTTTTCTTTAAGTTTTTAACAAGTGGAACACATGCTTTCCTCTTTGACATCACTAATGTTGAACAGTCATTGTCAAATCTTATAGACTTGAACTGAATAATTAGTCAATGCAGCTTTTAAGCCTAAATTCTTATCTTGACTTGAGAAAAAAAATCTTATGATCCTTGACTTTGGTGAGGGTGTTTTTTTAATAAGTTAGAAAATGATCTGTGTGCCCTGTCATTGCCAAAGGAAAAAGTTTCAGGCAGGATCAAAGTTTTAGGCAACCAGGTATTAAGGAATTGAATCGCACTGTCTCCCTCTTCTTTTTCAGGAATCCCATAAATCCTGGTGTTATTCCTTCTAGATCTCTTCTCCAAGTCTTCTATTTTTTCCAGGAATAAGTTGTTTTGTTTCAGAGGAAATTTGGTGTTATTCTCATTTCAGACATTGCCTCTTCTTTACTTGAGATTTGTGATGATTGTTGTTAAGAGATTCACTCAGCACTTCAACTTGTGTTTTACATTCCTCTTTAAAATTGTCCATTCTGCTTTGTAATTTATCTATCTTTACAGATAACTCACTCATAGGTTCATAGGTTTGTTACTTTGTATAGCCTGCATGTCTTTTTTCATAGTACTGTCCTGTACACTGGGCTTAGAATGGCTCATTCTGAGCCAATTAGTTCTTTCTAGTTTTCTTGACAATTAAGAAGAAAGCAGTTGAAAGAGCTTCAAATGTGTTAATTTTTTGTAGTAAATCTTTCATCAGATGTTCAACTATAAATCCATCAAGTTTTGAAATGTTCTGATTTTTGTTTAGTAAAAATCCTGTCTGAGATGTTCAAATGAAGCAAAGTTAAAAAAACAGTGCTGTTAACTTCACAACGTCTTCGCCATACCCCCCTGTATTTAGACTTCTTGGAATGTTCTGTTCAAGTGATTTCTTAAAGGGGCAGTCTCGTGGATTTTTTTTTTGTTTTGATTCAGCCTTTGTTTAAATTTCAGGTTTGCCTTTCTGAGCATGCTCACCTTTGGCCAAATTCCATCTCAAATTGCAGTTGTACTGACAACAACTCTCCCTGTGAGCCATTCATTAATTTAATCTTTGCATTTTACCCATTCAGAAAAGTAGCCTTTCAGGCATTTTATGACCTGACTGTTGCTGCTATTCTACAAAGCACATCAGTAATGCAAGGCTTTTAAAACATTAGTAAATAGTTTTTTTTTTGTTTCGTTCAGTTCATGTTTTATTCTGTGGTGATTTTGACTTCTGCACATCTGCAACAATTTTATGATATGCCTTCTACGTATAGAAAGCATGTGAATCAGGCAAACAGTAGTGGAAACCATAATTCTCTTTTTTTAATGTTTTGTTTGTATTCTGATTTTTGAATACTAGCCTGGTGTAGTGACTTTTTGACCTGCTAGTATATTCCATAGAAAGTGTGTGACAGAAGGTTGGAGCATTAGTAGACACACTGTTCTATTATTTTTTCAGCTTCTTTATGTGCTAATTTCTAAATATACTTCTGCGGTGGTGCAGCGGTAGCGTTGTTGCCTCCCAGCAAGAGGTTCTCCCATTCAATTCTCGGCTGGAGTGCAGGGGAGTGCCTTCTGTGTGGAGTCTGCATGTCCTCCCCGTGGTTGGGTGGTCGTTCGAAAGATATGCATAAATGGGCGTGCCTTCATTGAAGGTTGAACGTCGGGCTGGCACCTCGGCGTTCGTGAAAATCTACTGCCAATCATTAGCGGACCGGAGTTCCGCTGTGGCGACCCCTAACTGGGAAAAGCCGAAAGACAACAACAACTAGACAAATGCAATGTTTTTATGAGCAGGCTGCTTGTACATCTGTAGAAACATGAGCGATGCACAATTTAAAAATTTGTATACACTGATGTCTCTTTTCCTTGGCATAGCTTTCTTTATTTTAAATATGAGCCAGAAGCTATGGGCATAGTTCCCCAATCAAATGCAAGTCAGAGAAGAACACAAATCCCAAGATTAGTTTATCCTGGGAGCTGAAACAAGACTGGAATTGTGGATTTACATGATATTTAAAATATTTTTTGAACTTTAGTAGCTATCCCAGCTACGGTCCACCACTAGTCTATCTGCAGGATCTGATTATAATTTATCAGTTGTTTGTTCTTGCACAACCTTATTATGATATTTAAAAGTAAAATTACACTGTGGGTGCGAATGAAAGTGACATGTCAAAGTGGGCGTGACTTCTGTCATCTTAACTCTGACCCTAATTTTAAACACTGGGATTGAACTTGCAAAGGTAGCACCAATTACACCATTAGGCCTGTGGTAATGCAACACAGAAAGCCTTGGAATCTGTGGAGTACATTTTATATCTCTGAACCAAGTTTGTGACAGTGCAGATTTTAGTTTCCCTAAGCAGGAAAAAAAGCCACTAGACTATCCACGTTGGTATTAAAGCTTCTTGTGTTTAATAAGGCAGCCTTCAGTTACGTATTTCAGTTTTGAGGACTGTCTATTTGTTCTGTATTTAAACTTGTGAAGATCTTTAAAAAAGACACTATATTATTGGTCACCAGGAAAGGAGTTCCATCCCATTAAACCTAAAGCAATCTGTTGTCTCTTACTTGTTTTACAGATCAGCCAGGATTAAATTCCCTGCCTTTGACACCATATCTTTAACCACTGATTAAAAGCCAGAACTTTATTTTAGTATTAAGGTGTCTTGAGAAGTGATTGTAAGCTGTTGTGATGTGTGCATTTTCCTTACTTGGAAAAATGTTTGAAAAGCATGGTTTGTTATTGCATGTTCAAAAAGGATGATGATCTGAGGTTATTTACCCAATGTGAAGTACAGTCACATCAAACCTGTTGTGAAGTTATTATAGCGTTCCTACTTTGCCCCTAATTTTGAGCCCAGGTATGCATGTTGCAGTCACAATCTGCTTATAAAGCCCAGTGTGAACGTTGTATGTCTATTATTACAAAAGAGGTCTGGATATTTATGCATGTTATTTAGGACACTGTAATTACACTTTTAGTGTATACTAATAATGATGTAAAGGCATTAATACAGTTAGGTAGAGACGCTTTCTGCAAGGTGACCTGATACTCCTGGTTTAGGAGAAAGATCTGGTATCTACTATGATAGTTCCTGTGTGCATGGAAACATTTCTGAGTTTAATAATTTAAATGTTCATTACAGAAGTAAATGAACACTGCAGGTTAGAACCACTGATAGGGATGAACAGAAACTGCAAAATGTTATCAAAACTTTGTTAGAATGTGTATGAATTTAACGTATGCTTGATAATAGAAAAGCATGTAATGTTGCTTGGGAAGTTTGGATTCTCCTTGGAATTAAAAAAAGGAGCTAGTATTGGGGGGGGGGGGGGCAAACAAAATCACGTTTTTTTTTTCTTCTTCAGAGAAAAAAAAGTTGCTTAATACATGACTGCTTTGAAAGAGATCTTCCCAGTGTGGGGAACATGGGCATTCTATAAAGGCCTATAAAATTCTGTAAAAGGAGGTTCAGTGAAGAGAGCCGGTTTATGGTTTGATTGTCTGTTATTGCAGGTTGAAATAACTGCTGATAGTAATGAAAATACAGTTAACGCTATATGTAGTCTGAGGTCAGAATTCTACATGTTTAAAGTGATGCTGCTATGTGTGACAAAGTGAACAAAATGTGCTGCAAAGTACAATGTTGATATGGTAGGAAAAGAGAGAGAGAATTTTGTTTAGAAACCATAAATAAGCTGCATTGCAACGTGATGAGGATTGTATAAAAAGGAGAAGATCAGACATCTACCGGAAATATGATAAGAAAAAGGAAATCGCCAACATGGGTAGCGAAAAAAAGGAAAGCGCTAATATAACTATGGTGCCTGTCAACAGTATTAAAAACGAACTGAGAAAATTGTTAGTATACAAATAGGGATGTAGTGTAAATGCAGATTATGCTTTGAAATGATTAATGTTGAAAATAGAATGAATAACTTGTACTGACATGGAGAAAATATTGTATGGAATATTGGTAAAGACCCATGTTCAAGGAAAGCAGTATTAGTTAAAAAACATTTAAGCTGATGGTTGTTAAAATTCATAATTGGAATTCCAGGAAGGATGGTGATATATGATAAGCTGATATGAACAGATAGATGATAGTTGCGTATACATGTACATCTACATGATACATATATGGAGTATGCATGCACATCTACATGATACATGTATGGAGTATGCATGCACATCTACATGATACATATATGGAGTATGCGTGCACATCTACATGATACATATATGGAGTATGCGTGCACATCTACATGATACATATAATGGAGTATGCGTGCACATCTACATGATACATATATGGAGTATGTGTGCACATCTACATGATACATATATGGAGTATGCGTGCACATCTACATGATACATATATGGAGTATGCGTGCACATCTACACGATACATATATGGAGTATGCGTGCACATCTACACGATACATATATGGAGTATGCGTGCACATCTACACGATACATATATGGAGTATGCATGCACATCTACATGATACATATATGGAGTATGCGTGCACATCTACATGATACATACATGGAGTATGCGTGCACATCTACATGATACATACATGGAGTATGCATGCACATCTACATGATATATATATGGAGTATGCATGCACATCTACATGATACATATATGGAGTATGCATGCACATCTACATGATACATATATGGAGTATGCATGCACATCTACATGATACATATATGGAGAAAGAAAGTTAAAATGTTTGAATAAATGAAACAGTTTGTGTTGATTAACACAGACTCTGAAGTAGTGGATTATTTTTTATTGTAACTTTTGAAACATGACAGGGAACATACCACAAGAAGAAAGAGTGTGAGAAGAAGTAGTGACGTATGAAGACTTCATTCAGGAAGAGAGAGGTATTATATCCTAGGAAATATTAAAGCACTGACTGCTCTGACCAAATGTCCCATATTCATTATGAATACCACCTCATGTCACCCCTGAAGAGAGAGCTTGGGGCTGGTGGGGCTACCCAGTCAGTATAAAGTATAAACAAAAATAATACATACATTGAGTATAAAATAATGTCTGATAGGTTGTGTGAGAAACAAATGGAAGAAAAACAAGTTTTACAGATAATTTGGTTATACAGGCAATAGCAGAAAATAAGGAGTCACTAAGGGAAAGAATGTGTTTAAAAAGTAATGGGAAACATGAGTAAGACAGGAGGTGAGAAATGAGCAGCAAATATAGTTTGAAGATAATACACTGATTTTTTTGTATGAAATATAATCATAGTGATAGACTACGAATATAGAAAGGAAAATGGGTGAAGTAAAGACATAAATTTGGTTTAGTACAGAATATGCAAAATATTAGAAAGGAGTGAGAATGAAAGTTAAAACAAGAAAAAAATGTGAACGTTTTCAGATAATGAAAAATGATCAGGCAGAAGTACTTGTTGAAGGTAAGGAAGGAAAATGAATGACATTTTCTGCAACATACAAGCATAGAGAAATTATGAAAAATCTGTAAAAATAAGTAACAGGTGAAGTGGTTAGAAAAAGAAATTGATGAAAAAGGAGAGGGCACATGGAAAAAGAAGGGTTTTCAAAAGTAATGAATGAATAGATGAAGGAAGGTTTTAAGGAAAAAGACTTGTTTTTTGTGTTATAAAAAAGTCATATGTTAGTAAGGTGAAGGGACCGATATTAAGAACTGGGAGTCCTATTACATTAAGTAGACAAGATTTTAAGGTTTTTATGAAAATTCTACAAAAGAGGTTCAGTAAAGTGATATATATTTAAATGCTATATAAAGACTTGAATGGTTAGCAGGAAATGAAGTAAGAGAGATCATCATCAGCCCCCCCTTTTCCCATTTTTTCTACATGGGTTTGGGGTATCGTGTTAACTGTCGCCAACTCTCTTGATTCAGTACCACACTCCTGCCTTCTTCAACACTCATGCCTGACTGTCACAGATCTTCTTTCACACAATCCATCCCCCACTTTGCTGGACGCCCTCGCTTCCTCTTATCGTCTTCCTGTCTGTCCCAAATCTTCCTCACAAGATTGTCTTTGGCTTTCTGCACATGTGTCTGAAGTCTGAACTACCATAATCTGTTCTCTTTGATCTTTTCTGCAATTGTCGCTACTTTGGCTTCTGCTCTTATGTCTTCATTTCTTTGTCTGTCCCAGAGTGTGCATACTACCACCCTTCTCAGGCACTTCATTTCCGTCACCTTTAGCTTCTTCAACTGTTCTGCCTTTACTGCTCAGGTTTCTGCACCATACAGTAGTACTGGTTGCACCACTGTTGTGTACACCTTATTTTTCAGCTTCTTTGGCATTCTTCTCTCATATACTACACCTGATGCTCTATGCCAGTTGGCTGCAGCCCCTCTGATTCTAGATTTGGCCTCTTCATTCAGACTACCCTTCTCCTCAACCACCCCTCCTAGATACTTGAAGCTGTTTACCTGTTCCACTATCTTCCCTTCTATCTCTATTCTCAACTTCTTCTGATTTCTCCAATTGCTGTGATTACCACCGTCTTATCTGTGCTTAGTTTCATCCCATGTGCCTTCAGATTTGCATTCCAGTCTCCTATCCTTTGCTGAAGTTTTAGCTCAGAGTCTGCCTATACTGCTACATCGTCTGCATACAGCAGCTTTGTTGATCTGTCCCCTGCAACCTGTTTGCTAATGTAGTCCATCACCAGTATGAACAGCAGTGGGCTTGGAGCTGATCCCTGCTGTACACCCACTCCCACTGGGAAACCCCTCTGTGAGGCCAAACACTGTTTGTACTTGAGTCACTGGGTCCTTGTACATAGCCTGCACTAATTCTACCAATGTTTCTGGGACTTCAAACCACCGCAGTACTGCACAGATCATCTTTCTTGGGACCTTGTCATATGCTTTCTCCAAGTCTAGGAATGCCTAGTTGGATTCTCTCCTCATCTCTAGCTTCTTCTCAGGTATCTGTCTCAATGCAAACATTGGGTCAATTGTGCTGTGTCCTGATCTGAATCCGAACTGCTCATCTCCCATCTTACATTCTACTACTTTGTGTATCCGTTTATCAGTCACGCTCGCCAGAACTTTAGATGAAATGGAAGGGTAGTGCAGCAAAGCTACTTGGCTTAGGATCAAGACTCTATTACTCAGGTGGGGGACAGGCTAGAAATGGTGTAGGAATTGTGGTGAAGGAGAGGCTTCAGAAGGTAGTGAGGGATATCATCAGAATTAATGAAAGACTCATGGCAACCAGACTACAGTGTAATGATAGGGCAGTATTCATAATTTTAGCCTATGATAGGACAGTATTCTAATCTCAGCCTGTGATAAGACAGTATTCTAATCTCAGCCTGTGATAGGACAGTATTCTAATCTCAGCCTATGATAGGACAGTATTCTAATCTCAGCCTATGATAGGACAGTTTTCTGATCTCAGCCTATGATAGGACAGTATTCTGATCTCACCCTATGATAGGACAGTATTCTGATCTCAGCCTATGATAGGACAGTATTCTAATCTCAGCCTATGCCCCACAGCAGGGTTGTGATAGTGAGGACAAGAGTCATTCACACAGCAGTTGCAGGACCTACTAGATAAGCAGAACAACAGGAACTGGTGTTGATAATGGGGTGACCTGAATGCACATATCAGGGCAGACAGAACAGGATATGAGGACCGCCTGGGTCCACATGGGTGGGACAACAGGAATAAAGGAGGAGAAGCCTTTCTAGACTTCTGTCTGGCAAATGGCTTGATAGTAGCCAACACATGGTTCAGAAAGAGACCGTCACAAGATCACATACAAGAGTAACCAACATGCAACTCAGGTAGACTTTCTCCTAGTAAGGGAATGGGGTAGAATCCATGATTGGAAAGTCATCCCCAGTGAAATGGTCATCTCACAGCATAAACCATTAGTTGCCACAATCAGCTGCACGCAGTAGTCAGAGAAGGCTCTAAGGACAACTGAGACCAGACTGAAGACCTGGAAGTTGACTGGAGAGAAAGTATAGCAGTTCAAGGAATTACCCAGGGGTCTAGCACTCCAAAAAGAGGAGGATATAGTTGGAGTTGAACAAGAATGGCAGCACCTAAAAACAGCATGTGTTAGGACTACAGAAAAAATATGTGACCAAGCCAGATATGGAAATAAGGTACATAAGGAAAGCTAGTGGTGGAATGCAGACGTCCAGGAAGTCATTAAAAGAAATGAAGTGCAGCAAGAAGTCGGGGATAGAAAAGACTGACCAGGCTAGGAAGGACTACCGGTTGGCTAACAAAGTAGCTAAGGAAGAAGTTGCAACAGCAAAGAATAGGGCATCGGAGGCACTTCACCAGTTTCTGGAAAGTAACTCAGTAAGGGGCACAAAGAAACTATATCAGGTTGCAAGGCAAAGACAGAAAGATAAAGAAGATAGTCTAACACCATTCTTAAGAGATGTCAGCAACAACCTGCTCATCAGTCTACAGGACATCAAAGGCAGAATGAAGGAGTGCTTCCAGCAGTTTCTGAAAGAAGAAAACCCCACAGAAGCTGTACTGCCCCAGAAACAGCTTACAATGAGAGAAGAAGAGCAGCCCACCCTAGAAGAGTAAGAGCAGCACTAAGTAAATGCAGTCAGGGAAAGCAGCAGGCTCAGATGAGGTCACAGCAGATGTGATAAATATGCTGGGTGAGATAGGGGAGAAATAACTCCTGAGGGTACTCATAGCAGTGTGGAGAGAAAGGCAAATACCAGATGACTGGAGAATAAGCATACTAGTGCCAATGTTCAAGAACAAAGGGGACATTCATAACTGTGGGCAGTACAGAAGTAAGAAAGATGTTATTTCTAAAAGTGATGATAACATAATAAACAAGAGAAGAGCACGCTGTTTGTGCATGATATTGCAAAAGACTCTGCTAGTATAAATTAAGACAAGACATGGATGATTTTCTGTAATTTATGTTTCATACATATAAGTAAATCTATCCTGCTTTGTATTCAGTGTTTCACTTAGTTATGCTAGCTTTAAATGTAGTTGTTTGATTCTTTTTGGCTGTAAGTACAACATGTACTCTGGTGATATTTTCTTAATCTGTGTAACTAGTGTTATGTTTGTAATTTCTGCTTAAATTTATAAATTATACTGTGGAGCTTTTCTCCCCAGGCCTCCACTGAAAATGGGCTTCTGTCTAGTCGAACCTTCCTGGTAAA
Organism: Protopterus annectens; assembly: GCF_019279795.1. NCBI lineage: Eukaryota > Metazoa > Chordata > Ceratodontiformes > Protopteridae > Protopterus > Protopterus annectens. The sequence goes on from NC_056740.1 coordinate 543,283,520, forward strand.
CAAATGCCAAATAAATGTTAATTAGCTGTATAATTTGTAGTAAAATAATAGAGGCTGTCAGTGTGTGGAAAGACCGAGTAAAGTTATGATCAATCAGCAGGTTGGTGATGCTTATTGGATAAACAAAGGATGAGACAATGGGGTTTGATCATATTTACTCTGGTGAGGAATACAGTGGAATGAAGGAGATTTAAGAGAAAGTTAATGGAAAATAAAGAGAGAGAGATAGTCTTGCGTCAATGTATGTATGAAAGTCATAACAAATGAAGAAGAAAAAATAAAACAATTGGAGATGCAGTGAAAGTAGTTGGTGCGTAATTTCCTTGCATGAAATTAGTGTACTAGGGGTGAAATTTAATAAGCAAGATTCGGTAAAAAAAAAATCAATGACAAAATACTGGAAGAAATTAAAAAAAAGTAGTACAATAATGTGGAAATCATTCCAGTTATCATACAAGAAAAAGCTGCACCTGATTCATTCTTATGTTTTCAAACTCTGGGGTATATGCGAGAAATGTGTGTATATGTAATCCCGGCAGATGGAGAAAAAGAATTATTGGAGATTATATTAGCATTTTATGACGGGGTTGAAATCCTATAAAAAAAAAGGGTTGTCGCATTGTGAAAAAAAAGGAAGCTGAGTTTGGATTTATAAATCGCATTGTATATGTTGCATTTTTCCATTTAGTTTGGTCTTTGAAGGAAATATGGTGAAGAACAATAAGTGTTACTGGAAGTGTGATGTGGAAAAAATATAAATATGTATGGGAAAAATTAAACACGGGGAAAAAGAATTGTGAGGTGAAAGAAATAACTGAATTTGTCCCACAACTGACCTCGTATACCATTTATTGAATTACCCATCCAACCAAATAAGTCAGGACAGCATGACCTTACAAATCCTGACCCAGTAAGCAGCATCCATACATCCACTCATGTACTGTACTTATGAAACAGCATCCAATAACTCACTTGATATACCATTTATTGAATTACACCTCCAACCATATAAGCAGCGTCATTACCTCTGCTCGCTTATATTTACCACTTAAACAGGCAACACCAGAGGGGGAACAGAAGAGGGCAAGCCTGTCCCTCTTCTCCACCCATTAGCTGGACCAGGCTGTTTCCTCTCTCTCCTACCAGATTTTAACAACCTAACCACCTATATAAAAAGCAGAGGGATGGTTCAGACAGACATCATTCGGTGTACCCATCTCCTCTAAACCCAACTAGATCCCTATCAGCAACCCCAAAACCCTATCATATGAGCACCAAAAGCCACCTCTTGATTAACATTTAAACCAATGATCCCTTTCCCAATACTAAAATAACGTTATCTTTGCATAACATCTGTATATTAACTAACTTCTCCTCATTCCACTACCAATATTAATCTCGTAATGCCCAAGGACATTACCAGCCCTTGGCAACACCAAAGCAAAAATCCCAATGGCATGTGAAACCACCCAAGACCAATTTCCTACCATCACCTTCTGGAGCATTTCTCCCCGGGCCTCCACTGAAAACAGGATCTGTGGAACCTAGTCGGACTTTCCCGGTCAACAAATGTTAAATAAATAAAATAATAAATAAATCATTGTAACAGCAGCCCTATATCAAAGTCCAAAAGAACTCCTCCCATCCCTCCAACTAACCAGTATAAGCGTAGCACATAATGACCATCCTAACCTTTGTTGACCCATAAAACACTTTCAGAATAACTAAATACAGCCATAACATAAATGCCACAGAAACTGTAAGCCCATGAACTCCCTATCTCAACACCAATCCTTGCAGCAGAACCCAACTTGACAATAGCCGGTCTGTCCATCTTCTCTCTCAACCTATCCCGACTCTTCGAACCAGTGACCACTAACCAAATTAATTCACTCAACCTTGTCATTCATGCAACTGAAGTAGTCCTAGCTATATCCACCTGACCAACTGAACTGTCTTACCTTGCTCCCCATCCTGTCAAATAACTAATTTGTTCCATCAAAGTTCATCCACCGACCACTGTAATCCACACCTAAGTAAGCTAGCCTCACTTTACCATATGTTTCACTTATGAAGAGGTGCCCCAAACTCCTCCAGCAAGCCTTTAATTTTAATGCAACGTGTGGTGCACCTCTGCAAACAGACAACACAATCCATCCCACAACCATCTTACACAATTGAAGTAAACCCTAATCTCCAACACCCACTAAACCTAGTTGATCTCATGATAATCCTCCTATACCAGATTAAATTGACACTCCAAAATGTTCAAGATACCATCACTTTTCCTTCCTGCCATCCAAACCACAAAAATCAACCCCCCACATTATACCCACAACCCAACACCTCCTGTTACAGTTGCAACAAATATAAGTCTTAGTGGACAGCCCAAATGCAAATTCAATACAAAAAAAAAAAAAAGACATGCTCCAAAGGACACCAATTGGTGAAAGCACTGCAGCAACTTATGACCCCCCCCCTCTTACAATGCTCTCTCTAACCCTTCACCTTCACCTAACTATAAAGGGGACCCAATTACATATATCCTCTTGACTGCCTGCCCCCAGATGCCACATTCAATCAAAGTAGCACTGGGCACTTGGCACCCCCTCTGCTTAACCTTTCCACAGAAAGGTCAAACCCAACTACAGTGCTTCCCAAAATCCAATCCATAATAACCGTATCATGACTTTCCACCCCACCTGTGTATAACTCCAACTCCCCCTAACAATCCCATGAACCCGGTCTACTCTGCCCTGCCCTTTACTCACTTCAGCCTCACTTGCCTCCATACTACTCCCTACTGCAACAAGCCTGACATGGATTAATGAGTACCTAAAGTTAGCTCACCTGTGCCTCCTTGTGCACCACTCCAGTCAAGCAACATCCATCAACTTCATGTCACCGACAGATGAGATTCTGTGCACCTCCTTTTATGACCTCATTGCTCATCACTCCAGCTACTGGCACAATGTCCACTGTGTGCTCATCTCTCATTGATCTGTAAAAGAAAAGAACCTGTAAGTTCACTGCCACAAACCAAAACAATGAATGCCTTCAAGGGGACCCACCACCATATTCCCCATCACTCTTTCCAATATAATTATGACTTGGGACTCCCCTTATTCTCTTTTTCTCTCCCTTTTTATTATAGCCTGCTTAACCTTCCCAGTTGAATCTGTTAATATGCCATAAGTATGTGTACCACATTCTGCCCATTTGTTCCCCCTTAGCATGCAAGCACTGACGCAAGTAAAATCTCAAAAAAAAAACACACATACCTCTCAACCTCTTAAGCAGGCAATGTGGACAAAGCCCATACTTCTAAAGCTCTTAGAGCAATAAGTGTTCGCAAGCCATAAATAAAAGAAGGGCTGAGGTATCCTCTGAATGGTGTAAAGTTAGAAACTCAAATGTCTGTCATTATTTTCTAATTTCAGTTTTTAATGCTTTGCCACTAATTGTCAAAAAACACAACTATATGAAAACAAATCCAAATATAAAGCAACATCTGGACATTCTATGAAAATCTGTACAGTTGAAAGGTATGACAATGCAGTTTTATATGGACCAGACAAACCTCTCAATCTGACAGAGCGGGCCATTCAATAAAACCTGAAACCAGACCCCCCCCCCGAGTCGTCGCACACTGCATGTTAAACCCCACCATGCTGCCCATGTGGCTGCAGGGAGGACATGCAGACTCCACTGCTGCTGAATCTGGCCCATAATTTGAATCAACAAACCAACAAGCTAGTCCCCTCCCCAAATGTTTACAGTATGTCTCTTCAACTCCTTACTTACCTTCATCTGTGGTACTTAAGTACAGGAATCCGAAAACAAAACCAAACATCCAGATGCACTTAAGTGGATTCGATCACACATGTTCAGTAACACTGATAACTTTGCTTTACTTTACTATAGAAAAGTAGTCCCTATGTTTAGCCATTCTGTTATACACACAAGAGTACTTCAGAAAATTAGTCCCTATATATGTATACACACACACATACATACATATGTACACACATACCTACACGTGCATAAAAGCACATATACATGCATACATACACACACACATATATATATATATATATATATATATATATATATATATATATACATATACATATACACACACACACACATATATATATATATATATATATATATATATATATATATATATATATCTATATGTACACATATACATATGTATACATGTATATCTTATATACATATCCATATGCAACACACACACACCAACCCATGTACAAATACATTTATAAATTCAATTAAATGTACGGAACATCTTACAAAGAATTATCACCTCAGTTTTATGACCAGCACAAAAATCTTAAGTTAGCAGATAATTACTACAACTGTAACCATGCCTCTCAATGTCCTAGAGCAAGAAATCTGGACAAAGCCATAACTAACCCCCCCTCAACATAGGACAATATGCCATCTATCAATTATTGCTATACCAGATTAGAAAGCCGATAGAATAGTAGGGTTTGCTTTAGCCAGAACCTTCATACTTTACTACAACAGCTAACAGTGGGACAATGGTCCATAACAGGGTTGCATTAGCATGAATTTCAAAAGGGTATGAAGACTGAAACTCTGATGCTTGTCCCTTGTTTCCTAACTGCAGTCTTACTGATCTGTCAATAACTTGTCAGAAAACCACAATTTTATGAAAAACGGACCAACATATAAAGGAACATTCTGTATATTCCGTGAACACCTGCACAGTTGAGCGGTATGATAAACCCATAACCATTCAACCATCGCAGTTACTTAAAACAGAGATGAATACAGTTCTCCGCAATACACCTGCAGACACTGCAAAGCAAATGGCTGACTAGAGGTGAATCTTTCCACAAATGCCCGAACATGTTCTTTTCCCTCCAGAACCAATGTGGAGTCAGGTGCTGTATTAGTATGTGTCGACTGTTATTTTTTTTTCTTTGCATCTGTGATAAGAAGGCATGGGACACTCCAGCGCACTGACCCATCCAACCACGAAGTGTTCCCTCTCAACCACCTGATGTATTTTCTGACCCCAGTCCTCCCAGACTTGACAATGTTCTACCAAAAGCCAAAACTCACTGATCAGCAGACCAGCATATAATTCGACCCTAACCTCCTGCACAAGCTGCATAGTCTAAAGTACAGCCACCATACCTCTCAACATCTTAGTGCAAGAAATGTGGACAAGGCCTTACAAAATGAGGGGGACAAAGGCCGAAACATCGGAACACATTTAAATATTTTTGTTTGTATGAGCTTATATGTTTGGCAATAGTGTAGCAGGAAAGCACCCCTGGCAACAAATATCCATGCTCATTCAGTTTGAAGTCTGAAACTGGAATGCCTGTCACTTACTGACCCCACTCTTCAGAAAACCAAATGCAACGATCACTCACCTCACACCCTGCTTGCAGTCAGCTCGACTCGAAACAAAACTCAGCAACCACCAGCAAAACAGATAAACACCGTCCCTTCCCCAAGGAAGCTGCCCAGTAGTACCCAATCTGAGCCCCTCAATTCCACTGTACCCACACTGCAGTGCGCCCATCATATTCCAACTGCATCAAACGCATGCTCCATGATGTAATACATCTATGGAAACGAACCAAAACCCAACATGCCATTAATATTTTATCTATTTACTTAGTATATAGATATATCTATATGTTTTTTGTTATTATATCCACACTGGTCCCCCGCACCCTCCCCCATAATGGGTAAAATATCACCATGCACGTGCCGTGACAGCCAGCTTCCAACCGTTACACTTTGGGTCCTTAAAGCCCGCAAAACATCCCAACTACTTGGTGAGACATAATGCAATCACCCACTTTTAATTTCAAAGCATGCTTGACTTGATTGAAAATAACAAACATATCAAGAGCAATTTGTCCAAAACACTAATCAACACTCAACTTGCCACACACACATGCACCCCCACACTCTGCACATCAAAACTCGTACAACTTACATCATTAAATCCAATCGGCCTTTCAAAGAGTAGACACCGTCCCAACACAAAAATGCCACACTGTACACAGTACACACACTCATCCAACACATTCTTACACCAACAAATAACCTCAACAATGGAAGGTTAAGAGCCACCCAAGGACACCTTGCTTTAAAAGCTCCTATCCACGACAGTCTCCCAACCCTGAAAATGGTCACGCAAAATATGTTTTTACTCATGCATGTACCTCTATATATCCAAACACTTTCCTCCCCATGTATGTGGCAACACTTCACCTGTGTATCCTCCAATATTCCTGACATGCAGGCCTTTGTCTATACAGAGGAGAAAGCCTAACTGCATAGGCTTCCCATTAATACACACTAAAGGTTTCTAGTACAACACGCATGCGCAGAAGGACATGTTAACGGAAACTTACAGCCCGTGAAAAGCCACTTGTGGCTGAGAAAACCTCCACGGTCTACCTGAAAAAGAACATCCCCATGCTGCAACAGTGATAGCCCTCTGAATCACCTGCAAATATCACGTGATGAATTGCTCCCTTGTGCACACCCCCACTTCACCAGACCCCTATCAAAGGCCACTACTCTGTGTTCAGTCTCTATAGACCCGAGCCACTCTCCTCCCTTAAATACTTTGACAGTTTATCCTGTCTCTACTGCGGCCATATTTACATCTGTGGGCAATACAAACACTGACAGATTGCCAGTGCAACAGTACAGCATGCAGTCCCAGGGAAGTAGGAGATTACGTCCTAGCATCCCCCCTTTTTTTTTTCAATGTATTGTGTGTGTGTGTGTGTGTGTGTGTGTGTGTATATATATATATATATATATATATATATATATATATATATATATATATATATATATATATATACACACGTACACTATATGGTTATTATTCTAATATGAGCTTCCACACTGAAGAAAATACCTATTCCTCTGCCCAACTTTTTAATCCTCAACAGACAAACCAGGTGAAGAGAAGAGAGGGGAAAAATGTAATGTAGCAAACCTTACCCACCTTTCCCATGCACACAAACATTAATCCAGGGCCTACCTGCACAAAGGAGTACCTACAGGTCATCTTGGACGTAAGCTTGAACTAGCCAGTTCATGCCAAAATGTGATCCCTTTACCCATCTACACTTGCCTAAACCTCTTAAGCCCCTCCCTCCTTTACCTCATTTCCTACCAATCATCCCTCCTTCCCATTTAACCCCTTCATCAGTGGCTGCTCGTGCTATTGGACTGCAGCCCCCCCCAGCTGTAAACCACAGTGGTACAGTCCTAATCCTCCTAAACTGCATATGGAAAGTGAATCCAGACTGCTGCCTTACCAGTCCAGATTCAGGAAGAAGGCAGCAGACTGCTGGTGCTCCAGAAGTCTATGTGATGCTAACTACATAGACTGGATGGGGATTGGACTGCAAGGTCAGCAGTCTTGTTACATTCAAACAGAACACAGGAAACCGGAAGTGAGCAATCCAGCACAAACAGAGACAGCCAGTATTTAGCTGCTGCTGTGGATTACTCTCTGGGTGTGGATTTTTATTTTAGAAGCTGTGGAAAGCTATTGCAGGCTGCTGCTGTGGATTACTCTCTGGGTGTGGATTTTTATTTAAGAAGCTGTTTGTGAATGCAAACAGAAACAGCCGATACTCGGCTGCTGTGGATTGTTGCAGTTTACTCTCAGCCTGGGTGTGGATTTTTATTTTATTTTAGAAGCTGTGGATCTCATTTGAAGCTGGTGCAGTTTCTGAATGGACAGCCAATACTCAGCTGCTGCTGTGGATTGTGCTACGGAGATGGCCGAGATGATTATTGCAGGTGTGTGTACTTTATAAGCTACGGAGATGGCAGAGCAGGTGTGTGTTGTGTTTTGTGTGTGTGTGTGTGTGTGTGTGTGTGTGTGTGTGTGTGTGTGTGTGTGTGTGTGTGTGTGTGTGTTGCCCCAAGTGCTATATGGTGATGGGTAGAGAACAGGCATGAACTCTGTACCTTGGGCCCAAGTGGCAAGAGTCTTAAATCCCTACCCATCACCATTTGCAGATTTTTCCCTCATACTTGTTCTGTTCCTCATACAATCTGTGGTTTCTGTATTTTTGTGTCCTTGCAAAGTCAGTAGTGCATTGGTGCAGTGTTAGCATTGTTGCCTGACAGCTACAGGTTCTCTGGTTTGATTCTTGGCTGGGGTGCCTTACCTTCTGTGTGGAGTCTGCATACCCTCCCTGTGTTTGTGTGGGTTTTCTCAAGTGTCCTCCCATCTTACAAAGACATGTGTCTGTCTAGAGTGTTTCTCCCTGGGCCTCTGCTAAAAATTGGCTTTTGTTCCAAGTCAGACTTTCCTGGTTAACAAATGTTAAGTAAAAATGACAAGCATTTGAATATCAGACTTCATATTCTTCAGAAAGTACATGCTAACAAAAAAACTTTTATTCTAGCAATTTTCTAAGTTTATAAGATGGATATTTGAAAGTTGTCCTTATTTGTGGGACTGTATTCCCATTATTGGCTTCGTCCAGGTTTTTTCTGCTATGGTTGAGAACTATGTTGAGAACTGAATTCAGTGAATGCTTGGGGGCTGTATTCACCCATTATTGGCTTTGTTCAGGTGTTTTGTGCTAAGAGGTCGACAGCTGTGCTATGTTGAGAACTGAATTCACTAAATGGTAGCCATTTAAGTTTTCATCTTCCTCTTTCATAAAACAGCTGATTTGGCATAGTGGTATGTTGCTCTGACTGTTTTGCACAGGGTTCTGGGTTCAAGGCTTGGCAGTGAAATGTATGGTGGTAACACAGCATTTTATTCTAGCAACTTTCCAACATTATACAATCAATGTTTAAAATGTGTCCCTGGTTTTTGGGCTTTTGTCCCCCCCCCCCCCAATAAACTTTGGCTTTTTCCAGATTTCTTTGTGCTGCAAAGTTCAGTGATACAGCTGAGCGAGTAGATTTAACAAGGAGCTGAGAGCTGCAGGGGAGCCAAAGTTTAGTGCTGCTTATGCTGAGTCTGCTTGCATTGTTAATAGCACAACAGGTAGTATACTTGCTTTTGATGCAGAAGGCTGTGGGTTCTACTCCCACAGTAGATAGATGCATTGCTGATACTGTACTGTGTTGCAAAGAGGGTGGATCCTGCACTCCTTATTGGTGAAGATACCTAGTAACTATGAACCTGTGATCAGTTTGCCATCCATTCCCTATTGCAATATTGCTAGCTTATCATTTTTTTTTAGTGTAAGATAGGCAATTTATTCTTCAAGGGCAACAGGCACTTTATTTGTAGATAAAACAATGAAATACAAAGTTGTTTGCTAGCAGTAACCTCTTCATTAGGTACAGATCTCTTTAATGTGGAATTATTTAGATAACTGTTACTTCTTCAGAGATTGTGCATATGTACTGATACTGGTGGACTGAGTAGACTTTTATGATGGAGATGTTCTGAATTGGGCAGTTTTGTCATTATTGGTGCATGCATTTTGTTTCATTTTTTACTGGAAAATGTTCAAAACAATAAATTTAAAACACCCTCTAAAACTGTACTGTATTGTACAAGGAATATAATTTAATACAGTCAGGAAGGTGTATGAAAGAGCATGTGTATGTTTCGTGTGCAAGGGGCCTGTGATTTGAAAACAGCCCAAACCCAAAGATAATCTTTATTTGCCACTGGCAAAATGTATTTTCTTTGAATGTGGGTTTTAATGCTGTTTCAGTGATTGTGAGTTTTCAAGGACAGAGAAGTTTTAATGCGAAGTCTGTTCTCATTGTGAGACTGCATTGCTTTGTTTAGCAGATATGATATCTATTAGTGTTTGTGCTGTAAAATGCAAAATAAAACTTTCAAATGAAGTCCAAATCATTGCAGAAGTAAAGCAAGTATACACATTAGTGTTTATGGTAAATGGGGTGAAATAATTTCAGCAGACAAAGGTGGTGCTGTGGTCGTCCTTAATTGGGTTGATTATGATAATGAGGCCAAACGACAACTTCTGGATGAAAGATATTACTCTCGAATGTCTGTAGATCCAACCTCCATGTTCAGCAAACAGATTGAAGGGTTTCTTACACAAGCTAAGGAGGGTGCTATCATAACCAGTGATATTATGAATCAACTTCTGGTTAAAGATCCGGTCACTCAGTACATTTATTTTTTACCAAAGATTCACAAGGATCTTTTACATCCACCAGGCAGACCGATTGTATCTGGTAGGGGATACATTACGGAGCCTCTTTCATTATTTTTGACTAACCATCTCAAACCTTTGTTACCTTTCATATGATCATGCCTACAGGATACCACAAACTTTCTGCAGATTATTTCTGACACACAATTAGAGCCTGATTGGCTCGTGTCTTATATACAAACATTCCGCACCAAGATGGGTTAGATGCATTAGCTTATTGGCTGGAAGTTTCCAACTTATACAGTTTGGACTTTAATGCCTTCTTGGTTGGTCTACGTTCTTACCAGTAATGTTTTCTATTATAAAGAGCAATGTTTCTGGCAAACTAAAGGACTGCATCTCTTTATGGCCTATGTTGAGAAATGCATTTTATATGACAAGGATAGAAACATTTTTCTAGCTCAGATTGACATATGGAGACATTACCTGGATGACGGAATTTGTTACCTATTTGAACAACAATGTATGGGGATTGCACTTTACTGCAAATTTTGATATGAACACTATTACATTTTTGGATGTTCTAATCAAGAGATCATCTGATCATACATTATGTACAGAAGTGTATAGGAAATTCCTGAATATAATTCCATCTTACATGCTTCAAGTTACCATCCACCTCACAAACATTCCAAAGTCCCAATTTATATGTGCCAAATGTATTTGTTCAGATGATATCACTTTTGTAAGCACAAAACAGATTTGACCACCAGATTCAAACGGTTACAAGACTGGTGATATTTCAGTGGCCAGTCACCAGGTTAGTTCCATGGAGAGATCAGACCTTCTTACATATAGGGCACACACCAACAGACCATCACAACCTATCAGGTTCACCACTAATTTATCCAAAGTGTCGTAGACATTGGAATATACTTCAATGTGACTCTGATATTACCAACATTATTCGGACAGTTGTTTTCTTATAGGAAAGGTACAAACACAGACAATGAATTATTACAAACAACACTATCTGGTGAACCGTTATATGGTTGTTTAATACATTCACAAATCTAAACAATTTTTCAGCCTCAATTGTAACTTTTTTCAAATTGTTCAAGTGATTGGATTATTTATTTGGCCACTTGCAACTGTGGCTCTTTTTTGTGGGGACAGACACACGACCCATTAGAATGCATTTCTTTGAACATACATATTACAAAAAAGAAAACATAAAAAATATGCTCTTTACTTTTCACAACTAGTTCACCCCACAGCTAAGTTCATGTTTATTATATTATTTATAATATACAATAATCGGATGAAAACAACAATAAAACAGGATGGCAAAAAATATTAGGAAAGAAATGGATCATCAAACTGGGAGAGTTATTCCCCCCGGGGCTTAATGAACACCTTTAAGTTTTGACCAATACACTGCTTGCATATTAGTTAAAAACAGCTGTGTATTTTGTGATTTTTTGTACACTGAGGAAGGCTGTGCTTTGTGTATTTTGTTGTGAATATGCTTATTTAATACAAATATTTTTATTTCTCCAGTCACTGTTTGCTGGCTCTTTCTTTTGCTTTTAAATGGGGTGAAATAGCCAAGTAATGGTTCATTGAAATGGCTGTAGGGGAGAAGCTCCATTCGACCATGATTTTGTGAAGGGGGAAGGGCAGCAAACTCAGACAGCCCTGGCTGAACTATACCTCTCAACTGTCCAGATGTTTGCAGAATGAATAGATTTTTGCTTCTTATTTTTAGTTTGTTCCTCATAAAATTTGTGGTTTTCTGGCAAATCATTTAGGAATGAAGTCTCTAAATAATGACAGATTGAGTTTCAGACTTCATAACCTTCAGAAAAATGTATGCCAAAGCAAGACCTGTTAATTCTGTTAACTGTCTCAGTTTATACAAGAGCAATTTTTAGTACTGTTTATATGTTACCCCAATATATTTGGCCTTGTCCAGATTTCCTGCATTAACAGGTTGAGATGTGCGTGCAAATAAATTGCTTTGTTGCCAAACCTCATTTGTTGATAAAATAAGAATGTGGAAATGGAAGTCGGAAAGGTTAAAATGAAAGAAAGATATGAAAAGGTTAAAGAACATAAATATTACATTAAACCGTGGGAAGGCCTGAAGGACGAAAAGAATAAGGTATAACGGAGAGACGGGAAAGAAAGATTTAAAAATGTTTGTGAGGCTTCAGACTATTGAAGAGACTGTTATTAAATAAATTACCTGAACAGGGACAACAGAAATGTAAGCAAACAAGTGAAGTTATGTAAATTGTGTAAACTAAAGAATCTTTTACACATGCTTTTTTTGTCATGTTAAAAAAAATAGAAATGTTTTGGCAGAAATTTAAATAAAGGTATGATTGTGTGTTTAGAAATACACACACACACATATATATATATATATATATATATATATATATATATACATCTGATATATGAAAAATAAATAAAAATAGAAAGAAGTGCAATAGACAGGATAGTGTATTATTTGTAACTTTATGGAATGTATGAAAATGTTGATGTGACGAACTGTTATACAGGACAAGATGTGACTTTCAAGTTACTTTACAGAGCATGGAAAAAGGATGGCTGGTTAAAAGAATATGTTGAACAATGGAAGTGTAAAGTAAGAAAGAATTATAATTATTTTAATTATTTTGTGAACAATACAAGCTTTCATGTTCAAAGATGCTTCATCAGGTATAAAGACATCCCAATTAACAGATATTTAAATAGTGAATTATTAATTACCTAACCAATCAATGATGCAAGCCACATAACCTCAGGACTAGTTTTAAAGAGCAACATTAATTTAAACCTGGTTCATTTACAGCATTAAAATGTAAAACCCATTTATATTCATAATATTCAGTTAAACTAACAATGTCAACTCTGAATTGTTGAATTAGCATTCTGTAGCATACTTAACTTAAAACTGCCGCCTTTCTCAAGAATATGCTTAGCCAAAGCATTAGTTGAAATACTTTTTTGAAATATAAATATTCTGTGAAATTCTCTCCTTAAAATGTCTGTCGGTTTTGCCAACATAAAAAGCTGTGCATGACACATATAAAGCAACATATATCAGATTTAAAGACTGACCGTCGGCAACTTATTGAAAGTAATAACATTTCCCAGTTACCAGATACTTAAATGAAGATGAACTATTACTAGACTGACAAAAATTACAATCCATACAAGGAAAAGTTCTAACTCGTTAAAGTTATTTCCATATTGGGTACATCCATCTTAGTCTGTTTCATTCTATAGCATAGCTGTTTTCTGAGGTTTAATTTATTCTTAAAAACAACGTTGTGTGATATTCCATCCAGATTTTTCACCTCTTAGGATGCGATCAAAATTAACCAATTTTCCTTCAAAACATTAATAAGACGTGAAAGTCTTACTAAAAGTCATTACATAAAGTACATGATTACTTAAAACAACAGTACTTTGTTCATCACTATGCGATCCAGATTTAAAAAATGGATGCATTATGCTAGTATGTAAAATTTTCTGTTTCAGTTTCATTCTAGCAAAATGATTATTGCTTTTACAGTCAACAGATCTAATTTTTTTAGTTCTGTAGTGTACCTTTTTATGTTTAAAGCCACAGGTTTTCCACAGGATGTTTTCTTCCTGGTAGTTTATTATAGCCACCATCGCCTTACCTTGCAGTAGTCTGCATTTTTTTTGTTTTTATTTTACTATTTCTAAGCTTTATTTTTCTACACAATCCTGATTGTACACACTTAATAGCATACCAATTAACTGATCATTTTTAATTCTGCAGACTGTTCTGTCTATTATAAGCGATTTAACCATGTAATACATGCAGTCAGTACTTTAAGTGACTTACATATCTAATCTCATAAAATAGTTCCTCTTAGGGTGTGTTCTTCTGTGGTTCTCAATATGCCTTGAATTTCCTTTTAAACAGAACAAAGTTTGTTTTCTCATAAATACCTTGATAGCGGTCTAACTTGGATTGTTGATATTGGAATCTTTCTTGAGAGGCTCCCTTGTGATTTCAGAGATGGTTGTGGGTCATCATTTTTTGCCCAAAATTGAACTAAGGTGGGTAAAATACACTAGTGGTTCCTTAGATTACAAAACAAACCATCAGTGAAAGTCGTATTCATAATGATTAGATACATATATATATATACACACACACACACACACACATATATATATATATATATATATATATATATATATATATATATATATATATATATATATACATACATATATATATACATATATATACATATACATACATACATACACATATCTACTTCTAAACCTCAAAAGCTTGGGTGAACTTAATTTTTGCAAGATGAAAATTGTGAAAGCTTAAATACCCGAATGGTGAACTTTTCCCAGGGCAAATAAATACTTGCCCAAACTTCAATGAAACACACACCAGAATAAATTAAACCCACCTAGGTGGGGCCATGCCCCCACACCCCCCTAACTGTATATAACAACTCCAGGATCTCCACTATAGTGGAGAAAAGGGTACATTGGGCAAGTGTCTACTTGCCCTGGGAAAAATTTGCCGTTCGGGTATTCAAGCTTTCATGATTTTCATCTTGCGAAAATGAAGTTCGATTATCTGAGCTTTCGAGGTTTAGAAGGGAATCCATATATATATATATATATATATATATATATATATATATATATATATATATATATATGTAAATATATAATATAATATATATATATATATATATATATATATATATATATATATATATATATATATATATATATATTATATAGGTTCATAGGTAGGTGCTAGGCTATTGGCCCAAGGACCTAAGTAAGCCTAGCCAACAAGGTTCCCTGGCTTATGCCACCCAACAAAGTTAATATCCTGTGCTCCTGTCGAGCAGAGCCATAGAAGTGATCCCCGGGGTGTATTTCCTATTTCCCATCCACTCATCAGGATTTTTCTTGAAGAGTGCTAATGAAGAACTTTGCTTGACATAGATGGGTAGCTTATTCCAGAGTATAGAAAGTCTCTGGGACAGGAATCCATTCCTCCAGCATGTCCTGTTTATTGTGGTGACAAGGTTTAGGTCCCTAGAGCATGTAGCTTGGAGGGATTGTGGTTTCTTTAGGTGTAGCATGTCTGGCAGCTCTGGGTTTAACATAACTTTATATGTTAGGCAGAGATATCCTCGGAGTAGGCGGTATGCTACATAGTAAAGCTGGAGTTTTTTGAGACGGTCAGTGTAGGGCATCTGTTTGAGGCCAGTAATCCTCTTTGTGAGGGACTTCTGTGGCCTTTCCAGCTGCTGCAAATGTTTTGTGAGGTACATTCCAAAAGGTGTGTTGTACTCTATGATGGGTCTAATGAGTGCTGAGTAGAGGGGAACAATGACCTCTTTTTTCCTGGATAAGAACCCTTTTGTGATGAGGTGTGCCACATAGAAGGATTTCCTGACTACTGTGGCGATATGATTATCAGAGGAGAGACTACTGTCCACCTAGGTTAGACTACTGTCCACCTGGGTCCCAAGGCCTCTTATCACACATTCAGTGTTAAGTAGACTGATGTTTATGTTGGCAGTTAATGGGTACAGAGTTTTTACCAAAGGGGATGAGCTTGAGGCCATGCCTCTGACACCAGGCATCTGTCTCCGTGAGGCCCTTCTGTAGGATGTCCACATCATTTGGAGACTCGACTATGGCTCCTAGTTTGCAGTCATCTGTGAACTTCTTTAGCCAGAGGCCTTGTGTGTTAGCCTGTACTTCAGAGAAGTAGATACCAAACAGGAGAGGTCCCAGGACTGAACCTTGTGGTACTCCACTTGTCACTGGTTTGAAGTCAGATTTGGAGTCTGCAACTTTTACATTGTGGGTTCTGTCAGTGAGCCAGTTGGCAACCCATCTTGTGATGTAGGGATTTATACCTAGTTTCATGAGTTTAGCTATAATTCTAGAATGGGGGATGATGTTGAAAGCCTTAGCGAGGTCAAGATGGGCTGTATGAACCACCTTACCCTCGTCTACGGCTTTGGTGACTACCTCAAAGAAGTCAATCAGGTTCAGAAGGCATGAACTGCCTTTCACAAACCCAAACTGGGTGTGGTCCAGAGTTTGGAGGTTACCAATGTCTTTGTTTATGAGTTCCATGATGATACGTACCATGGCCTTGCAGACCAGGCGCGTCAGGCAAATAGCGCAATAGTTCCCAGGATCAGTGGTGGCTTCCCCTTTGTGGAGTGGGATAACTGTTGCTGTCCGCCATTCAGTGGGCACAAAGCCTGACATGAGATTATGATTGAACATGGTGTTTAGGTGGGGAGCCAGTTTGTTCTGATGTTTGTGTAAAACGCAGCCTGGGGTGTTGTCCAGTCCCATGGATGCTGTGTTTTTGGTTTTATATAGTGCAGCTTTTACCTGCATAGATGTGATTACAGGGACTCTGCATTCTTCCTGTATAGATATGGGCCCTTTAGGGGGTGAGAGGGGGGTAAAGTTAGCACTGAACCTATCTGCCAGGATGTTGGCAATATCAGTTGGTTCTGTAATTTTTGTGCCTTTGTGCTGTAACTCAGAGCAGATCTGGATGTTGCCATTGAGATTCTTGACATAGCTATAGAATGCTTTGTGGTTGCCCTTAGAATCAGTGGTGATTTTGTTTTTGTAGCTAGCTTTGGAGGATCTTATAAGGGATCTCGGCTTTGTACTGAGGCTGACCAGGGGGCTCCTCCACTCATGGGATTTTACTCTTTTGCAACAGTTTCTTCCTTCTGTTGTAGAGTTTGTTTATGGCAGGGGACCACCAGATTAGCTTCCTTTTTTTTGGGGGATAGCGTCTTGGTTCTGTTTGGGATAGCACTATCCATGCACTCGTTTAAGTGGTTATAGAGTGCATTTGTGTAGGATTCGGCAGTCGTAACTGTATTGTCCATCTGCATGGGTGTCATGAAGTTCGCCACTTCTGTCTTTAAGAAGCATAAAGTTGGCTTTGGAGAAAATTTTTATCATGGTTTCCTTAATGGTGGGTGGGAGTGGGATGCGGATATCTAGGGTGATTAGCTTATGGTCAGATCTGACCAACGATGTGTGAAACACTGGTCACTCATGTTGGTAATGACTAAGTCTAGGATATTGTTGCCCCTGGTGTGTGTGTGGATAAGTTGATCCAGGGCATTGGAATTTATGAATTCCAGAAAGCGCTGAGTGAAGGAGTTGGTACATGAGTAATTTTCCCAGTTAATGGTGGGGTAGTTGAAATCGCCCATTATTAGGGTATTTGGTTGAACTCTAATATTTTCCAGTATATCAAGAAAAGAAGAGTGGGAATCCTGGGGCATGGTTGGGGGATCTGTAGCAAGCTACAATTTGGATTGTGGTCTTGTCCAGAGTTAGTTGCACTTGGATAATCTCGGATGCATTATGCTGCACATCTAGCCTGGCGGTATGGATATCCTTAATGAATATGGGCACACCTCCACCTTTGGTGTTCTGGTCTAGGTTAGATGGCCGAAAAGTGTGGTGTGAGTTATAGCCTGATAATGCAGGGGTGCTCTCTCTAGAGCCTTGAACCAGGTCTCAGTGACTGCACAGTAATTGATGATGATCTTCGTGTTTTGCTGTTGCAGTCCTCACATATGGGTTATCCGACTCCTGGTAGCCCTCAGTTGGCCCAAATACCAGAGTGCTTGGTATGTGATATCGGCTTCCGCTGGTTGTAAAACTGATGTCAGTACGTCAGGTATAAAGGGAGGCAGCCAACCCCATGTCCTCAGTCTTTCTTGCCGCAGAACCCGAAGCAAATGCAGTTTGCACTAGTGCCGGTCAGCCATTTACTTTCGTTTCACTTTCTGACTGTCAAGTTGAAGACGCCTTCAGATAAGTACCCCATTGGGGATCCTTTTTTCTTGCTTTAATGAATGTTAGATAACGTTAGTAACTGTCTTGCCTGTGGAAAACAGATTCTGCACTGTGATTTCCATTCTTATTGTATAACTTGTTTGAGCCTTGAGCATGACGTCCCTAACTGCTATCTCTGTGCTTTCTTTAACCCGCATACCATACGCTGTAGAGCTAAGATTTTGTATAAGCATTTCAGAGTCTGGCCTAAGTTCATTGGTATGGTGTCTTCTGGTCTTCCGACTTTGGATATACCTAGGAAACGCAAAGACAAGGACCATTACAGGCCTAGGATTAAATCTACTGATGACGCACCGGTGAAATTGGTCGTCAGCACAGCAGTAGTCAGTGAGGCACTTTTGCAGCCCCTGCAGTCCGCAGATTTTCAGCTGCATGCCTCTGCCGAGACCTTTACGGAGTCCTCCATGCCGCAGGCTGCTATTTCGTCTTCAGACCTGTCACTGCCTCAGATGGGTCCAGAGCCGCTTTGCAGGCACTGGCTTCTGACGCTTCTTCTTTTCAACATGAAACTAGAACCAGACCGACTACCTTCATTCAGATTTCTGCAGTTGCTAGGCCTCCTGAGTCCCTCCGGATTGTTAGTAAACCTCCCAGGCACAAACATACTCACAAGCAGGCATCAGCCTCCCCTCCTGTATCTCAGTCCCGGTTGGTAAAGATGGCTGGTGATGTTTCCCTGATTAGTGGCTCTCACCCCCCCCCCCCTTCAAAGAGAACTAGGGAATTATCTCCTGATGTTTTATCCGTCTCAGATTCTGAGATTTCTGTATGTCTGCTGGTGAAGAAGGAAATTCTCAACTTTTTTTCTGGCTTCGAGGATTCTGATGCTGAGGAACTCTATCCCTTCTGCCTCCCCTCCAGAAGATTTTTCCTTTGGGGATACTTTGAATACTCTTAGGGAGCATTTTAAATGGGAATGTCAGGATTTTCCACAGTCTAAGAAAAGAATCAGGGAATTTCTAGATTTGCCACAGCATAAGCCTCTGGCTATACCTCCAGTTTTGGAAGTTGTGGATGATGATTTCATGGAAAATTCTTTAACTCCTAATTCTGTTCCTCCTGCCCCCAGAAAACCAGATAGGTATTACAGGGTTCCTGAATCTCATCAATTCCTTTTTAAAAACCCTATTGCTAAAAACCCTGTGCCTTCTGATAAGGAATATAAGGTCTTGGACAGGTGGGGTAAAAAAGCCTCTGCAACTCTTGCCATTAGATCAGTGAATTGTCTTTCACATGCTTAAGTATCAGCAGCATACTTTGGAGGCTATTAAGGCTAAACTTGGAGATATTCCTTCCATGATGGAGAACAAAGATTTACAAGACTTACTGAATTCTGCCACTTTAGTTAATAAGCATTCACTTCATTGTGGTGTTGACACTTTGGAGGCTTCTTGCAGAGCAGCAGCCACTGGTTCCATAGTCAGAAGGCATGTTTGGCTCAGGGAGCAGCCTCTTTCTGAACCGGTTAAATCTAAATTGCTGGATGTTCCTTTGCACAAGGACAATCTTTTTGGTAATAAAGCTGAGGAGGTACTAAAGAAGTTGAAGGATAAGGCAAAATCTATGCAAGCTGTAAAAGATTTCCTTCAGGTTCAACCTCCTCGGTTTAGTAGGCATTATCCTTCCAAGAATTGGGCTTTCCCTGATCCTGGCAAGCAGGCTCGCACTAGGCCTAGGGGTTTCAGATCTTGAAGAGGGCAGGCTTCTGCCCCTCAAAGGGCTAAACAATGGCATTCTTCTTCTGCTAAATTGGGGAGTTCTAAGCCAGCTTCCAAAGCAAACATTCTCAATGACTCCGGCCTTCTTGTACCTACCTCTGCAGACCCTGGGTTTCCTTTGGGGGGAAGATTGGCCAGGTTCGCAGAGGTATTTTCTGCCATCACAGACAACAAATGGGTGCTCAATATAGTAAACCAAGGTTACAAGTTTTACTTTCACACCTTCCCTGTTTTACAAGGGTACCCAGACATACCCAGAACTCTCAGGGTAGAGGTTCAAACTCAAATTTCTTCTCTACTGACTATGGGGGCTATAGAGCAAGTTCCTGCAAATCAGGCAGGCCTAGGTTTTTATTCAAGGCTTTTTCTGGTACCCAAGAAAGGGGACACCTGGCGCCATATTCTGGATCTGTCCATTCTAAACACTTTTTTGGTAATTCCCAAATTCAAGATGCTCACCCTTCAACATATACTACCAATGCTAGGCAAGGATTCATGGCTGGTAACTTTGGATCTCAAGGAGGCTTATCTGCACATCCCAATAAGGGAAGGTTGCAGGCAGTTCCTTTGCTTCAGGGCTCAGAAGCAACACTTTCAATTCTCTGCACTGCCCTTTGGCTTATCTACTGCTCCCAGAGTTTTTACGAAGTGCCTGGCTCCAGCCATTGCTTTTTGCAGGCAGAGAAACATTCAAATTTATCCTTACCTGGACGATTGTCTCATTTAAGCAAACTCCTCAGAACAACTGGAAAAGGATTTGGATTTTGTGAAGAACATTCTCAGCTCTTTGGGTTGCACTCTTAACGAAAAGAAGTCAAAGTTGGTTCCTTCCAGGGCGCGAGACTGAATACAGCCACCCAGATGGTATTCCTCCCTCAACAGAAGCAAGAAGATTTTTCGCTTACTTCATGAACTTGGCAGGCATGACCCAGCTCTCTGCAAGGCAATTCTTGCAAGCACTGGGGTTCATGTCTTCATGTATTTTGATGATCCCATATGCAAGGCTGCATATGAGAAAACTTCAATGGTACCTCAAGAATCTTCAGTGTCAACACACACAGGACTTAGACTTGAGTCTTCCCCTGATTCCCTGTCTACAAATGGAGATCCTCTGGTGGGCGACAGTCTGTTCTCAGAACAAGGGTCTGCCTTTCTGCCCACTGCCTGCCACCCAGACTCTCACCACAGATGCCTCAGATTTTGCATGGGGGGCTCATCTGGAGGGCAGGGGCATACAGGGGACTTGGAGCACCCAGCAGATTCATCTGCACATAGACCTGAAAGAATTAATGGCAGTGCAGCAGGCCTTGCTGGCTTTGAAGGACCTACTCTATCCTGGGACTCTGCTGATCCAGACAGACAATACCACAGTCATGTGGTACAAACACAAGCAAGGGGCGACTCATTCAGACAAAGCATAAGACTATGGTCCATAGCGGCATCCATGGGCCTTCATTTCCCAGAGGCTCCCCTCACTCTGGAATAGAATCCCAATTCATGTTAGACATAGCCCCTCGCTGACCCTCTTCAAGCGAAATCTGGACGCGTGGATGGGAAATCGCAAATTCACCCCTGGGATCTCCTCTGTGTCCCTGCTAGACAGAGGCACAGTAAACTAATCTTAAAGGGTACCTTCTGTGACCTACTTTACAGAGGCACAGTAGGCTAATCTAATAGGGAGGCGGAAGCCAAATACACTCTGGCTAGGCTTATAAATGCCCTAGGGCAGATAGCCTAGTATCTACCTATGAACCTATAATCTAATAGCTCAGTATCTTCCAGGGAGGCTGAACTCCCTGGCGGATCATTTGAGCAGACATGCTCTGGATCCTCACAAGTGGCAACTGAACAGGGACATTTTCCAGTGCATCACTCAGCATTGAGGCACCCCACAAGTGGATCTTTTCTCCTCTCACGCCAATCATCTCCTTCCAACCTTCTCCACCAGGGAGTTTCACAACAAAGCTTGGAGGGTGGATGCGTTGTCCTTCCCATGGACACATCTCTCAGTTTATGCATTCCCTCCTCTGCCTGTTCTTCCCAGAGTGCTGCTAAAGATAAGGGATGAAAAACCAAAGGCTATTCTGATAGCACCAGATTGGCCCAGGCAGCATTGGTATCCCCTCCTTTGCAGCCTTTCCCAGGCTCAGCCTTGGCATCTTCCCCTGGTACCAGATCTGTTGATTCAGGGAGGGGGAATGTTCCTTCATCCTCATCTTCAAACTCTGCATTTAACTGCCTGGCTAATACTTTAAATCTTTCCCAACAGGTGGTTGAAGTTCTTCATGAGGCCAGGAGGCTAGCACCAGAAAATCCTATGCAGATAAATGGAAGAGATTTTCCTCTTGGATGCTGGCTAAAGGAGAAGACTCTTCTCATCCTTCTCTTTCACTCATTCTTGACTACCTAGCAGGACTGCTTAATCGTGGACTTTCCTTTTCTTCAATCAAAATTCACGCTTCTGCAATTTTGGCTCATTGTTCTTTTGAGCAACCCATTTTTTCTCCCCCCTTGATGAAGCAGTTCCTGAGAGGAGCTAGTGATCTTAGACCTCCCAGAAGAGCTCCTACTCCTGGTTGGGATCTAAATTTTGTCCTGGAAAAATTTACTCTGCCTCCCTTTGAACCAGCTGCCTTTGCAGATTTGAAGTTTTTATCCTGGAAGACTGCTTTCCTTTTTAGCTATTACTTCAGCTAGAAGGGTATCTGAGCTGCAAGCCCTAATGGCAGTAGAACCTTTCATTATTTTTCACTCAGATCGGGTCTGAGAACTAATCCCTCCTTTATGCCTAAGGTGGTTTCCAGTTTGACCCTTAACCAGTCTATTCACCTGCCTACATTTTTCAACAATCCCCAAAATAAAGGGGAAAGGATTCTGCACTCTCTTGATGTGCATAGACAGCTGAGATTTTACTTAGGACTAAGTCCTTTCATAAATCTGAACAGTTATTGGTTAGTTTTGCTCCTGGGGGTCAGGGTAAATCTATTTCAAAACAGACCATCTCCAAATGGATTGCTCATTGTATTCACTTTTGTTACTTGCAGCATGGGAAGGTTCCCCCTCAGGGTATTAGGACCCATTCTACTAGAGCAGCCTGTACCTCTGCAGCCTTTCTGAGAGGTGTGCTGACTAAGGACATTCTAGAAGCTGCTACTTGGTCTTCTGTCCATACTTTCACAAAGCATTACAATCTACCTTTGTTTTCTAAATCCATGGCTGGTTTTGCCTCTGCAGTTTTGCAGGGCCTCCTCACCAACCCTTAATCTGTGATCCTTTCTCCCCCCTTTGTCTGCTTACTGGTCTTTGAGAATCAAGCTATATGTGAGGCCCATAACAGTGAAACACGAAGAACATAGTACAGTTGTGTACACTTACCATAAATGTAGATGTTCAAGTGTATTCAGTGTTGCAGTCCTGGTTTCCCACCTTCCATTCCCCCTTTTTTCCTAAGGCACAGACTATAGATTTTTATTTTTTGTATGATATATATCCAGGGTGCTACCATTCCTGGGTTAGCCTTTTTTTGGGGGCTCCTGTCAGTTAAGGCAAGAAAAACTGAGGAAATGGCGTCGGCTGCCTCCCTTTGTACCTGACATACTGACATCAGTTTTGCAACCGGCAGCAGCCGACATCATGTACCAAGAACTCTGGTATTCGGGCCGACTGAGGGCTACAGGGAGCCAGATAACCCATATGTGAGGACTGCAACAGTGAATACACTTGATCTACATTTATGGTAAGTGTGCACAACTGTACTTTCTCCATTTTAAGGAGTGCCTCGAGTGAGTGCATTTTGAGATTTAGACGTCTAGCACTGAGTAGCATTACCCTCAGTTTTTGCTTGCCTGTTGTTGTTACGGTGGTGAATTTGTTATTTGAGCCTTGCCTGAAAAAGGCATTATAGGAAAGCTAAGACCCTTAGCCAGTATCTGGAATCCCAGGGTTGACAGGTGCAGGCCATCTCTAACAAAGCATCATGGTCTATCGACCATGTTGTCCCAGGCAGACAGATAATGGATCCCCTTAGAATGACACCAGAAGCTCAGCCAATTGTTGAAGTCAATCATTTTGTCCTTGTACTGCGGTATCATTCTGGGCGATGGCAGGATGCTACTCAGGGCTAAGGTCATACCTGCCTGGAGATTGGAGAGCTCTTCCATGTCTCTTTTCATGTAGTCCAGGGAGGTATGTCTCTGGTCATTTACACCAACATGGACAATGACAGAGTCATATTTTTACATGTTGTGGAGTGACCTGAGTGCATGGGTTATATGGTGGATCCTGCCACTCGACAGGCAACTGACAGTAACCTTCTCCTTGTTTAGCCTGGTGAGTGGGACCTCACTGTGCCTGACTATACAGTCACCTATGACGAGTGTGTTTGGTATGATGCTCTTCATGTTTTATTGTTGCAGTCATCACACTTGGGTTATCTGCCTGCAGGTAGCCCTCAGTCGGCCGAAATACCAGAGACTTAGTATTTCTGCATCTGTTGCTGTCACTCCAGGACTGACGTCAGGTTGTCAGAGGTATAAAAACAGGCAGCCAATGCCATTACATCAGTCTTTCTTGCCGAGAAGCCCAAAGCAGAAGCAGTTCGCACGAGTGCCAGTTGGCCACTACCTGAGTTTTCATTTCCAAATTGAATTATCCTGAAGTCTTCTAAAGCTGAGTACCCCACTGGGGATCCTTTTTTCTTGCTCTAACCGATGTCAGAAAAAGTTAAGAATTGTCTTGCCTGTAGAAAGCAAATACCACACCGAAATCTCCATTCTTACTCTATCACTTGTTTAGGCCCAGACCATGATGTACCTCACTGTGGGTTTTGTGCCTTGTTCAATGCCCAAACTAATAGTCATTGGGCCCTTTTTGTCACTAAATACTTTCGTTCTCGCTCTACGTATTCTGAAATGGCTTCTGTAAGCCATCCGACTACTGATCTTCCGAAAAAACGTAAGGATAAAGACAGAGACAGATTGCACAGGTCCAAAGCTGCCGACGACGCTTCCGTTAAGCTAGTCACCAGTTCGCCAGTACTCACTCAGTGAGCCGCGTTCACAGCCCCGATGCCCATTTCAATGGATTTTGTAGGCCTCTACCGAGACCCGTTCGGAGTCCTGTATGCCGCGAGACTCTTCGACTACAGACCCTGCGGATGTCTCTACCTTGGATGGTTCCGGAGCTGCTGATCAAGCACCGGCTTCTGTGGAAGTTCTTCACATTACCAATGCTCAACACAAACAGACGACTTTTTTCGCGTCTTTAGTGCTGTTTAAAACTACCGAGTTTCTAAGGCCAAGAGTACGCGCTACACCTAAAAAACCGACAAACAAAACGCATGCACCTGCTCCCTTGCCACAGTATCAAATGCTTAAAATGTCAGAAGACCTTATTATGCTGATTAGGGGAAGTGAGCCTTCCCCTGCTAAGAGAAAAATAAATCTGTCCCCAGCAGCTTCAACAGACCAAGAGTCTGACGACTCTGAGCTATCTGATTATGAAGACATGCCCTTATCTGCTTATGAGGATTCAGATGCAGAGGAATCCATTCCCTCAGCTTCTCCTCCAGAAGATTTTTCTTTTGGTGAAACCTTACATACTTTGAGAGCATTTCCACTGAGAATGCCAAGTATTATCCTCAGTCCAAAAAGAGACTCAGAGAATTTCTAGATTTGCCACAACATAGCCCTTTAGCAGTACCCCCAGTCCTGGATGGTTGTGGATGTTGTCTTTATGGAATCAAGTTTAACTCCTGATACTTTATCCCCTGCTCCTAGGAAATCAGACAGGTACTACAGAGTACCTGACTCTCACAAATTCCTTTTCAGAAATCCTACTGCTGACCCAGAGGTCATCTCCCAGGGTCCTAAAGGTATCAAAGCAACTACAGCTAAGAATCCCACCCCTTCAGACAGGGATTCCAGAGCTTTGGACAGATGGGGTAAGAAAGTATATACCTCTGCAACTCTCACTATTAGGATTTTGAATTGTCAGTTTCACACCAACAACATATTATGGAACTTATTAAACAAACAATAGCTACCTTAAAGACTGTGCGGAAAATAAAGAATTGCAGTGTGGCTTTGACGCCCTAGAAGCATCTTGCAGGGCAGCGGTCACTGGTTCTTTACTGAGAAGCCATGATTGGCTTAAGGAGCAGACCTTGCCAGACCATGTCAAATCAAAGTTATTAGATGCTCCTTTGAACAAGGACAAGCTGTTTGGCACCAAAGCAGAAGAGGTTCTTAAAAAGATGGAAGAAAAAGCTAAATCTATGTAGACAGTCAAGGAATTCCTGCAAGTACAGCCTCCTAGATTCAGTAGGCATTGCACATCAAAACATTGGTCCTTTCCAGCCCCCTCAAGGCCATCTCAAACTAGACCCAGGGGAAACAGACCCCTCCAGTCTACAGTCACAGGGTATGCAGAGATCTAAGCAATGGAGTGCCTCAACCTCTAAAGCAGGGAGTGCTAAACTACCACCTTACGGAAAGAATTCTCAATGACTTCTCAACTCCACTACCCACCTCTGCCCAACTGCTTGTGCTCCTAGGAGGAAAACTTGCCCTTCAAGCAAAAAACTGGATTTCCATCACCAAAGACCGATAGGTCTTCAACATTGTATCCCAGGGGTACAAATTTCACTTCCACTCACTGCCAACTCCAAAAGTGTTCCCATACCTTCCTTCAAACCAGTGGGCAGAGGCACAAAACCAAGTTCAATCCCTGCTCTGTATAAGGGCAATTCAACCTGTTCCTGTGGAACAGATAGGTAAAGGATTTTATTCCAAACTTTTCCTGGTACCCAGAAAAGAGGGCACTTGGCACCCAATCCTAGATCTTTCAATTCTCAACACCTTCCTGGCGGTACCAAAATTCAAAATGCTCACCCTGCAACAGCTTCTACCTGTGTTAGCCAAAGATGCCTGGCTAGTCACCCTACACTTAAAAGAAGCCTATCTGCACATCCCAATAAGGGAATCATGCAGGAAATATCTACGCTTTAGGGCAGGATCTATGCATTATCCATTCTCTGCACTTCCCTTTGGCTTATCCACTGCTCCCAGAGTATTCACAAAATGCCTGGCTCTAGTCATTGCTTACTGCAGACAGAAGTATTCAAGTTTAGCCGTACTTGTAACACTGCCTGATTCAGGCAGACAGTGCTGTTGCAGCACCTGACATTTGTAAAATAAAACATTCTAACCTCCCTGGGGTACACCATCAATGAAAATAAATCAAAACTAGTCCCCAGTCAAAATATTGTATTCCTGGGAGCAAACTTGGACACAGCATCCCAGATGGAATTCCTCACTCCAGAAAAACAAGCCCATCTGACAGACTATTTTACTCAAATGGCCACAAGAACCCAGCTGTCCGCAAGGAAAATCCTGCAAGGTCCTAGGGTTCATGGCCTCATGCATCCTACTAATTCCATATGCCATACAGAATATGAGGAAACTTTAATGGTACTTAAAAAGTCTTTGGTGCCAACATTCTCAGGACCTGGAAACTGTCATTCCTATAATACCCTAAGGACAGAGTTTCTTTGGTGGGCAGCAGCATGCAACCACAACAAGGGACTGCCCAGACCCTAAACACAGATGCATCAGAATATGCCTGGGGGGTACACATGGACGGCAAGTGCATTCAGAGCCACTGAAGCCCAAGTCAAATTCATCTGAACGTCAACCAAAAAGAGATGCTAGCTGTGCAGCACACTCTGATAGCTTTCAGATCCCTACTCTCACCAGGACACCTGCTAATAAAAACAGACAACA
This sequence comes from Protopterus annectens, assembly GCF_019279795.1. Taxonomy (NCBI): domain Eukaryota; kingdom Metazoa; phylum Chordata; order Ceratodontiformes; family Protopteridae; genus Protopterus; species Protopterus annectens. The sequence continues at coordinate 543,311,108 of NC_056740.1, forward strand.
CCACAGTTATGTGGTACATCAACAAGCAGGGGGGAACCCACTCTTACCCACTCTGCAGGCTAGCCATGGCCCTGTGGAAAACGGCCTTGGACATGCAGGTCCATCTGCAAGCACAATTCCTGCTAGACAAACAAAACTCACTGGCAGACAACTTAAGCAGAAATCTCCTAGACCCACATGGGTGGCAGCTAGAGCCCAGCACCTTCAACCTTCTGATTCAGAAATGGGGGACTCCAGAGGTGGATCTCTTTGCCTCCCCCTGCAAACACCAGCTCAGCAAATTCTGCATCAGGACACTTCACAGCAGGGCCTGGAATGTGGATGTCCTATCCTTCCAGTGGGTAAATCTCTCAATCTATGCCCCCCTGCCCCTCCTCTCAAGGGTATTGCTCAAGATAAGACAGGACAGACCAAGGACAATTCTGATTGCCCCGGACTGGCCACGCCAGCACTGGTACCCACTCCTGTGCAGCCTGTTGCACTTGCCACCCTGGCACCTACACCAGAACCCAACCCTGCTATATCAGCAGGGGGGACAGATCTTGCATCCACAACTACAAACCCTAAATCTTGCAGCCTGGCTTATTTCTTGAACTCTCCCCCAGTAACCAGCCTAAGCAAGCAGGTGCTGGACATCATTCTTGAAGACAGAAGACCCAGTGCAAGGAAATCCTATGCTGATAATTGGAAAAGGTACTACTCCTAAAGAAGAAGACACAACTGTGCCCTCCCTGCCTCTAATCCTGGATTACTTAGCAGATGTACTCCACAGAGGCCTATCCTTCTCCTCCATTAAGATCCGTGCCTCTGCCATTTCACTTATTACAACACTGAGCCACCTCTCTTCTCCCACCTTCTTATCAAACAGTTCCTGAGAGGAGCAAACAACTTAAGGCCACCTAGGAGAGCACCCATCCCTGCTTGGGACCTTATCTTTGTGCTGGAAAAGCTCACACTACCCCCCCTTTGAGCCAGCAGCATCAGCAGAGTTAAAATTTCTCTCTTGGAAAACAGCCTTGCTTCTGGCCATCACTTAAGCTAGAAGAGTGTCTGAGCTACATGCACGTATGACTGTGGAACCCTTCATTATTTTCCATGCTGACAGGGTTTCCCTCATGACTAACCCTTCCTTTATGCCTAAAGGTGGTATCCAGTGTGGTTCTCAACCAATCTATCCATTTGCCAACTTTCTTCCCTAATCCTCAAAATAAAGGGGAACGGATCCTGCACTCCTTGGACTTGCAAAGACAGCTCAGATTCTACCTTGATAGGACTAAGCCCTTCAGGAAATCTGACCAGTTACTAGTCAGCTTTGCACCAGGGGCAGAGGGCAAGGCCATTTCAAAGCACACAATCTCCAAATGGATAGCACACTGTATCCCTTTCTGCTACAAGCACCATGGGAAACCAAGCCCTCAGGGGGTCAGAATACACTCCACTAGGGCAACTTCCACTTGTACAGCATTCCTCAGGGGAGTCCCTACCAGGGACATACCTGGAGTTCTGTACACACCTTCACCAAACATTACCACCTGCCTATCTTTTCAAAATCCAGGGCTGGTTTTGCAACAGCAGTCCTGCAAGCCATACTAGCCAGCCCCAACTCTTCTTGACTACCTCCACCCTTCGTCAGCTTTGGGAATCTACCCAAGTGTGATGACTGCAACAGTGAAACACGAAGAATATAGTACAGTTGTCTACACTTACCATAAATGTAGATGTTCGAGTGTATTCACTGTTGCAGTCCTGGTTTCCCTCCCTCCAGCCCCTTTGTCTCTCTCTCTTCTCTGTGTGTATTACTCACTCCTTTCAGGGGGATTTTTACTGGTATTTACTTTTTTACTGGTGGTGTTTTCCCCACCATAACTTAGCTCCCTATTTGGGGGGGCTCCTGACATTTGGGGCAAGAAAAACTGATGTAATGGTGTTGGCTGCCTGTTTTTATACCACTGATGACCTGACGTCAGTCCTGGAGCAACAGCAACCGATGCAGAAATACTAAGTCTCTGGTGTTCTGGCCAACTGAGGGCTACCTGCAGGCAGATAACCCAAGTGTGATGACTGCAACAGTGAATACATTCGAACATCTACATTTATGGTAAGTGTACACAATTGTACTTTGTTTTGCCTTATGGGCTGTGGTTTATTGGCACACTGAGTCTGTGGCCTATATCTCATTTGGGTTGTGTTGGGGGATAGAGGTTGCTTGCGTTTCTGCTTTGGAGGTCTCTGTTGCTTGAGCAGATTATTACTGTGAGCCTCCGCGATTGTTTTTGTGTTTCTATGTGTGGATTTTGATGGTGTAGGTTTAGTGGTACTATGTGCTGTGTGTGGTGTGGTGCAAGTGTTTACCTTATCCTCTTGACTGTCAAGTTCAGTCTTGGTTGGAGAGAGTTTTACCACCAGTTTGGCTAGATAAGTGCATCTCTCACAGGTTGTAGTGTTGGGTGGTAGAAGGCAAAGGTTGTCTGTGTACATGAGGCAATTGCTACATTGCCCCAAGATGCCCAGAGTCATTAGATAGACAGGAGAGAACACTGGGAGCTGACCCTTGGTCCTGCCTAAATAAAAAAAAAAAAACTACTTTCCTTTAGACAAGTGAGGACAGTGAGTACAAGAACGGGTTTCTTCTGGTTAAAGAGGAAGGGTGCGTGCTGCAGTCATTTGTAGCTTATTTGGTGCTTACAACAAGTTCTGAACAAGTGCTGAGCACGAGTAAGCAAATTCAAGTGCTAAAACTAAGAATCTGTACCTGGATCTTGTGGTAGATAGGCTACCTAGTGCTTACCATTCCCACTGATAAACTAGAATGCTTCCCTCCAACACAGAAATGCTTGGTGGGCTCAGAAGCTTTATATTATGTATATGTATATATATATATATATATATATATATATATATGTGTGTGTGTGTGTATAGATACACAAACACACACACACACACACACATATATATATATATATATATATATATATATGTATATAGAGAGAGAGGGAGGGAGGGAGGGATGGTAGAGTACTTTTGGTTTATAGAGGAGGTATGGCGGCCACGGTGGTGCAGCGGTTAGCATTGTCGCCTCAGAGCAAGAGGTTCTCCGGTTCAATCATCGGCTGGGGTGCCTTCTGTGTGGTGTCTATATGTCCTCCCTGTGGTCGTGTGGGTTTCCTCCGGGTGCTCCGGTTTCCTCCCACATCCCAAAGACATGCTGTAGGTGGACTGGACACTCTAAATTGGCCCTAGGTGTGAGTGTGTGCATGTGTGTGCCTTCCGTGGAAGGTAGGGCACTGGGCTGGCAACTCGACACTGTAAAACTCCACTGCCAGTCATGAGCAGACAGGTGATCTGCTGTGGCGACCCCTAACTGGGAAAAGCTGAAAGAAGAAGAAGAAGAGGAGGAGGTATGGCTAATACATACATACTACCTTCATTATGGCAAGTCTACAGCCAGAGCAGAAAATGTAAATGTGCCCTCCCATTTCTGCCTTCGGCACTATGTCCTGTACTGTCTTTAACACTGCCATATCTGTAGGTATGGATAACAGAGGCGTACACATGAAGAGACATTAGAAAAGCATTTTTATTTTAGATTTTTACTCCTGAATGAAGAGCTGTCCCTGGTCAAATGAGTTACACCCCGATCCTACTGATTACTTAAAGAAACAGTACTCGCATACTATCTATGTAACAGAATAGGGAGTAAAATGGGGGATATTCCATTAAATGTGTCTGTCTTATTCCTAACCTATAAAAATATTTAAAGTTGCTGGGTCATGCAGTCCTTATTGCTGGGCTCTATATTATCTTGCCGTAAGACGTGTTCAGCGAACACATTTTCATCGGCAAATAAATATCGAATGCTGAAATCAGCGAAAGGCCACATTAGCGACTTTTTTCCCAGGGGAAAATGCGCTTGGCCAGCATTGGGGATTTGCTGTTTTCCTCACTGTAGTGTGATCCTGGAGTTGGTATATTTAGTTAGGGAGATGTGGGGGGCACAGCCTCCCACATTGGGGGGTAGGGGTGTGTACCCCCCCACTTTGTAGGGTTTGAAGGTTTGTGTGGTGTTAAGTAGGCCAAGCGTTTTTTTCCCCTGGGAAAAAGTCGCTGATGTGGCCTTTCGTTGATTTCAGCATTCACTGTTTATTTGCTGATGAAGATGTGTTCTCTGAACATTACTTTCAGCAGGATAATGTAGACTCTTATTGCTGTCACAAGTCTGCATATCTGTTTTTGAGAAGACTTGTTTCAGCTCTTACCTAGCTCTTGTGGCACAAAACATGACTACATCATTTATAAACAAAGATGCAGAAGAGGAAGACAGAAATTCAACAGTATAAGAGAAAATGCAAGTCAAATTGGACACTTAAAATGAAAATGTATCTTCGTTAACCGTAATTAGAGAAAAACTTAGATTGTGATAAGAATGCACGTGAAATCTAAATGTATAAGTCATTTAAAATGTTGCAACATACTTATAGTAATATATTAGATCTAGTTTAGATCTTTCTATTGACGTTGAAAGAAGACTGGGCAATAATCACACTGGGAATTATCTGAGCAAGAAATAATAGCAGAGTGGGAATATTTTCAGAATGTGACTGTGGAAAATAAACGGAGATAATGAGGCCTTCTGTTAGCTGTCATGATTCTGTAGCCGAAATCGATGCAGCCAAAATGGTACCGTTTTTTTTAACAAACCCAGGTAAAGATGGGCTAGAAAACTTTAATGTATATATATGTGTGTGTATATGTATATATATATATATATATTGTTTTGAAAAGGGTAGGTGAGGTGTGTGATACAAACTTTTAAGTATTTCAGGGGGGTTTCATATCATGAAAATTAATACCCGCATATTGAAACCTACTGTTAATGCTAACAACAGCAATATTAATAAAATAACAAAATGCAACACAAAAACCTCACACATATCAATAAACAAAGGCAAAGCAAAACCTTATCTTCACAAAGTGGATTAACAAATTTCATAATTTCACCACTGTCCAGGAAGTCAGCATCTCCATGAACAATTATTCCACAATTTTACATTTTTGTACAATTGACAGCCATACCTCTTCAAAGCATTTTATTTTGATATGCTTCCTCAGCAGTCACTTATTTGTAAGGAAGAATTTGTTATAACAGTGGACTCTTCCTCAGAAGAAATCCATGATTCTAATGATAGGTAACATTGTAAAAAGGGGTATAAGGCTTTTATGTACTTCAAGGGGTTTCATATCATGGAAATTAATCTCAGTATATTGAAACCTACTACTAATATTAACAGCAGTATTAATAAAGTAAGAAATGCCTTTAAAACCGAAATACAACACAAAAACATCACACAAAGCCATAAAAACCTTTTACTTGGTTCATCTCATAAGTAAAGGGATTGCATCCATAAAATAGGAGGTTATTTCCTCTCTATGCTCCTCCATCATTAGACCAGTAATTGAGTATAACGCCCCATTTGGGATGTACTGCTCCAAACATCTGCACCAACTGGAAAGTCCACTGAAATACCTCACAAAGAGAATCCATGGCCTTCAACACCTGCCTTATGCAGACAGGCTCAAATCACGATCACTCTACTTGGTATCATACAGATCGCCCAGGGGTGATCTGTGTCTTGCCTACAAGGCAATCCTGGACCTTGCCCTACCTGAGATGTTCCATATCCCTAAGTCTAACTCCTCACGCACTACCAGCTCAAAAAGCCTGAATCTAATCTGTGACATCAACAAAACCTGCTGGAGAGATAGGTTTGTCTCCCAGAGGCTGCGCGGTCTCTGAAATCGACTTCCCATACATGTCAAACATAGCATTTCACTGACCCTCTTCAAGCACAACCTTGATGAGTGGATGGGAGACCACAAATTTATCCCAGGGATTTTACCTGCGTTCCTCATTGACGGGGGTGACATGTGCTGACTGAAATTTCTTTTTGGGGGTAAACTCTTGGCTAAGATTGGAAAGGCCCCAGGGCCATTGGCCTAGTAAGCTCCTATGATCCTATGAAAGTAATAGAATACAACTGGTTGATGTGGGCTGAATGGCTTAGGGGAAATATGAGGACATATTATTTCATAAAAAGGGTGTTACATAGTGGAACAGCCATTCTGAAGAGGCAGTACTGCCATAACCAGTTACAGAATTCAAGAAAGAATGGAACAGACAAGAGGAAATTGTTTTGTGGAAGAAAGAAAACACAGGGTAATTGATGAGTAGGATTTGTGGCTTAGCTAGTGGGTAGAATAAATGAAATATCAGGAGGGTTAAACAATCCCCTTCTATTGTCTGAGGCTCTCTCTCTCTATTATGACTGTACCACTGTCATGTAAAGCATACCTACACTTTCCGTTTCTCACATTTGACATTAAATCTGCTTTTGTATAGTAGCTTACTTATCTGCTCAGTAGCGTAATGCAAGGCCGGAAATGTGCAGCAGCGCTGGCAGTTAGATAAAACAGGACAGCATTCTCATTTGTGTGCAATTGAAATATGGTGACTAATTACAAAGAGTGGTAAATGAAAAAAAAACTGAATCACATAGAAAGACTGCATGCATGCCTTGCTTTGATGTTATAAAGCAGCTGTATAAAAACACACCAATTGTAAACTTGTACACATCAGTTTATCTACAAGATATTTATTTAATCCTTTGGTAGACATTATACAATGCTTTTCTTCTAAGGCTGCTGCTGCTGTTTATGTTAGACATCTGGCATGTTTCATATTGTTTAAGGCAGATGCTAAGTGCAGATTATAGTATCACAACTTTTTTTTTGTTGTTAGTGACAAAAGTGGTTCTAATATTCCAGTAATATTCATTGATGAATGAGATTCATTCATTAGGTGGTTAGCTGTTAGTGGTCACAGACTCGTGTACCCAAGGCTGAGTGGTCATGTACAAAGAGTTAAGGCAGCAAGATACAAAAAAATGTTTTTTGATGTGGACATAGGTTTGATTCCCACACTTTCACATACATTCTCTTTGAATGTGAACAAAGCAGTTGATTGCATCAAATCTCCTAGGTTTGCAGTGAAAATAGACGTGCCTGTTAGTCTTTCTGGATACTAAAGACTTGCTCAAGCTTAGGCTGTCCTAAACGTTACTTCTGCTTCATTAATCTCTCTGCACTTTTTTCAGGAAGTAGTGATCTAACACTGATGAGCCCTCTTTGAATAATGATTTGCCGTACCTGTTTAGAATTTGGTATCTTGAAAGTTCCTTTGTTTCAGACTGATTCTCGCATGACAACATTTCATATGGTGACTACATAAACCCTACTGCCACTGTACCTGCCAGTTCCTTTTCTCCACTTTACATATTTTCTCTCTTGATCCCTATTATTCCTCTTAAAAGGTTTCTTTTTTCATACGCCTTTGTTTTTTCTGGTAGGTGTTTTATATGTTCATAGGTCATAGGGGTTTACTAGGCTAACAACCACAAGGGACTTCTGAAGTCTAACCATCCATCCCAAATCTCTGACAAGTTCTGATACCCTTGATAAGTGTAAGCAGTGGATGTTCTTCATCTCACATTGCTGCAGTCATAACCTGTGGGTAGTCCGCTGTCCTCGGTCGGCCCGAATACCAAAGTGTTAGGCTGGCGTCAGTCATGGTCGCTCAGATCTGACGTCAGTACGCCGTGGTACTAAAGCGCATGACTGACACCATATCCTTAGTCTTTCTTGCCACATGGTCCGAAGCAGAAGCAGCGTTTGCAAGTGCCGTTCGGCGTCCTGAAATTTTCGTATTTTGAGTTTCAGATCGAAGACCAAGTTGGGCTAAGTACCCCGTTGGGGAATATTTTTGTCTTTTCTTGCCTCAGTTAAATCCGGATGTCAGAAAAAGTGAATAATTGTATTTCTTGTGGGAAACAGATACCTCATAGGGATTACCACTCTCTTTGTATTCCTTGCTTGGGGCCTGAGCACGACGTAGTCAGGTGTCGCTTTTGTGCTAGATTTAATAAGCGCACTATTAAACGCAGGTTAGATTGTGCTAGGCTTGTCTTGATGGCGGTGTAATTACAATATGCCGTCGGATCCTCCGACGCCCGCTACCGCTAAGAAGCGTAAGGAAAAAATGGTAAAGTCCAAGCAGGATGAGTCATCCGTTACGGACGCCGGTTCCTTAGAAACTACCGTAGAATCTGTAGATCCAGCCGAGGTTTCAGCTGAGTCTCAGGGGGTGCCTTTAATTTTGCAGGATGTGGCCTCTCAGGAGTCGGGTCAGGCTGAGGGGGCCTCTCAGGTCTCTGTAGTCCCTTCGTTGCATAAGGTGGTTAGGCCTTCTACTTCTGTCTCTAAGGTACCTTCCAAGGTCAGGCCTGGTTTTGTCTTCCTCTGGCGTCAGCCCTAGTTCTGCAGGTTCTGTACCTAAAAAGCATATGCTGAAAATGGCAGAAGATTTGATTACCTTAATCAGGGGTTCTTTGCCCCCTCCAGATAAGAGGCCTAGGGTAGAGCCAGAGGTGGAAGGATTGGAGCATTCCTCAGATTACTCGGAGTCTTCGGCTGAAGACATTCAGGATTTTCCTCCTTATTCTGATTCAGATGCAGAGGATTCTAGTCCTTCTGCTTCCCCTCCAGAGGATTTTTCTTTTTCTGAAACCCTGCATTCCATGAGGGAGCATTTTAAGTGGGAAGGTCAGGATTTCTCAGATTCTAGAAAGAGACTTAGGGAATTTTTGTTTTTACCACAGCATAGGCCCTTGGCTATACCCCCTGTTTTGGATGTTGTTCAGGATGTTTTCTCGGAAGCTTCCCTTAATCCTGATTCTTTGCCTCCTGCCCTGGTCAAACCAAACAGGTATTACAGAGTGCCAGAGGCTCATAAATATTTGTATAAGAGCCCAAGAGCTGACCCGGAAACTATTAGCCAGGGACCTAAGGGGGTCAGGGCCTCTGTTGTAAAGAATCCAGTTCCTATGGATAAAGATTCTAGAGCTTTGGATAGGTGGGGTAAAAAAGTGTATACCTCTTCCACTCTTGCAATGAGGGCTTTGAATTGCCAGTTTCATATGCTAAAGTACCAGAATTTTCTCCTAAGTCAGTTAAAATCTAAGGTAGATGCTTTGGCAGAGGGCATTGAGTGTAAGGAATTGCAGGATTTAGTTCATGCCTCTGATCAGGTGGGTAAGCATTCTTTGCAGTGTGGTTTTGATGCTCTTCAGGCTTCTTCTAGGGTGGCTGCCACTGGATCAGTTATTCGTAGGCACGCTTGGCTTAAGGATCAGAACTTGTCAGAGCATGTTAAAGCTCGAATTTTGGATGCTCCCCTTCAGTCTGAAGTTCTGTTTGGTTCTCCTGTGGAGTCAGTTTTGAAGAAAATGGAAGACAAAGCTAAGTCTATGCAGACAGTTAAGGATTTTTTACAGGTGCAGCCCCCTAAGTTTAGCAGAAATTGGCCTACTAAAGGATGGGCTTATCCTTCTTCTGATTTACAGTCTAGGGGCAGATCTAGACGTGGTAGGGGCAGAGCTCATGCTCAGGGTTCTTTCAGGCCTTGGACGTGGAGTTCCCCTGCACAATCTTCAGGTGAGGGCAGAGGTCAGCCTTTTCGTAAACAGACCCAATGACCTGTATCTCCAGCTGCCAGATCCCTCCTCTCTGGCAGCTCCTCTGGGAGGAAAGTTGGCACTTTTCAGTCAAAATTGGCTTTTAGTCACCCAGGACAAATGGGTGTTGGACATTATAGACCAAGGCTACAAGTTTTATTTTCACACCTTGCCTCCTTTCAAAGGCATGCCAGATGTTCCTCTTCAGCAAAAGTTGGAGGCTCACAAACAGATTTCTTTACTTTTAAAAATGGGGGCTATCCAGGGGGTCCCTCCGTCAGAAGTGGGCCTAGGATTTTATTCTCGCCTGTTTTTGGTACCAAAGAAAGGAAACACTTGGAGGCCAATTCTGGACTTGTCTATTCTCAACACATACCTGGACATTCCCAAATTCAAGATGTTAACTTTGCAACAGCTTCTGCCTCTGCTAGGCAAAGATCACTGGATGGTAACTCTGGATCTCAAAGAGGCTTATCTTCACATTCCTATCAGGCCCAGCTGCAGGAGGTTCCTGCGTTTTGGCTGGCACTTTTCATTATCAATTCTCTGCATTGCCCTTTGGCTTATCTACTGCCCAGGGTGTTCACAAAGTCCTGGCTCCGGTGATAGCCTTCTTAAGACTAAGGGGAATACAAATTTATCCTTATTTGGACGATTGCCTGATTCTTGCTCAAGACAAAATCAAGTTACTTCACCATCTTCAGTATGTTATGACAGTGTTAAGGTGCCTAGGGTATTCTGTGAATGAAACAAAGTCCAGTCTAGTACCCTCTCAGGACATGTGCTTTCTGGGTGTGAGACTGAACACAGCCTCTCAGATGGCGTTTTTGACCCCGGACAAACAAAGAAATCTTGCCCTTTACTTCCAGCAATTATCTCTACGGTCCAGGCTGACTGCAAGGACAGTCCTTCAGGCCTTGGGGTTCATGGCATCTTGTATTCTGGTGCTTCCCAATGCCAAACTGCATATGAGGAAGCTACAATGGTATCTCAAAAGTGTATGGACTCAACACTGCCACGATTTGGACACTGTCATTCAGATAATACCTTGCATCCGAAGAGAATTCTTGTGGTGGGCTCAGGAATGTCACCTAAACAAGGGACTCTCTGTGACCCGACCAGAGGCGAGTCAGATCTTAACGACAGATGCCTCAGACATGGCTTGGGGAGCACACTTCAATGGGAAATGGGTTCAAGACACATGGCCTCCCAGACTACAACATTTGCATATCAACATGAAGGAGATGTTAGCAGTCCAATTTGCCCTGATGGCCTTCAAGGATCTACTTCAACCAGGACAGGTGTTGATTCAAACAGACAACACAACAGTCATGTGGTACATCAACAAGCAAGGGGAAACCCATTCGTACCCTCTTTGCAGACAAGCTATGATTTTGTGGGAGACTGCTCTCAGTTTGCACCTCCCTCTTCAGGCAAGGTTTCTGCCGGGAGCACAGAACTCCTTAGCAGATGTTTTGAGCAGACAGATGGTGGATCCCCACGAGTGGAAATTGGATCCTCATGTATTTCAACAGTTGACGGTGGCTTGGGGAACTCCAGACATAGATCTGTTCGCTTCTCCTCTAAACTTCCAACTGCCAAAGTTTTGCACAAAGCTGTTTCACCCAAAAGCTTGGAAAGTGGATGCTCTATCATTCAGTTGGAACAACCTTCACGTCTATGCCTTTCCTCCTCTGCCTCTTCTTCCCAAGGTGCTCTTGAAGGTCAGACAGGACAAGCCTTGCACGATTCTAATAGCTCCAGATTGGCCACGTCAGCACTGGTACCCTCTGTTGAGGAGTTTAGTATGGGAGCCTCCTTGGCCTTTGCCATTAGTTCCGCACCTTTTGTCCCAGGTGAGCAATCATTTCCGCAATGTCAGGATACAGTCCCTGCATCTGACAGCTTGGCATATTCTGTTTTAGACCCTGGGGGGTCGCAGCTTCCTCAACAAGTTTTGAATGTCATTTTGGAGGCCAGACGGCCTAGTACCAGGAAAGTTTATGCTGATAAATGGAGGAGATTTTTTCTTTGGAGCAAAACAAAGAGCTTTGATGTCTCTGTGTCTAATTTGAGTGTTTCACTTCAGTATCTTGCAGAATTATTAGACAAGGGTTTGTCTTTCTCCTCTATAAAAGTTCATGCTGCAGCCATTTCTGCTCACTATGACTGTGACCCTCCTTTATTCTCTCATCCTTTGTTTAAGCAATTTCTTAGAGGGGCAAAAAACATAAGACCCCCACGTAGAGCTCCTACTCCTTCCTGGGATCTCAATTTTGTGTTGGAAAAGCTCACTTTACCTTCTTTTGAACCTGCAGCTACTACGGAGTTGAAGTTTTTGTCTTGGAAGACTGCTTTTTTGTTGGCCATTACGTCTGCTAGAAGGGTATCTGAATTACAGGCTCTAATGGCAGTTGAACCCTTCTTGATATTTCATAAGGATAGGGTCTCCCTGCGTACTAACCCTACTTTTATGCCTAAAGTGGTTTCAAATGTGGCCTTGAACCAATCTATTCATTTGCCTACATTTTATGCTGATCCCCAAAATAAAGGGGAAAAAATTTTGCACTCTTTGGATATTCGCAGGCAGTTGCGTTATTATTTGAGCAGAACCAAAGGGTTCAGGCAGTCTCAACAGTTGTTTATTTCTTTTGCTTTGGGTTCTCGGGGGAAACCTGTTTCAAAACAAACTATTTCTAAGTGGATTGGCCATTGTATTGCTTTTTGTTATTCTCATCATGGTAAGGAGGTTCCGGCTGGAATCAGACCTCATTCCACTAGGGCGACTGCCACTTCTACTGCTTTTAAGGGAGTAGCTACTAAAGATATTTTGGAGGCAGCTACCTGGAGTTCAGTGCACACTTTTTCTAAACATTACCATCTCCCTCTTTATTCCAAATCTAGGGCTGGGTTTGCCACTGCAGTTTTACAGGGCATGTTAGCAGCTCCCAATGCTTTATGAATTTGCCAACCTCCCTTTACCTTTGCTTTGGGATTCTACCCACAGGTTATGACTGCAGCAATGTGAGATGAAGAACATAGTACAGTTTTGTACCTACCATAAATGTAGATGTTCGAAGATCCACATTGCTGCAGTCCAATTTACCCTCCCTCCTTCCCCTCTGTAGTTTGGGGGTGGTTGTGTGGTTTGTGTTGTAACTTTTGTTTCTACATGGGTGATTGGGTGTTTTTCCATTTTTGGCTATAGCCTTTCTTTTTAAGGCCTTCTGACATCTGGGGCAAGAAAGACTGAGGATATGGCGTCGGTCATGCGCTTTAGTACCACGACGTACTGACGTCAGATCTGAGCGACCATGACCGACGCCAGCCTAACACTTTGGTATTCGGGCCGACCGAGGACAGTGGACTACCCACAGGTTATGACTGCAGCAATGTGGATCTTCGAACATCTACATTTATGGTAGGTACAAAACTGTACTTTTGGGAGATGAACCACTTACAGGTTATCTGTGTCTATTAGAGACATAGGTGCCAAACCAGGGATGAATTAAGCAATAACGTTGATGTAGTATATTATGATTTACCCATGATTGGTGTGGTTTAATCATTAGGGTGAAGCCCGAGTGATTAAATAAAGCCAACCATGGATAAATCTTAATGTGTCACACCACAGAGTCAGTTATTGCTATTATACAATGACATTATTTAAGAAAAAAAAATTTTTTTTTAATAATGTCTTTGTGTAATGGCGCCATATTGTCCTTCCACAACTGGTAATATCCCGGTGCCTTTTTTGATGTACTGCGTATGCGTATGGGACTTGCGTTCCCATGCATACCCAGGATATCAATGCTTTCTAAAGGAAGCAACGGAGAAATGAAGGTCTCTTTTGCTCCATTTTTGTTTTGTTTTTCTTTTTTTATATAAAAAAATAAGTTTCGGACAATTTTGGGGTAGGACAGAAACAGAATGGAGGAAATACAAAGAAAATCAGGTACGTGTCTTTAGTTTTAAATTAACGTACCTGGTTTTCCTAGTATTTTCTCCATCCTGTCTCTCTCATATGTCTGGAGTCCGGATTACAGATTTTTTTTTTTTTTTGTTAAAAAAAATAAATAAGTAAAACTTACAGAATATAACAATGGAAAAAAGTCCGGGCGACCGGACCTTTTTTCGTTGGTATATTCTAGAATTTACAACGCACATGCTGGTTGGGCTGGCCAATCAGCGTGCTGGTTTTAGAATATTAATGGCTAGCCATTGTATAATTTCTGATTTCCCATCCAGTTGTCCAAGTTGCACTTGAATTGGATTATGGAGGAACTTTGCTTCACATGGATGAGAAGCCTGTTCCATTGATGGGGTCGTCTCTGGGATACGTACCTGTCTCTCCAGTAGGACCTTTTTATGTCACGTTCAAGAAGAATGGCAGGAAGACGCTTCTGATGGGATGCATGGAGAGCACACCGATAGTAGATGGAATGAATTTTTGCTCAAGTTTCTGCTTGGAAAAATTGGCTAGAATTGCTGTCTGCTTTATATAGGAAGGACCATGCTGTCCACAGCTTCTTAGCATTCTTGGGGGGGCATTGCTAAGTAGTAAGAGTTCAGTTTCACTCTGACTTCCATCATTGTAGCAATTTGACAGCTGGGAGAGGTGCATCATCGCTGTTAATCTGGAGTGGACACCATTGGATGTCTCCACCACTGCCTGATTAACTTGGTAGGCAAGCCAGAAGAGTCTAGCATTTGCTTCGATGGTCAATTATCTGTTCGTAGATCTGACTGCTGGGGACTGAGGCTTCTTCTATAACCAGCCCCTTGTTCCATCTAGATTAGATTGTGTTCTCTTGTTTAGTTGTAGACATTGAGCACTTCTTTTTTAACCACTTGTGCATCATGCACGTCATCATGCAAGGTGTTTTATATATGAAAAGGGAGAGAAACCCCAGGGGAAAAATATGTATGAAAGTGTTTACAGAATGCACAAGGGTGATAACAGGAATGCATCACGTAAATATGCCCAAGTGTGCAATTATTTTAAAAAGTTTATTTTTTCCTCTTTTGGATAAAAAGGGGATAGCTGGAGAAAAAGACTAGATTATTAAGAGTTATTCTGACAGTTGAATGCTTGACTCCCCCTCCCCCCCACCAGTTTTAAATAATGTGATCAGTTTTAACATTGTATTGAAGTGAAGAGTTGCAAAGCCATAATATAGTAAACACATTAAGAAAGGTTTTAGGCAAGTTTTATCATTGTTTATTTAACATTTTTTTTAAATTTTATTTATTTATTTTTTTGCTTTTGTTTACTGGGTTTGTTTGACTGTTTTTTGTCAAAATCCCTTTACAGGTGGGGCCCTGGGAGAAAAGCTGCAGCATATCACAAGCATTTTTAAATAGACATTCAGTAATATCTATCAACAGACTTTAAATAATATACACTAATATTTTAATGTTCCCCGAATACATATATATATCTTCTGTTATAAATTTTGCATAGTATTTTTTAGGTTCATTGTCTTTAGTTTTTATGTATTTTGGTCAGGCCATATATCATCTGCTTTATTTAATATTTAAATAATGATGGCTGATTTACTAATGATTATGATGACGTCCTTTATCTTTGGAAGAAAACTCTAAACCATGTTATTAAAGGGTTGTTGTAAGCATTTTGCTCTGTTTTTCTTTCTGTTGTTGTACAGGTCCTTGTTTTGTATCTTTGTAAGGGGTTAGGAACAAGAGGGAAATGTTGGCATCCTGGCATTCCCGCGGTAATGCACTCTCTGGAAGGTAGCTAATCCCTCACTGGCAATGGGTTTGAGGTCAGTTGGACTTTTGGTTACCTGGTGATACCCTGGGAGTAGAGGACAGTTGGTAATTTACTTGCATCTTGTCTGGGAGGGACTCTGTGTGCTAGTCAGCTGCCTGCCTTCTGGCCAGGCTGTAATCTTCTCCGAGTAGCTGTTTTCACCATTTAGTAGATTTTCTCTCGATGGGCTCAATGACAGCAGGTTTGAAATCTTGTATTTGAGCCTTCTAGTTAGACATTTCTCACTATTCAGCCATTTTTCTGGTTCCACTGTGATTCTTCATCTTCTTCCACCCAGGTGGTTTTAAAGTCAAAGTCGAAGTAAACTTTACTGTCATTCAGAAATTACACAAGTGCAAAAACCAAACTAAATTCTGTGTCTCCGGACTCAGTGTGCAGACAACATATAGACTACTTTCACAGACATTTAGAAATAGAACACCTAGTTATTACATCACTGACATGCAGGTAGACAGACTAGTCATCATCTTCTTTTGGCTGTTCCAGTTAGGGGTCACCACAGTGGATCATCTGTTTCCATTTCTTCCTGTCCTCTGCATCTTGCTCTGTCACACCAGCCACCTGCATGTCCTCTCTCACCACATCCATAAACCTTATCTTAGGCCTTCCTGTTTTCCTGTTATCTAGTAGCTTCATCCTTAGCATCTTTTTCCCAATATACTCAGCATCCCTCCTCAGCAGATGTCTAAACCAATGTAATCTTGCCTCTCTGGCTTTGTCTCCAAACCGTCCAACCTGGGCTGACCATCTAATATACTTGTTCCTAATCCTGTCCATCCTCGTCACACCCAGTGCAATTCTTAACATGTGAGAAAAAAGCGAACCAAAGCCACTAGGAAACTCAGGCCAAAACGAGATATTGTAAACGTATTTTAATAAAACCGTTTTCACTCCTGCAAAGCAGGAGCTTCTTCAGACAAAATAAAAGGCGCAAGAGCGCTTTTTTAAAATAACAGCTGATTAATTCTATGATGTCATTTCCTTTCCAGCTGATTGCATTACGGAACACTTTTTATATATAATAAAAAACCAATTTATAGTGAATGTTACAAAAATCTTCATAGATTTTCTTGAATTTTGACTGTGTTCACGTTGGTATAAACAGTATTTTATGTTTACCTTAAATAGTTTTAGATACAGTTAAAAATACAATTAAAAATCATTCAATACACCGGACTTTTTAAGATAAGCACACTAATACCCCGAGGGAACAACATATAAACTACACATTAAAAGGTACATTAGTCCTATATTCAATAGTATTATACAGATTTTTCAGAATAGTATAAAAAGTACCAAAAATTAATATACAGTCATAAATAATAAGAAGTCATAAAAAGATAAGAAATGTCCCACCCTCAATAAGTGGTAGTTCAGTTTCTTAAATAACTTTTATATTTCAAAATGACTGAAATGTTACAGGTCTCATTCAACCCAGGAGGGGAAAAAGCATTTAAAAGTAGTTGCCATTCAAGTTCTTTTAATTCAAGGAGAAGGGACTGGGGGCCCCCCCTAATACCCACTTTTACCAAGTCAATACCCATAAAAGAAAAGCTATGTCCAACATGGTCTAAAATATGCTTTGATAGGGCATTGTCAGTTTTTTTATTTCTTATAGCGTAGTTATGTTGGTAAACACGGTCACGCATCTTCCGTCCGTCTTACCAACATAAAGCGCCTTTACAGCAATTACACTGGGCTAAGTAAACAATAGACTTGGTTTCACACCCAATCTTATGTTTGATGTAGAATTTCTGATTCCTTATGACAAAGGAATTCCCTGTTTTCAGTAACCTGCACCAATTACAAAAACCGCAAGGGACACTACCAGTTTGTCTTGAGGGGAAGTTACTAGAATCACTAGTTTGCAACAGTTCTTTTAAATTTCTACCTCTCCTAAATACAAATGAAGGAAAGGAACCCAGAATTTCCAATAAATAAGCATTATTCACAATGAAATGCCAATTTTTCTTTATGATGGAACAAATACTATCAATGTGTTTGTTGTGAGTTAGAATAAGGCTGGTCTTAAAATCTTGTGTTAAACTCACTGTATTTTGGCCATTGTCACTGTTCTCAAATAAGAGAGGGCTGAGTTCGTTACTAGATGTAGGTGTTTGCGTATTTTCTATATTCAGAGGGTCGCTTAAGTTAGAGTTAAAGAGTAGTGGCTTATAAAACCCTGACACTCTCTTCTGTGACACCTCATTAATTAAACTGTCAAGGAGTTCACAAGGGTAACCCCTATTCAAAAACATGTCTTTGAGGTTGGAACACTCAATTTCAAAAGCTATGTCAGTGTTACACATACGTGTAGCTCTCACTAATTGGCCCTTAACTATGGACTTTTTCTGTTTCCATGGGTGGTTACTGGAAAAGTGTAGGAAAGCATTACAGTATGTGTGTTTTCTGAAAATACTGGAGAGGAATCGTTTATTATCAACATCCTTAATAAGCTTCACATCTAGGTAGTCTATCTCTTTAACGGAGAAGTGGTGAGTGAACATTAGAAAAGGGCAAGAAGTGTTCATTTTCCTTAATAAGTTAAGAACGCAATCTTCATCTCCCTGTATAAGGATAAATACGTCGTCTAAAAAACGCGTATAAAATTTTCTTATCTCCTTAAATAAAGCATCTTTGAACAGGAATGTCTTTTCCCAATACGCAACCACTAAATTGGCAACGCTCCCCCCACATGGGGAACCCATTGCAATGCCTCTTTTTTGGAGATAGTAGTTATTATCAAAAATGAAGAAGTTAGAAGTTAAAATGATGTCCAATAAGATGGTAACGACATCAATTTCATCTTTGGGTGCTCCTAGATCCAGTAACATCATTTCAACCCATTCAATAGCCTCACAGTGTGGTATGCAAGTATATAATTCAACAACATCAATTGGTAAGAAGTTGTATGAAGGGTCAAAAGGGATGTCATTGATGGACATTAGAAAAGACCATGAGTCTTTACAGATCTGGGGTAACAACTTAAGGTATTTATTTAAGATGTAATCAACAACCTTAGCACAAAGTGCGTAATACAACATCTCCCATCCACCAGAGCCCGCATAGGTGGGTCCTCCAGGTTTTTATGTATTTTGGGGATCCCAAACATTACTGGAACTCTGGGGAAGGAGATGTTGATGAAGTTAAAGGTTTCCATATCTATCCTTCCTTCTATAAATAAATCCCTAAGGTACCCTTTAATACGATTGTAGTTACCTGACATCTCATTAAGGGATGAAATTTCATACGCTGGTGTGTTGAGTACTTTAAACATCTTAACGTTATAGTCATCCTTGTCAAGGATGACCAAACCCCCACCTTTATCTGGTTTGATCACCCTAATAGGAAAATTCCTAAGGTTTTCCAGACTAGCCCTTTGTTCAGGTGAAATGTTGTTCCTATTTTCAAACCATCTAATATTCTGAAATAAGTATCTAAGATCTATTTCACAAGCATATTCAAATGTCTGTAAAATGGGGTGTAGTGGAGGGTTAAACGTACTCGACATTTTGAAAGGGTGTATATCTAAAATAGAGTCACCCTTAAATAAAACTCTAAGATTCAACCTGCGTACATAACATTTCAAGTCCATCAAGCATTTAGGTAAGCTGATCCTCTGGTCCGGGACAAACGATAGTCCAAAAGCTAACAGTTCAATAAGTTCTTGATCAATGTTTGCTTCAGAGAAGTTATAAACAGTAAAATCTCCTTTTAGGTTTTTCAAAATAGTAGGTTTACCACTAGGAAAAACAGGAAGTTCATTTCCTAATTGTTCGAGTTGTTTTTCCTTTGGTTTTTCCTCCGCCCTAAAAAAGGTTTATTCTGATTGTTGTAGTTAGGGTGGTGCCCATTTTTATTGTAGTTGGATTTTATCCTGTTACTTCTCCTCGGTTGTTGGAACGATGGACCTTCGTCACCATCTTCATTTTCAACATCATTCTCTTCTAGTGGGTAAAGAGCATCCCTGACATTACTGTTATTAGTTAAACCATCTTTATTAGGGGGACCCTTCATCATTTTAACCAAGTTAGGATATGCCATCCCAGAGGCGTATGCTTGACGATCTCTTGTTAGTTTTTTAGTTTTATTAGTTTTTAATTTAACTAACAAGGAATCGATACTATCAAAGATCCGGTGATAATCATATTTGTACCGAGAAAAATTGAGGTCAACTTTAATTTTACTGTCAAGGGCATTGGTTTCGAGCAATAAAAGTCAATATGTTTTTCATAGTGTTTGACCATGACGCCTAATAACTCGAGCCCTTGTTTGTTCAAAACACAGTTAAGTTCATCTACGAACAAAGAGTCGGAGAATAGCCCAGTAGGTGTAAAGGAACTCCTTAAGCCTTTAGGCACGATGCTCTCTCTAATACATTGTTTGAAATAGGAAACTTCCAGTTGGAGTTTCCTGATTTTCAGCATGTTATTGTCCAAGAGTTTTAAATTTATAGAAATGTTGTCATCAGAATTACCTGACATACTTGTCCCGTGAGTCGGCCCGTAGAGCCAAAAGCAAAGGCTTCAATATTGTTGGCCCATTCACCAAAGGAGGGTACGCCAATAAGCCCAGGGTTGCAGTTGTTGCCACTCGAGATATTATTACAGTTGTTTGCACCAGTCACAAGAACATTCCCAATAAGCCGGGTAGAACCATCCGTTTGTCTTGTTGCTGCAGGCGATGTCAAACCAGATGTAATTTCAGGAGCGTTAGAGGTCAAAGCAGAACCGACCACTCTCTGTGCTTGTCCAGGCTCAATGGAACTAGAAGAGCTGCTAGTTGACCTCGTCACATTATTGCTCAAAGAAGAAGCAACAGTGTTCCGTAAATTAATTGCACCGTTAGACTCAATCCTGTCTAACCGTGAGTTGAGGGAATCAAGACGCTGGGTAAGTAAGACTAACAAATCCCCAACGTTAGTTCCATCACGAGCAGGAAGAACATCCACTGACGGCGTGTTCTCTGTCCCAAAGAGAACCGGAGTCCTAGGGCTAGACATGTCGCACACACAAACCAGCGAAAATAACAAAAAATAAAACAAGTGAGAAAAAAGCGAACCAAAGCCACTAGGAAACTCAGGCCAAAACGAGATATTGTAAACGTATTTTAATAAAACCGTTTTCACTCCTGCAAAGCAGGAGCTTCTTCAGACAAAATGAAAGGCGCAAAAGCGCTTTTTTTAAAATAACAGCTGATTAATTCTATGATGTCATTTCCTTTCCAGCTGATTGCATTACGGAACACTTTTTATATATAATAAAAAAACAATTTATAGTGAATGTTACAAAAATCTTCATAGATTTTCTTGAATTTTGACTGTGTTCACGTTGGTATAAACAGTATTTTATGTTTACCTTAAATAGTTTTAGATACAGTTAAAAATACAATTAAAAATTCAATTTACGGAACACTGTTGCTTCTTCTCTGAGCAATAATGTGACGAGGTCGGCTAGCAGCTCTTCTAGTTCCATTGAGCCTGGACAAGCACAGAGAATGGTCGGTTCTGCTTTGACCTCTAACGCTCTCGAAATTACATCTGGTTTTACATCGCCTGCAGCAACAAGACAAACGGATGGTTCTACCCGGCTTATTGGGAATGTTCTTGTGACTGGTGCAAACAATTGTAATAATATCCCGAGTGGCAACAACTGCAACCCTGGGCTTATTGGCGTACCCTCCTTTGGTGAATGGGCCAACAATACTGAAGTTTTTGCTTTTGGTTCTACGGGGTCGTCGGCTACGGGGACAAGTTTGTCAGGTAATTCTGATGACAATATTTCTATTAATTTAAAACTTTTGGACAATAACATGCTGAAAATCAGGAAACTCCAACTGGAAGTTTCCTATTTCAAACAATGGATTAGAGAGAGCATTGTGCCTAAAGGCTTAAGGAGTTCCTTTACACCTACTGGGCTATTCTCTGACTCCTTGTTCGTAGATGAACTTAACTGTGTTTTGAACAAACAAGGGCTCGAGCTACTAGGCGTCATGGTCAAACACTATGAAAAACATATTGACGCCTTATTGCTCGAAACCAATGCCCTTGACAGTAAAATTAAAGTTGACCTCAATTTTTCTCGGTACAAATACGACTATCACCGGATCTTTGATAGTATCGATTCCTTGTTAGTTAAATTAAAAACTAATAAAACTAAAAAACTAACAAGAGATCGTCAAGCATACGCCTCCGAGATGGCGTATCCTAACTTGGTTAAAATGATAAAGGGTCCCCCTAATAAAGATGGTTTAACTAACAACAGTAATGTCAGGGATGCTCTTTACCCACTAGAAGAGAATGATGTTGAAAATGAAGATGGTGACGAAGGTCCATCGTTCCAACAACCGAGGAGAAGTAACAGGATAAAATCCAACTACAATAAAAATGGGCACCACCCTAACTACAACAATCAGAATAAACCTTTTTTAGGGCGGAGGAAAAACCAAAGGAAAAACAACTCGAACAATTAGGAAATGAACTTCCTGTTTTTCCTAGTGGTAAACCTACTATTTTGAAAAACCTAAAAGGAGATTTCACTGTTTATAACTTCTCTGATGCTAACATCGATCAAGAACTTATTGAACTGTTAGCTTTTGGGCTATCGTTTGTCCCGGACCAGAGGATCAGCTTACCTAAATTCTTGATGGACTTGAAATGTTATGTACGCAGGTTGAATCTTAGAGTTTTATTTAAGGGTGACTCTATTTTAGATATACACCCTTTCAAAATGTCGAGTACGTTTAACCCTCCACTACACCCCATTTTACAGACATTTGAATATGCTTGTGAAATAGATCTTAGATACTTATTTCAGAATATTAGATGGTTTGAAAATAGGAACAACATTTCACCTGAACAAAGGGCTAGTCTGGAAAACCTTAGGAATTTTCCTATTAGGGTGATCAAACCAGATAAAGGTGGGGGTTTGGTCATCCTTGACAAGGATGACTATAACGTTAAGATGTTTAAAGTACTCAACACACCAGCGTATGAAATTTCATCCCTTAATGAGATGTCAGGTAACTACAATCGTATTAAAGGGTACCTTAGGGATTTATTTATAGAAGGAAGGATAGATATGGAAACCTTTAACTTCATCAACATCTCCTTCCCCAGAGTTCCAGTAATGTTTGGGATCCCCAAAATACATAAAAACCTGGAGGACCCTCCTATGGGCTCCGGTGGATGGGAGATGTTGTATTACGCACTTTGTGCTAAGGTTGTTGATTACATCTTAAATAAATACCTTAAGTTGTTACCCCAGATCTGTAAAGACTCATGGTCTTTTCTAATGTCCATCAATGACATCCCTTTTGACCCTTCATACAACTTCTTAACAATTGATGTTGTTGAATTATATACTTGCATACCACACTGTGAGGCTATTGAGTGGGTTGAAATGATGTTACTGGATCTAGGAGCACCCAAAGATGAAATTGATGTCGTTACCATCTTATTGGACATCATTTTAACTTCTAACTTCTTCATTTTTGATAATAACTACTATCTCCAAAAAAGAGGCATTGCAATGGGTTCCCCATGTGGGGGGAGCGTTGCCAATTTAGTGGTTGCTGGGAAAAGACATTCCTGTTCAAAGATGCTTTATTTAAGGAGATAAGAAAATTTTATACGCTTTTTAGATCTAATGATTTATCCTTATACAGGAGATGAAGAATGCGTTCTTAACTTATTAGGGAAAATGAACACTTCTTGCCCTTTTCTAATGTTCACTCACCACTTTTCCGTTAAAGAGATAGACTACCTAGATGTGAAGCTTATTAAGGACGTTGATAATAAACGATTCCTCTCCAGTATTTTCAGAAAACACACATACTGTAATGCTTTCCTACACTTTTCCAGTAACCATCCATGGAAACAGAAAAAGTCCATAGTTAAGGGCCAATTAGTGAGAGCTACACGTATGTGTAACACTGACATAGCTTTCGAAATTGAGTGTTCCAACCTCAAAGACATGTTTTTGAATAGGGGTTACCCTTGTGAACTCCTTGACAGTTTAATTAATGAGGTGTCACAGAAGAGAGTGTCAGGGTTTTATAAGCCACTACTCTTTAATTCTAACTTAAGCGACCCTCTGAATATAGAAAATATGCAAACACCTACATCTAGTAACGAACTCAGTCCTCTCTTATATGAGAACAGTGACAATGGCCAAAATACAGTGAGTTTAACACAAGATTTTAAGACCAGCCTTATTCTAACTCACAACAAACACATTGATAGTATTTGTTCCATCATAAAGAAAAATTGGCATTTCATTGTGAATAATGCTTATTTATTGGAAATTCTGGGTTCCTTTCCTTCATTTGTATTTAGGAGAGGTAGAAATTTAAAAGAACTGTTGCAAACTAGTGATTCTAGTAACTTCCCCTCAAGACAAACTGGTAGTGTCCCTTGCGGTTTTTGTAATTGGTGCAGGTTACTGAAAACAGGGAATTCCTTTGTCATAAGGAATCAGAAATTCTACATCAAACATAAGATTGGGTGTGAAACCAAGTCTATTGTTTACTTAGCCCAGTGTAATTGCTGTGCTGCGTTTTATGTTGGTAAGACGGACCGGAAGATGCGTGACCGTGTTTACCAACATAACTACGCTATAAGAAATAAAAAAACTGACAATGCCCTATCAAAGCATATTTTAGACCATGTTGGACATAGCTTTTCTTTTATGGGTATTGACTTGGTAAAAGTGGGTATTAGGGGGGGCCCCCAGTCCCTTCTCCTTGAATTAAAAGAACTTGAATGGCAACTACTTTTAAATGCTTTTTCCCCTCCTGGGTTGAATGAGACCTGTAACATTTCAGTCATTTTGAAATATAAAAGTTATTTAAGGAACTGAACTACCACTTATTGAGGGTGCGACACTCCTTATCATTCATGACTTCTCATTACTTATGACTGTATATTAATTTTTGGTATTTTTATACTATCCTGAAAAGTTTGTATAATATTATTGCATATAGGACTATTGTACTTTTTAATGTGTAGTTCATATGTTGTTTCCTCTGGGTATTAGTGTGCTTATCATAAAAAGTCCGGTGTATTGAATGATTTTCAATTGTATTTTCAACCGTATTTAAAACTACTTAAGGTAAACATATAATACT
The DNA here is from genome assembly GCF_019279795.1 of Protopterus annectens. NCBI lineage: Eukaryota > Metazoa > Chordata > Ceratodontiformes > Protopteridae > Protopterus > Protopterus annectens. The sequence continues at coordinate 543,335,594 of NC_056740.1, forward strand.
GTTTATACCAACGTGAATACAATGAAGATTTTTGTAACATTCACTATAAATTGGTTTTTTATTATATATTATATATATAAAGTGTTCCGTAATGCAATCAGCTGGAAAGGAAATGACATCATAGAATTAATCAGCTGTTATTTTAAAAAAAGCGCTTTTGCGCCTTTCATTTTGTCTGAAGAAGCTCCTGCTTTGCAGGAGTGAAAACGGTTTTATTAAAATACGTTTACAATATCTCGTTTTGGCCTGAGTTTCCTAGTGGCTTTGGTTCGCTTTTTTCTCACTTGTTTTATTTTTTGTTATTTTCGCAATTCTTAACATCTTCAACTCTGCCACGTCAAGCTCTGACTCCTGCCTTTTTGTCAGTGCCACTGTCTCCAACCCATATAACATAGCTGGTCTCACTACCCTCTTGTAAACCTTTCCTTTCACTCTTACTGGTACTCGTCTGTCACAAATCACTCCTGACACTCTTCTCCACCCACTCCATCCTGCCTGTACTCTCTTCCACACTCACCATTACTCTGAACTGTTGATCCCAAGTAAACTCATCCACCTTGGCCACCTCTACTCCTTGCATTCTCACCATTCCTCTATCCTCCCTCTCGTTCACACACATATATTCTGTCTTAGTCCTGCTGACCTTCATTACTCTTATCTCTAGAGCATATCTCCAGGGTCTCCTCCACCTGTTCCCTACTCTCACTACAGATCACAATGTCATCTGCAAACATCATAGTCCACGGGGACTCCTGTCTGATCTCATCTGTCAACCTGTCCATCACCATTGCAAATAAGAAAGGGCTCAGAGCTGATCCTTGATGTAAACCCACCTTAAATGCATCCATCACCCTCAGTGCAGACCTCACCACTGTCACACTACCCTCGTACATATCCTGTACCACTCTTGCATACTTCTTTGATACTCCCGACTTCCTCATACAATACCACAACTCCGCTCTAGGCACCCTGTCATATGCTTTCTCTAAGTCTACAAAAACACAATGCAAATCCTTCTGACCGTCTCTGTACTTCTCAATCAACACTCTCAGAGCAAACATCGTATCTGTAGTGCTCTTTCCCGGCATGAAACCATACTGCTGATCACTAATCATTACATCCCTTCTTAACCTAGCTTCCACTACTCTTTCCCATAACTTTATGCTGTGACTGATCAATTTTATCCCTCTGTAGTTACTACAGCTCTGCACATCACCCTTATTCTTAAAAATCGGTAGCAAAACATTTTTTTCCCATTCCTTAGGCATCCTCTCACTTCCAAGATTTTATTAAACAATCTGGTTAAAAACGCCACTGCCATTTCACCTAAACACCTCCATGCTTCCACGGGTATGTCATCTGGACCAACAGCCTTTCCATTCTTCATCCTCTTCATAGCTATCCTTACTTCCTCCTTGCTAATCCATTGTACTTCATGATTCACTATCCCCACATCATACAACCTTCTCTCCCTCTCATTCTCTTCATTCATCAACCCCTCAAAGTACTTTGTCCATCTCCTCAACATACCCTCCTCGCTTGTAAGTATGTTTCCCTCATTATCCTTTGTCACCTTTACCTGCTACACATCTTTCCTAGCTCGGTCCCTCTGTCTAGCGAATCGGTACAGGTCCTTTTCTCCCTCCTTAGTGTCCAACCTTTCATACAACTCTTCATATGCCTTATCCTTAGCCTTCACCACCTCTCTGTTTGCCATGCACCTCATCTCCTTATACTCCTGTCTACTTTCTTCATTTCTCTGACAATCCCACATCTTCTTTGCCAACCTCTTTCTCTGTATACTCTCCTGTATTTCCTCATTCCACCACAATGTCTCCTTGTCATCCTTCCTCTGTCCAGATGCCATACCAAGCACCTTTCTAGCCGTCTCCCTTACAAGCTCTGCTCTAGTTACCCAGCTATTTGGTAACTCTTCACTGCCACCCAGTGCGTGTCTTAACTCATCCTTGAAATCCACCTCACAATTACCCTTTGCACATAATTAGAAACACATTTTAACACTTTTCGCAGCAAACATTTACTTGCATGAGTTAAGACATTGCATTGATCCTTGCACAGAAAGAGACATTTGAGTATTGCACTGTGAACATTAGAGTATTGCACTATGGACCTTAGAACATTGCAGTATGGTTAATTAACAAATTTGCAACATGTATTGCACTGAAAGAAGAGATATTTTACTGCATTGCTACTACCCTATATGGCCTGTAAGTTACAGTCATGGTGAATATTGCACTAAGTATTAGATGAGACTGGTATCCAGGTTAATGCACAATTTGAAACAGTTTTTGCTGACCCAGGTCGCCATCATGGAGTGTGGTGGTTACTAGAGTTTAGCAAACTGATGACATTAGGGAAGAAGCTGTTCCTAAATTTCGTAGTTCTGCAACATGTGCTTTGGAAGTGCTTTCCAGATGATAGATGCAGGAACAGTCTTGTAAGCAGTCTTTAATTATTCCTCTGGCTCTACTGAGACATCTGGATAAGTACAAGTCATGGATAGGTGGAAAGGTGGTCTTAATGATCCTCTCAGCTGTCTTCACCATGCTCTGGAGGGATTTGGGCTCAGAGGTAGAGCAGCTTGCATACCATACTACAGGGTTGTTTGTCAGGTAGTGAGAAGTGTCGATAGGAGATTCACTGTCCTCAGCCTTCTTAAAAAGTGCAGTCTCTGGTGCGCTTTCTTGACTGTGGCATTTGTATTTGTGTTCCAAGACAAGTCCTCATCTATGTCACTCCCAGAACCTTTGTGCTTCTCACAGTTTCCCCATTGATGGTGGGGGGAGAATGTTCCTTGAGATTTTTCCTGTAGTCCACAATTATCTCTTTTGTCTTGTTCATGTTTAGTGCAAAGTTGTTATTTCCACACCAGGTAGAGTTGTTCCACCTCATCTCTATATGCTGTTTTATCATCATTACTGATGAGGCCCACCACTGTTGTGTCATCAGCAAACTTGATGATGTGATTTGTCTTGTACCTGGCTATGCAGTCATGGGTTAACAGGGTGAACAGCAAGGAACTTAGTACACATCCTTGTGGAATTCCAGTGTTAAGAGTGATGCTATCTGAGGAGTTATTTCCTACGCACAATTTCTGAGGTCTGTCTGTGAGAAAGTCAAGCATCCAGTTGCAAAGTGGAGTGTTGGTGCCTAGTTGGCGTAGCTTCATTACCAGATGAAGTGGGTTGACTGTGTTAAAAGCAGAGCTGAAGTCAATGAATAGAACCCTCGCAAAGGTGTTTTTTATTCTCAAGCTGTTCCAGCAATAGATGGAGTGTTAGTGAGATGGCATCTGTCGTAGAGCAGTTTGCTCGGTAAGCAAACTGCAGAGGGTCAAGATCAGCATGTAGCCCAGATCTTATGGCATCCTTGACCAGCCTTTCAAAACACTTAATCACTGTGGAGGTGAGGGCTACAGGGCGGTAGTCATTTAGTTGAGATGGTGAAGACTTCTTTGGTAATGGAATGATTGTTGTATCCTTGAAACATTTCAGAACTATTTGCTGACTCAGCATTATTGAAGATATCCATGAGGACATTTGTTAGTTGCACTGCGCAGTCCCTGAGCACACGCCCTCTGATGTTATCAGCCCCAGCTGCTTTTCTCGGGTTAACTCTGCGCAGTGCCCTCTGGACCTCAGCTGGGGTGAGGGTGAGCATCTTCTCGTTATGGCCGATGGGCATTTTCTTTGCTGCTGCTGTTCTGTTTCCTTCCTCAAATCTGCTGAAGTAGACGTTCAGCTTATTTAGGAAATGCCTGTTGTCCTCACATTGTGAAGACAGGGGTCTGGGTCTGTAGTCAGTTATAGACTGGATACTCTGCCATAGGTACCTGGGGTCTTTTTGGTCAGTGAAGGAGCTCTGGATCTTTCTACCATAGGTGCATTTTGCTTCCCTCACTCCCTTGTTCAGATTTACTCTGGCTGTTCTGAGGGGTGCCCTGTCTCCAGACCTGAAGGCTGCATTCCTTGCTTTCAGTAGTTTGTACACCTCTCTGGTCAACCAGGGTTTCTGGTTGGCTCATGTGATGATGGTTTTGGTAACTGTCACATCATCCACACATTTCGAGATGTAGCCCATCACTGCCTCTGTGTACTCCTCCAGGTTGATGCACTGGTTCTCAGTAGCCACCTCCTTGAATATGCTCCAGTCTGTGATGTTCTTCGTGTTTCATTGTTGCAGTCATTACATTTGGACAATCTGCTGGTAGGTTGCCCTCAGTCAGCCTGATTCACAAAGTCTTGGGTTCTACGTCAGTTGCTGTCTCTTCTTCCATGACGTCAGGTCATCAGGGGTATAAAACATGCAGCCAACGCCATTACATCAGTCTTTCTTGCTGCGCGGTGCACAAAGCAGAAGCAGTTCGCAAGTGCCAGTCATCCGACTCCTGAAATTTTTGTTTTTGAGTTTCAGAACCAAAGTCTTAACTAAAAGCTAAGTACCTCGTTGGGGAAACTTTTTCTTGCTCCTTATCTATGTCAGTAAAAGTTAATAATTGTATTACTTGTGGGAAGCAAATACCTCATAAGGATTTTAATTTCTACTGTATTCCTTGCTTAGGCCCTGACAATGACGTACCTTGCTGTCGGTTTTGTCGGTACATTTTTGCTTCTAAATATTTTGGTTCTCAGTTTAATTATCCAGAAATGACATCGGTTAGCCGTCCAACTACCGGAATACCAAAAAAACGCAAAGAAAAACACAGAGACAGGCCATTGACACTTCTCCTAAGCCAGTCGCCAGTTCGCCGGTACTCAAGCACTTTCACAGCCCCTGATGCCCGCTATTACTGATTCGTAGGCCTCTACTGAGACCCATTCGGAGTCCGGTATGCCACAAGATGCTTCACCTAGGAACCCACGGATGTCTCTACCTTGGATGGGTCTGGAGCCGCTGTGCAGGCACCGGCTTTTGAGGGTGTATTCAGGCCTACAGATTTGTATATTAAACCGATGCCACCTTCAATATTAAGGTCAAAATCTCGATCAATGTCTAAAAAACCGAAGCCCAGGCCACATGTTCAGGCCCCTATGCCTAAAAAGCAAATGATGAAAATGGCTGAAGATTTAATTACTCTAATTAGGGGTAGTCAACCCCCCCCCCCCCTTCTAAGAGGCCTAGGGCTGAACTTAACTATGAATCTTCTGACTCTTCTAATGAACAGGATTTGTCCATACCTACTTATGAGGACTGTGATGCAGAGGATTCCATTTCGTCCGCTTCTCCCCCTGAGGATTTTTCTTTTGGGGAAACTTTACATACCTTAAGGGAGCATTTCCACTGGGAAAGTCAGGATTTTTCTGAATCCAAAAAGATGCTTAGGGATTTTCTTCTTCTTTCCCAGCATAGGCCTTTGGCTATACCTCCTGTAGTAGACATTGTTGATGATGGGTTTTCAGAATCCAGCTTGGACCCTAATTCCCTGCCTACAGCCCCTCGTTAGCCAGACAGATACTACAGGGTTCCTGACTCTCACAAATTCCTTTTCAAAAACCCTGTTACGGATCCTGAAATAATTTCTCAGGAGCCCAAGGGCATTAAGGCTTCTACTGCTAAAAATCCAACCCCTTCTGATAGAGACTCCAGGGCGCTGGATAGATGGGGTAAAAAGGTTTGTACTTCTGCAACCTTGGCAATCAGGGCTTTAAACTGTCAATTCCATATGCTCAAATATCAACAGCATATCATGGGATTGCTTAAACAGAAAATTATGTTGATTTCTGACTGTGTGGAAAATAAGGATTTACAGGATTTATTGCATTCAGCTGAACAAGTTGGAAAACATACTTTGCAATGTGGTTTTGATTCTTTGGAGACCTCTTGCAGGGATGCTATTACTGGGTCTGTGCTTAGAAGGCATGCTTAGCTTAAGGAACAATCTCTGCCTGATCATGTTAAAGCAAAATTGTCGGATGCTCCTTTGCAGCACAACCGTCTGTTTGGCACTAAGGCTGAAGAAGTTCTAAAAAAGATGGAAGGTAAAGCTAAATCTATGCAAACTGTGAAGGATTTCTTACAAGTACAGCCTCCAAGATTTAGTAGGCACTGGCCTACTAAGAACTGGTCTTTTCCAGTCCCTACCAGAGTCACTCAAACCAAACCCAGACATTCCAAAAGCATGAGGTTTCAGTCTCAAGGGACTTTCAGAACTAAGCAATGGGGTGCCTCCACTTCTCAATGACTTCTCTTTAAAATTCCCAAGCACTTACCTCTTAGCCGCTGCTTTGGGGGGAAAACTGGCTCTTCATGCAAAAAATTGACAACTTATAACCCAGGACAAATGGGTTTTAAATATAATGTCCCAGGGATACAGATTTCATTTCCATATGTTGCCAACTGTGAACGGATGGCCAGATCTACCCCCAAATCAGTGGGCAGAGGGTCAAAAACAAGTACTTTCCCTCCTAAACATGGAGGCAATTCAACTAGTACCAGAAGAGGAAAAGGGACAAGGTTTCTATTCCAGACTTTTCCTGGTACCCAGAAAAGACAAATCATGGTGTCCAATTCTGGACCTGTCTACTCTGAACACATTTCTGGACATTCCAAAATTCAAGATGCTGACTTTTCACCAGTTACTTCCTATGCTAGGCAAAGTTGCCTGGTTGGCAACTCTAGATTTAAAAGAGGCTTACCTGCATATCCCAATCAGGGAATCTTGTAGAAGATACCTCCGCTTCAAAGCAGGCTACTTGCATTATCAGTTCTCTGCACTGCCCTTTGGCTTATCTACTGTGCCCAGGGTCTTTACAAAGTGCCTGGCTCCAGTAATTGCATTTTGCAGGCAAAGAAATATTCAAATATATCCATACCTGGATGATTGTCTAATTCAGGCAGAAAACAAGGCCATTCTTCTAACATCTGGCATTTCTAAAAAGGGTGCTAATTTGTCTAGGGTACACCATAAACGAAAAGAAATCTCAGCTAGTACCCCCTCAAAAAATTACATTCCTGGGTGTAAGCTTGAATACAACTGCCCAGATGGCTTTCCTTACGCCAGAAAAGCAACTTCATTTGGTGACTTACTTCAAGCGGGTGGCCTCAAAAACCCTGCTATATGCAAGACAAATACTGCAAGCCTTGGGGTTCATGGCCTCCTGCATTCTTCTAATTCCATATGCAAGACTGCATATGAGGAAACTTCAGTGGTACTTAAAAAGTTTATGGAGTCAACGTTGTCACAGCCTGGAAGCAATGATTCCTATTATTCCTTGCCTGCAACTAGAGTTCCTGTGGTAGGCAGAGGCCTGCCACCAAAACAAGGGACTGCCATTCACACCAACCCCTGCCACCCAAACCCTAACTACAGATGCATCAGACTATGCATGGGGGGCTCATCTGGCAGGGAAGTGCATTCAGGGCAAATGGAGCCCAATTCAAATACACTTTCATATCAATCAAAAAGAAATACTAGCTGTACAGAATGCTCTGACAGCCTTCAAGGACTACCTTCATCCAGGACAACTAATGGTAAAGATGGACAACACCACAGTTATGTGGTACATAAACAAGCATTCCTACCCCCTCTGCAGACTAGCCATGGCATTGTGGAACATGGCCTTGAACTATCAAGTACAACTACAGGCTCAATTCCTGCCAGGAAAGCTGAATATTTTGGCAGACGAACTAAGCAGAAATCTCATGGACCCACATGAATGGAAACTGGAACCATGGATTTTCAGCATGTTGACACACAAATGGGGGAGCCCAGACATAGATCTTTTTGCCTCACCCCAGAACTACCAGTTGGAAATATTTTGCACAATAACTCCTCGCAAAAAAGCATGGAAAGTGGATGCTCTGTCCTTCATCTGGGAAAACCAATCACTCCATGCCTTTCCCCCTCTGCCTCTGCTTTCCAAAGTTCTACTAAAAGTCAAGCAGGACAAACCAAAAATTATTTTGATTGCTCCAGACCGGCCTCGCCAACACTGGTACCCACTCCTACGCAGTCTGTCACAAATTTCTCCATGGCACCTGCCTCAGACACCATCCTTACTGTCTCAGCAGAACAACCAAATTCTGCACCCTCAGCTCCAAACATTGAATCTTGCAGCTTGGCTAATCACTTAAATTCCCCTTAGCATCCCTCAGCAAACCTGTGATGGATGTCATTTTGGAGGTGAGAAGACCTAGTACTAGAAAATCTTATGCTGACAAATGGAAAAGATTCCGTGCCTGGAAGCAGTCTCAAGGGATAAGCACAGCAGTGCCCAATTTACTTCAGATTTTGCAATACTTAACTGAGATGCTTCACAAGTGCCTGTCTTTTTCTTCCATAAAAATCCATGCCTCAGCCATTTCAGCTCATTACAACACAGAATATCCCCTCTTCTCTCATCCTCTGCTAAAGCAGCATCTCAGAGGGGCCAAAAACTTGAGGCCACCCAGGAGAGCTCCCACCCCTGCCTGAGACCTTAACTTTGTATTGGAGCAACTCACTTTCCCTCCTTTCAGGCCAGCTGCTACTGCAGACTTAAAATTTCTTTCCTGAAAAACAGCCTTTCTTTTAGCAATCACTTCAGCTAGAAAGATTTCTGAATTACAGGCCCTTATGGCAGTGGAGCCTTTCATCATCTTTCATGCGTACAGGGTGTCACTTAGGAACAATCCATCCTTCATGCCCAAGGTGGTATCCAATGTGGCTCTTAATCAGTCCATTCATTTGCCAACTTCCTTTTCCAATCCACAGAACAAGGGGATTTTGCATTCACTGGATGTACACAGACAACTTAGATTTTACTTGGACAGGACTAAATCTCGAAGAAAATCTGAACAACTGCTGGTAGCATTTGCTGCAAGGACAGAGGGAAGGGCTATTTCAAAGCAAACCATTTCCAAATGGATAAGCCATTGTATTCATTTCTGCTATAAGCACCATGGAAAACCTATCCCCCAGGGGATCAGATCTCATTCCACCAGGGCTGTATCTACCTCTGCAGCCTTTCTCAGAGGTGTTCCTACCAGGGATATTCTAGAAGCTGCTACCTGATCTTCAGTTCTTACTTTCACCAAGCATTATCATTTACCAATTTTCTCTAAATCCAGAGCTTGCTTTGCCACTGCTGTTTTGCAGGGCCTTGTAGCCAGCCCTAATGCTGTATAAATCCATCCTCCTTTGGGAATCTACCCAAATGTAATGACTGCAACAGTGAAACACGAAGAACATAGTACAGTTTTGTACACTTACCATAAATGTAGATGTTCGAGTGTATTCATTGCTGTAGTCCTGGTTACCCTCCCTCCAACCCCCTGTTTTTTCTTTAAATATGCCTCTACTTTCTTTTATTACACTTAAAAGCCTTTTTGGTGTATTTGCTTTTGTTTGGAGGTATATTTTTGTGTTTTAAATTATTTATATATATATATATTTTACTCCCCCCATTTGGAGGGCACCTGACATCTGGGGCAAGAAAAACTGATGTAATGGCGTCGGATGCATGTTTTATACCCCTGACAACCTGACTTCATGGAAGAAGGGACAGCAACCGACGCAGGACACAAGACTTTGTTAATCAGGCCAGCAGATTACCCAAATGTAATGACTGCAACAGTGAATACACTCAAACATCTACATTTATGGTAAGTGTACGCAACTGTACTTTCTCAAAACAGTGCTGGAGTGCTGAGACTGCACCCTCTGGCCATACTCGTACTTGTTTATCTGTTGGTCTCCCTCTAATTAGCAATGGTTTATATGCTGGTAGTAACAATATGGAAAGGTGGTCAGAGTTTCCCAGGTGTGGCTGAGGCACTGCCTTAAATGCCATCTTAACATTGCTGTATATCTTGTCCAGTGTGTTCTCACCCCTTGTTGCAAAGTCCACATATTGGAAACAGTGAGGCAGAACTGTTTTCAAGTTGGCCTGATTAAAGTCACCTGCCACTATATGAAGACAGTCTGGATCCCTGTTTTGCAGTTCATTTACAGCCTAGTATAATGTGGTCATTGCCTCATTTGGATTAGCACTGGAAGGACTGTAGACAGCTGTGATGCAGATGCTGTTAAATTCTCTGGGTAAGTAAAATGCTTGGGATTAACCTACTCATATTTCCCAGCAGAGATGCTCTTTGACATTGGATATAGAAGATATTTTTTATCTCATCACTTTATCTATGAAGGGGCCCTTTTTGTTGGGTGAGAGATGCCTTCCCTCTGTTCCCCCTTTGAGTGGGAGTCTATCTGTCTGGCCTGGACCCCTGTAGTCCCTTATGGTGAGCAACTGTATGCTTGTATGTTACATTTTAACAGTGTGGATTCAAATGTTGATTACCGTTCTTGATGTATTTGCTTGCAAGGGAATAAACTGTTAGGCCCTGAGGATGAGTGTGCTCATGTAGTTGAGGTTAATGCATGGCATAAAAGGACACATCGTCAGGGGAAAAGCATCCATCCCCAAGCATGAATGCTTCCAGACAAAGGTACTGGATGGTGTTTGGTGAAGAGGATAAGAGGATGATCCCAACCGTGGGACCCATCAAGGAGTGTAGATCACCTGATTACACTCTCTTCATTTATTCATAATATGACAATAGTACACTTGTTGAATTTAGAGAGCGCACTATCCTAGGCATGGCACGCAAAAGCCGTTTGCTGTTAATACTGAGTTCATTCTGCGTAGAGTGGCTCTTATGAAGCATTTCCCAGTTGTGTTTAGCTTTCATCTGTAAACTCGCTGCATTACTGCTGCCATTTGTGATATCAGCAGACTGTCTTAATACTTCATTGCACAAGCAGCAGGCTTTTCACGCTGTGTTCTATAATGTTGTGAATATAAGTATCATTTTTGTAGTATGATATTTCAGCTATCGTCTGATATGAGCAATAAAACTGATATTTCAGCTATTATCTCATGTTATCAGTAAGACTGCTATATGCACTGCCATTTCTAGTGTTACTCATTTCCTGAGTGGTAAATGTTGTATTTTAGACCATGTGGTTTAGGATTGTATTTCTCTTGATCAGAAATGGCTTTAAGCATTAATAAGTCTGCTAGTAGTCCGGTCAGATGTGGGTAATGATTTCACTGTTGTCAATAAAAATGCTTATATTGCATGCATTCAACTGTACTGTTATTGTTATAGTACAGTTCATATTCTTAGTGCATTTTTTTTTAGCGAAATTGAAATATATTTTCAACACTCTTATAAAGAACAAAGTCCTGTGAAATTCAGTGTGACTAACTGCAGTTAAAATGTTTTCCAGGTTATTTTCATAATTCCTGAACAAATATTAAGTATGCATACTGGTAGGAAAATTATAATTTCTGGTTCATAGATTCCTGACTGATGTAGAAAGTGAATGTTGGGGAAAAAATGAGCAATACCTCAGCCAACACTTCTGAAGTTTACACAGAATTATTCTGAAATACAGCTATGGCTGAAACGGATACATCTCTGATCTATTAAATGTTATTTTTCTTCTTTGTAGACTGTTTCAGGTAAAGATGGAGAGAGAGCAGTACCAGACAGAAATAAGGGATCTTCAGGATCAGCTCTCGGAAATGCATGATGAACTTGATCAAGCGAAAAAGCCAGGAAACCATGACGGAGAACAAGAACTTTTACTAGAGGCAAGTAGCACTAGGCACCTCAAGATGTGGTTTGTTCTTAATTTGTGCGGATGATAACATTATGTATAAAATACAAATGTTTTCTGCTATATTTAATAATGTTTGTAACACTGGTAAGGCTGCATTTGTTTTATGTCACACATGTTAAAAAGTTGTTTGGCTTTGAGGAGGAGGATGCAGAATGACTTGTTTACTTTATTCCCTTCTACAATAAATTCACTTCTTACATTAGAAAGTCCATATCTGACCTTTCTAGTTTCAAGTTGTTAGTCAACTGGACATGGTCAGAACAGACAACCAAGTGCTTATGGTTAACTGCAGGATGGTAAATGTGCAGCTGAACAGTTTTTTGTTTTCATCATGAGCAATGACTAGCCTCATGGAGTTTGTGTGTGTGTGTGTGTGTGTGTGTGTGTGTGTGTGTGTGTGTGTGTGTGTGTGTGTGTGTGTGTGTTGGTATCTGGATTTGGGTCAAATGTCAATCCATGCAGACAGTTTTCAGGTTCAGACTCTCAAAAACCAAATTCTAAAATAATAATAGCAATCTTGAAACAGTTATTACAGAGATCAGTACAAAATATGCAAAGCAAGTTAACTGCAATGTAGAACAAAGGATTACATGAAGAAGTCAATACAAGTTCCATAGTACTGGAACACTGCAATATTCTTAGAATGAAAGCATTTAGAGTGAAGGTGAAAGGGGAACAGGGAGAGTATAGGCCATTCAGAGTGTCCTCATAGCCATAATGTTGGCAAGGATACAAGCAACTGTCATGAAGGCAACCGCTCCAGAAAGCTTTGACCTCTGTAGTACTGGAGACTGCCCTTCATGGATGTTTGATTGGGCTCAGGTCCACTAAGGGAGGTTTGATGGTGGGTGGCAAAAAGAATGCACATAAATCTGTGAGGTGATGGCAGCAGAGTGAGGTGTGAATTTAATAAGCTTAGATGAGACGGGGTCGGCCTCAGGGAAGTGTAGTCTTTTTGATCCTGGTTAATAATTTTCGGAGGTAAGCAATACAAAACTCTCTTGGAGTGAATATATTTCAGACCATGCAACAATAATTTATCATACCTTTCTACTTTGATTTGTAGGTTCTGCTGGTGTAATGTATAAGAGCCTTAACTTTGTAGCCCTAAAAGATCCATTCAAATCAGGGCATACATTACTCCTAGAAGTAGTGTATTGTGCTGTATCTGAGAGAGTGTAGTTAGACCTTGGTATTGCATTCTCAAAATAAATTTCAAAACTCTTGGCTACCTTGCAGCCTTCATCATTAAAGCTAGAGGTGATAGAATAAACTGGTTACCTAAGATGTAGGCTGAGACCACTAGTTTAAGATTTGTATCCTGGCTTAGCACCAATGTCCCTTATGGAATGGGGAAACAAGTAAATATCCCAGCAGATCCTTGTTCAGGCCACCACTGGGTGTCCATACATAAAATACAAATGCCAAAAACTGTCACAGGAATGCAGAGCTATGCTTCTTAAGATCCTTTGAGTGCAACAGCCTAGGACGTACATGTGAACCCAGTGGTTCTTAAGATGCCTATAAGGATTATAGGAAGATGTCTTTGACATCTTTAGCCAGTGTCTTGTTTCTGGATATCATGAGTTGACTTTAGACAGGTGCTGTCCATAGAGATGGTGATGCTTAACTATGAAAGTTTTCAGTGGATCAACATTGTCTAGGATACCATTTGCAGCATCATTTCTGGTAATGAGTATCTAGGATTTTCCATCCTGTGTCTTGAATTATTTGGTTTAAATTGATATTTTTAGACTTCTAAATTGAATAAAGTTATGTCTTGGTTTTATGTTTATTTAGTAATGAAAATGACACGATGGCTACTTGTGTCTAGTAGAAGGCCGGTTATATTACTCAGATGGGAAGCTGCCATCCAGTCAATAGTAATGGGGGGGAAGTCATAAAGATACTGCAATGTATGCACCTTCATACTCTAACACAAAGAGGTGCAGCACCCTGTAGGGCTGGTTGTGTAAGCCGTGTAATATGCCAATGAGGCAGGCTGGGGGAAAGGCATATGCTAATCCCCATGTGCTCTCTCTCCCCCAGAACTACCTCAAGGAAAGCATCCACATGCCAAGCAAGTGAGGATGTCACTTCAACATGTAGATCACCATGGCTGGCCCCACAGTGTCATGGTGGTGAGTATGGCCAAAAGGGTGTGTTCATCTACTGACATTTAAGGCAGTACTGGGATTGGGGTGGTAGGGGAAAACACTAGCCACCAGGGATAATACAGCTCTTGTGCTTCAACTACACTTACACTAGTATGGGGATTGGAGGCACAACTCAAGAACAGGTACAGGGACTGTGGTTAGTGTATGTGTTTGAATGAGTGTGTGTGTGTGTGTGTGTGTGTGTGTGTGTGTGTGTGTGTGTGTGTGTGTGTGTGTGTGTGTGTGTGTGTGTGTGTGTGTGTGTGTGTGTGTGTGGATGTGTGCGTGTGTGTCGTGGTAGGTGTGTGTGTGCGTGGGGGTGATTAACGGGGGATGTCAGTGTCTACACAGTGTGGCCACAGCAGTGATCTGCATATCTCGATATTAAATGCGATTCAGAGACATGCAAATCAGCTGGCAATGAGGTAATTTCTTATTGTGGCTAATATGTCTCTGAATTGCAAAATACCTTGTAGCAAGGCCTAAGCAGCATGAGTGGTGTGTTTCACACTAAGCTCATTACTGCATCACTGGAAATATCTCATTATGTTGTTTTTCTGTACTTATTTTGAGTGTCGTTAATTGATGACAGCAGCATTTTTGGTGGTTTTCAATTTGTCTTGGCAGCAGCCTTGTCAGGTTATACCACATTCTCTGGTACAGAAGGTATTTTCATGATCTATATGAATATGTTTTTTAAAGGCTTGTAAATTCCAGCCACTCAGAGTCTTGAGATATTCCGGTGGGACATTGATAATATTCATGTCTTGGTTTATGGGACATGACTATAGATTTTTGACACAAGCTACAATTTAAATTTTCTTTTACGTGTGTTAGTACCCTACCAGCTCTTTTTGATGACCTATCTTACCTGAATAAAATGTACCCAAGAATATTTACCTCACTTTCTACTGTTTAAGCTTTTTATCACCTGCCTGTCAGTGTTAGGTGTAGTATGTCATGATTGTGTAGGTGAACTGTACTAGTTTTTAACCTTGCCTGCTATACCTGCTGGCTTTTAATTCTGTTTTTGTGGCCACTGACTGTTGCACACTCAGGGAAGTTTATATTAACACTGTCTCACCAATCTTGCATAACGAAGTATTTCTGAACACTTTGTACAGAAGTAGAAATAGTGGAATGGCATTGAAGATGGTTGCTTTATAATGATGCAAGTATAGCCCCAATCTGAATTAAGTTGTTTGCCCCAGAGAGGGTAGTGTGGCCGTACCAGAATGAACTGTGCTTCTTTTATTTGATTCACCAATGATGGCATGACTGGTTATGGCACGCAGTTGTCCGGAAGTGGTCATAACGTGGATCTGTTTGTGGCGCATTGTTTGTGTATTTGCTGATTGCACCTCTGTTCTGTGTTCCTCAGTGCTGCAGAGTTACTGATTAGCCTTTGAGTGGAGTAGTTATTGGGCATAAATAAATCCTTCTTATTCTGGATGTAATATTCCTGGACTGAAGCCTTTTATCCTTAAAATCCTTTAGGCTGGTTACGTAATTCATCTTTCTCACTTGCCTGTTACTGTGACATTCATTTTGTTAAAATGGCATTTTTAAAACCTGCCTGGAAATTGTGTTGAGTCAAGTTGTTTACAAGTTACTGTTGACCCCTTTTGATTTTTTCAGCCTTGCCTCTGTTAATTTTTCTTCTATCATTATTGGTTTTTGCTACCATTTTAATGTTATAACCCTGTCACTATCACAGGCTGACATTTCGGAATGAGACTGTCCTACCCTAGGGACTTCCTGTTTGCCCCTTTGCCTGTTAATTTTTAGTCTCCTGGATATGTAGAAGACTTGGGTGTTGGTAAAAGTCTTTAAGCTTGCTAGGTACTTTCTTTGGATGCCCTGAGCTGAGGGCTATGCCAGCATTGGGATCAGTATGTGCCATCCAAGTGCAAAGAAGTGTTTGGAAAGTGATTCCTCCAGCCTTGTGCCAGTACTTCAGGAATTCGATGGTCACCTCTGAATTTTAGGTATGAGCTGGCTATGGGCTCTGCCCAGGTCTGTACTGCCAAATGCCATGCCAGTTTGGAACAAGTTGGGCATAGTGTTTGACTAGTCTGATATGGTCGACCTACTATTTATACTGGATACCTCACTGAATGGCAACTTTAAACCTCCCATAGCTGCATCCATGCCTCCATGTGATATTTTTTTACAGCCGAATAAAAGACAGATGGTATATCTGTTTTTTACCATGACTAGAGGTTTCACACACAAATGCTTGAAGTTCTGAGATATTCAAGTATGTCACTGGCCAGGAATGAATTGTTTTCTCCTGGTATACCATCCACTTAGGTACCTACAGGTATTCAAAGTCAAAAGTCAGAGTAAACTTTATTGTCATTTAGGCTGCACAAGTGCAGCCTAAATGAAATTCCGAGTATCAACTCACCCGGGGGTACATAGGAAGCAATGATAACAAGATCAACAGTATAACATTTCAGTTTAAAAAGATATTCGACCTACAGAAAGATACATAAACCAATAATAACAGCAAGAACGCACACGCCCCCCCATACAATCATAAGAATACTATACACAGCAGCATGACAGAGTAGGATTGCACATGTTAAGATTGTCATCCTTTGTTCATCTGCATCAGATAAACAGCAGGCAATTACACCTGCTCTGGGTCAGGGAGGAAACCCACAGTGAAACAGATCAGGATTTGGCCTGGGGGGCGATTATCAGCTCTCCATGATTGTTTTGAGCATACTAACTGGAGCATTTCAAGGAGGCAGCCATAACAGAACAGCACATCAACCTAGATGAATATACTGAAGCAATGAAAGCTTACATCATAAAATGGGTTGATGATGTCACAGAGATCAGAAGCATTACCACAAGAGCTAACCAAAAGCCATGGCTTACAAGTAAGGCCTATGATTTTCTGAAGGCACAAAATTCAGGATTCAGGGCAAATGACAAACCTGAAGGAAAGGCATAAAAGAGGCTAAGAAGGAATATGGGAGCAAGGTACTAAACCTGTTCGAGGACATAAGGAATACCAGACAGTTGTGGCAGGGTGTACAATAAATTACAGATTAAAAAATGAGAGCTGCGCAATGTGATAACACTGACTTCATAGATGGGCTAAATACCTTTTTTGGAAGATTTGAGGAGAGGAACCCCAGAAGTATGGAAAGGTTACACACAAAGTAGTATGATGCATTACTCAGCCTTAGCCTGAGGGAAGTAAAGGTTACATACAGAGCAGTATGATGCAGTACTCAGCCTTAGCTTGAGGGAAGTAAAGGTTACACACCGAGCAGTATGATGCAGGACTCAGCCTTAGCCTGAGGGAAGTAAAGGTTACACACAGAGCAGTATGATGCAGTACTCAGCCTTAGCCTGATGGAAGTAAAGGTTACACACAGAGCAGTATGATGCAGTACTCAGCCTTAGCCTGAGGGAAGTAAAGGTTACACACCAAGCAGTAGCAGGACTCAGCCTTAGCCTGAGGGAAGTAAAGGTTACACACAGAGCAGTATGATGCAGTACTCAGCCTTAGCCTGAGGGAAGTAAAGGTTACACACCGAGCAGTATGATGCAGGACTCAGTCTTAGCCTGAGGGAAGTAAAGGTTACACACCGAGCAGTATGATGCAGTACTCAGCCTTAGCCTGAGGGAAGTAAAGGTTGCACACAGAGCAGTATGATGCAGGACTCAGCCTTAGCCCGATGGAAGTAAAAAGGGTCCTACAGAAAGTCAATCCCAGTAAGGCAGCCTGTCCAGATAATATCTTTGGTAAGGTGTTAGAGATGTGCAGACCAACTATGTACAGTAATCATGGATATATTTAACACCTGACTTGGCCAAGCAAAGATCCCTTCATGTTAGAAAGTTACAAATATCATTCCTCTACCCAAAAAAGCCTCACCCTCCACCCTCCAGCTTAAACGACTTCAGGCCTGTTGCACTAACATCCACAGTTATGAAATGTTGTGAGAGGCTAGTCAAGAAACACCTGTCTGTGGAATTATCATCAACTTTTGATCCACTGCAGTTTGCCTACAGAGAAAACAGATCCATGGCTGATGCAATTGTTGTCACATTGCATCTTGCTTTTGAGCATCTGGTGATGGCTTGAGCAAGGACGGCTATGTGAGAATCCTATTCATTGACTTTAGCTCAGCATTTAACACAGTTGTCCCTATGCAATTGCTTAATAAACTAGTACATCTGGGCATCAGCAAACACCTCTGCAATTGGATCCTGAACTTTTTGATTAACAGGCCACAGAAAGTTTGTGTGGGCAAGAATACCTCTAGGAGCATAACACTGAAAACTGGTGTTCCTCAGGGTTGCGTTCTCAGCCCCCTATTTTTTACTATCCTAACCCATCACCAGAAAACTTCAGTCCAAGTCATATCATCCAATTTACTGATGACACCACAGTTGTGGGTCTCATCAGGAATGAAGACGAGAGTGCATACAGAGAAGAGGTTAACACACTGATTGCCTGGCGTGCAAGTAACAACCTTGACCTGAATGTGAGTAAAACAAAAGAGATCATTGTAGACTACAGGAAGAGGCAAACACCCCCATACACCACTCCTGATCAAAGGTGAGACGGTGGAAAGAATATGCAATACCAAATTCCACGGAGTTCATATCTGTGATGATCTCTCTTGGTCAGGGAACACATACCACGTACTGAGAAAAGTACACCAATGTCTCTGCTTGTTGAGACAACCCAGAGAGGTTAAAATACCATTGTTAGCACTTTCTATCTTCTACAGAGCAGCAATTGAAAGCATCCTAACATTCAATTTTTCGGTATGGTATGGGAGCTGTTTGGTCACAGATAAGAAATCCCTGCAGAGAGTGGTGAGAGTTGCCGAGAGGACAACTGGCATTAGTCTGCCCACAATCCAGCCTCTTTATACATTAAGGAGCCTAAAGAGAGGCACCAAAATACTAAATGATGCAACTCATCCTGCAAACAGTTTATGAGCCTGTCATCGGGGAAAAAGGTACTGCAGTATTCGATGCAGGACAACTAGATTCCTCCTCGCACTGACTCATCCAACTGCCTGTACTATTACTTCATCCCATCCAAAACAATCCCTCCCCTACCAAAAGTTAATTTTCTCTCTAATATCTATTGTACTATACTCGCTAATCTGAAATATACTGTTTCTCTCTCCATGCATAATATTTTCCTAACCTACTAGTGGCTAGTAGCTATATATTTTGAAATGTTAAACCTACAATTGAGTTTATAACAAAAATATTCACTTTATGTAAATATTGAAATTTCTGTATTGGATTATGTCTTTTCATTTTTGTAACATTGTGACAAGCCAATTGCAAATGTCATGGAGCTTATCTGTAAATGTTTAGTTAGCTGTATGAACTATGTCCTTTTGTAACATGTGAAATGTAACTTGCAATTATTGTGGAGCTTTTCTCCACAGGCCTCCGCTGAAAATGGGCTCTTCTTGGCCCAGTGGACTTCCCCGGTCATCAAACTTAAATAAATAAATATATTTTCTGAAGGTGATCAGACTTCTTAATTCCAACATTAGGTCTGATCACCGACAGGTCAGGAAGTTGGGACTTTGCATTCACTGTGTAATATTATTTGATCTAGTATTTATTAAGTCCAGCCAGTCATAATTTATACTACTAACCCAGGTGCAATATTTTTTCTTCATCTGCTACTGCTATGTGCTTGTTCACCCATGATGTTGTACATGGCTCATTGTTCACCCATGATGTGGTACATGGTTCATTGTTCACCCATGATGTGGTACATGGTTCATTGTTCACCCATAATGTGGTACATGGCTCATTGTTCACCCATGATGTGGTACATGGTTCATTGTTCACCCATAATGTGGTACATGGCTCATTGTTCACCCATGATGTGGTACATGGTTCATTGTTCACCCATAATGTGGTACATGGTTCATATGCAATATTGCTACCTGAACTTTGCTGCTAGATGTGTATTTTTAGTATTTTAAGAAGTGTATGTTTCTAGGAATATATGTAGCTGTATACTTAAGTGTAGAGTTGATTTATAAGACTGTGGTAGTAGTATTATATTTTGTTTTAAGTGCTTTCATTCTATGTCTGTGATTTCTATTTTATTTTCGTCTGTCTGTCCAATGATGAGCTAATTGCACAGAATCTCATTTAATCTACAGTTGTGTAGATCTAAATATCAGTAAAGTTACTTTTGACTTTGACATGAAAAAGAAAATATATTACTACATCAAAGAATAAAAAAAGATATTGCACACTTTTCAGTTGAGCTACACATTTTGATTACTGACTAAATCAGTCACTGGTGTCAGAGTTCATAAGTCTCAATACTGTTAGTAGAAGCTGTTTAGATTTCTGTTGGTCCTGCAGCAGATAATCTGAGATCTTCCCAAAGACATTTGTGTAAACCAGCCGTGTACAGTGCGAGAGGGTTCACAAATTATCTTGGATGCACATTTAATGCTTCTTGCTGAGAAGAGATCCTGGATTGATGGTCTATAGGTTATTTATTTCTGCTAGTGTACTGTTCCCAAACCAAACTGTGAAGCTGCTAGTGAGAATGCTCTCAACTGCTTCTCTGTAAAATGTGGTGAGAACAGTAGGTGGGAGCTTTGCTTTTTTTGAACCTTCTGAGAATGTGGAGACATTGGTGTTCTTTTTTGACCAACTTTTTAGTGTTCACAGTCCAAGAGATATCCTCCAAAGTATGCACCCTTAAACATTTTGTACATCTGAGCATTTCCAGCTCTTCACCATTTATTATGAGCAGTGAGTGTGTTGTTGATCTTTTCCTGAAGTCTGTAATGATTTCTTTTGTTTTATTGACATTCAGGTCAAGGTTGTTCTTAGCACACCAGTCAGTCAATGAGTAGACCTCTTCTCTGTAAGCTCTTTCATCCTCCCCTTTGACGAGGACCACAACTGCAGTGTCATCTGCAAACTTAATGATGTGATTGGTGTTGCATTTTGCAGAACGGTCATGGGTGAGCATGTTAAACAGAGGGCTTAGCACACAACCCTGAGGAACACCAGTGGTTGAGTATTATGCATCCTGAGGTGTTGTTACCTGCACATGTTTTCTGCAGTGTGTTCATCAAGAAGTCGAGGATCCAGTTGCACATGAGCTTGCTATAACTCCAAGATGTACATGCTTGTCAATAAGCTGCATAGGAAAGACTGTACAGAATGCCGAGCTGAAGTCAATAAACAGCCTGATATAGTTTTTTCTTCCCTCCAGATGATCGAGTAAGAGGTGGAATGCCATTGAATTAGCATCCACAGTGGATTTGTTAGCCTGATAGGCGAACTGTAGAGGGTTGAAGGTGGACAGAAGGTTTGCAGACAGATGCCTTTTAATTAGCCTGCAAAAGCATTTCATGACATTTGAAGTTAGAGCAACTGGTCTGTAATCATTCAGGCAGGTTGGATTAGCTGCTTTGGGGAGAAGGACAATATTATTTACCTTGAAGTGAGAGGGAACTTTACCAAGAATAAGGGAGGTGTTGAAAATATAATTTAGAACTGAGCATAGTTGGTCTGCACAGCCTTTAAGTATTTTGGCCAGTATTTTATCAGGACCAGCAGCCTTCGTGGGGTTAACCACCGTAAGCTGAGACCTCACTTCATTGGAGTGAAGACTAAGCACCCACTCCTGGTCGATAGGTAGCATTGTAGCAGCCAAGTTGTTGTCTTCATATCTGCCAAAGAATGAGTTCAACCTGTCCAGGAATTCATTGTTGTCTTCACACTTAGCTTGACCTGGTTTTATAGTCAATAATCTGTTGTATCCCTTACCAGAGACTCCTGGTGTCCCTCATGTCTGCAACCTGACTTTTTCCATATTCGCTCTTGTCCTCTTTAATGTCCCTTTTTAGCTTTGCTCAGACCCTTCTTGTCCTTGACCCTGAATGCTGCATTTCCTGCCTTCTGGAGATCATAGACTTTGTTGTTGAGCCATGGCTTTTGGTTTGTTCTGATTGTGATGCTTTTGATGTCAGATACATCATCAACACACTTAGTGATGTAAGCTATTAATGCTTCTGTGTAATCATCTATGTTCACCTGCTCCTCTGATGTAGTTGCCTCTTTGAAAATGTCCCAGGAGGTACTATCAAAACAGTCTTGGAGACATTCCAAAGCCCCCTCATGCCAGACCCTGAGCTGCTTAACCGTGGGCTTTTCTCTGATCCGAGCTTGTCTGTAAGCTGGTAGAAGCATGATGGTAAGACGGTCAGAGCTTCCTAAGTTAGGTTGTTTTATTGATCTGTAGGCACCTTTGATGTTGGAATATGCCTTTTCCAGAATGTTTGCATGCCTTGTAGGAAGATCTACAAATTGATAGAGTTATAAAGGTTGCTCAGGGCTTCAGTGGTGTTTGCACTGGGTGGAATGTATACCACTGTTACATATTTAGCTCTCTAGGTACATGAAAGGGTTTGCATTTTAAGGACAGGAACTCTAGGTTATCAGAGCAATGTGGCTGAACAATCTCACAGTTCTTACACCATTTTTCATTCACATAGATGCAGACTCCACCTCCCTTGGCCTTTGACATTTGTCTGCAGGAAGGAGTGTGAGACCTTAGCGCTAACAGCACTGTCACTGGGCTTGTATGCAAGCAAATCCCAGTAATCATCAATAAAGTGGTATTTCTCACACTGTAAGAGCTCTGTGATCTTTTCCTCAACCTTCCACATAAATGCCCTAGATGGTTGATATTGAGTAATGTTAATGCCCGGGTGGTGGAAATGCAAATGGCCTGACTTTGGCACTTTTGTAGAGTTTTGGTTTCATGTAAGTTGTTACCACTTTACGGATTTGGCCACTTGTTGGACTTAATCTTCCATCTGGATCCAGAGACTTGATGGTTGAATCAGTCCCTTGGTTTAAGTACCAAGTTGTATGCTTTAATCTGGTGCTACCACCAGTGTTACCCCCGACCCCACACTTGATGTAGCACATTATAGAAACTTGCAGAAACATTGATGGTGCATTTTTGTTATGATGAGTCCATTCCCGGGAGAGGGATCATTGCTGCTGACACTGATTTCCAAGTTGCAGTCTGGCTGGTGTTCTGAATACTTCATTCCCAACTTTCATACATTATAAATCTGCCATTTGATATAAACTACAATTTGACCATGAGCTTCATGCAATGCAGAGATTGGGAAGGTGATTGGAGATTATATATTGGAGTATTTAATTCTTGAGGGTAAACTTAGGTTTTGGCTACTCATTTATCAGAAGACGTGTATAAATCTCACGTAGGAAGGTATCATTTTGTCAAGGAGATCAACAGTCTTGAGTAGCTCAGCAGGTAGCTCATTTGCTTTTGGTGCAGAAGGTTGTCGGTTCTCTTCCCACACCAGGTAGTTGGATTAATTTCCAATACTGATATTGCAGAGCAGCATGAGAGGGTGGCTGCTGTCCTTCAGATGAGACATTAAACTGAGGCCCCATCTGCCTGAGTTGATAGTTGCTCAGGTGGATGTAAAAGATCCCACGGCACTTGTCAAAATGAGTGGGGAAGTTCACCAGTGGTCTGCCCAGATTTCCCATAGTCATATTACCTCAGGTCTCCCCAAAAAGGAGGCCATTGAACTGGAGGCACTAACCCTGTCAAGAAATTATAATTAAAAATGTTTGCTGCCTGATACCATCCGTCTGCACTTCTTTTAATGGTAGACAGGAATTGCTGCCTGATTTACTTCATTGCTCATAGAGCTTGTCAATCTCTCTGTATGAGGAAGCTACATTCTTCTTTGAAGATAAAGCTGCTAAGATTATACCGTCCTTACCCCATGATGCAACCATAGTGCTTTGTAATGGATGTACTGTGAAACAGCCAAGGCTTTTGCTGGGATCGGTTTCATTTTGACAACACCGATGCAGTCATGAACATTATTTTGTTGCTGTGCCTGACTTCAGATCTGCACCGCTGTTCTGTTAGGCTGACAGAATGTCCTTAAACTAGGAATATCATGTACATGCAATATCATGTGTATGCAATATCAGGTGCATACAATGGGTTCCTATTACGTTATCAAAAGATAATGTAATTGAATGCTCAAAACTTCGAAACAGACGCATTTCAAAGATCGCCTTGTGGGATCACAGTACAGTGAAGACTGGGATATTTGCCTTTTCCTCACTGTAGTGCAATCTCGGAGTTGGAATATATATATTTAGTGGGGGGTGTGGGGGGTGCAGCCCCCCACAATAAAACCTTCAATATGCAGCCCTTTCAATGTTTTGAGCGTTCACTTACATTATCTTTTGATAATGTAATATGAATCCGCATACAATATCATGCGTATGCAATATCAAGTGCATGCAATATCACGTGTATGCAATATCAAGGGCATACAATATCAATGTGTATGCAATATCAAGTGCATACAATATGTGTATACAATATCAAGTGCATACAATATGTGTATACAATATCAAGTGCATACAATATTGTGTATGCAATATCAAGTGCATACAATATCACATGTATGCAATATCACGTGCATACAATATTAAGTCCATACAATATCACGTGTATGCAATATCATGTGCATACAATATCAAGTGCACACAATATCATGCATATGCAATATCAAGTGCATACAGTATCACGTGTATGCAATATCAAGAGCATACAATATCATGTGTATGCAGCATCAAATGCATACAATGTGTATGCAATATCAAATGCATACAATATGTGTATGCAATATCAAATGCATACAATATGTGTATGCAATATCAAGTGCATACAATATCATGTGTATACAATATCAAGTGCATACAATATCAATGTGTATGCAATATCAAGTGCATACAATATGTGTATGCAATATCAAGTGCATGCAATATCATGTGTCTGCAATATCAAGTGTATACAATATCACGTGTATGCAGTATCAAGTGTATACAGTATCACGTGTATGCAATATCAAGTGCATATAATATCATGTGTATGCAATATCAAGTGCATACAATCACGTGTATGCAATATCAAGTGCATACAATATCACGTGTATGCAATATCAAGTGCATACAATATCACGTGTATGCAATATCAAGTGCATGTGATATCATGTGTATGCAATGGAGTTTTCTGTTTCATTAATGATTTGTTCATCTTTTCAAGATATATTGTTAACTTACTCTTTCTAAGAAACCAACGCTTGATCTGGCCATGCTGAAAAAGCTACTGCCCTACCTCTAACCTTTATTTTATAGGTACACTTATTTAGGAGGCAGTATTTGCACAGATGCACTCCTGTTTACCATCTCATGCCCCTTTGACCCATGCCACTCTTGTTTCAGACCTAAGTACAGCACTAAAAGTGCCCTTACTCAGCCAAGTCTGTAATGTATTTATTTATGATTTGGACTGGTCCAGGAGCCCTTTTTAGCCAACACTCATGCTTAATGTGCAGATTATATATATCATTGTTGACTTTTCTATGTAAAGGATTATTTCACTGTATCTCCATATATCCACTCAGTTTGTATTGAAGATGCACATGATAGGTGAATGTGTATCTGCAGTGCTGGAGGCATGTATGGTGCAGGGCAGGGCGCATGGTCTGTTTTTCACATTTAGACAGAGCAACAACTTCTCTGGTTTGGTGGGACAGTAGAGTGGGAAGCAGTTATGGGAATTGTCTGAGAGTGTTGCCTATTCATCGACTGTTGTTTGGTTTCCAATAAGGATACATACATTAAACTTCTGGTGTTCCAGCTGAGCAGTGTTAAAAGTTCATTCATATGCACTGGGCATAAGGCAGACAACACAGTAAGTACCAGTCCATTGCAAGCTACACCAGTGTACACACACACACACACACACACACACACACACACACACACACACACACACACACACACACACACCTGTGGACAATTTAAAGTATTGTTTTCTCCTTGTTTAATTTTTCCAAGTCTTTTGGGTTTCTAATACCATGATGGGAATGGACCCCATTCCTAAGTCAAAGTATGATTAAAGTTCATGAAATTAGTGTTGTTTCAGTCTTTGATGTTAGCCAAAAGTGCTCTTTGCAGCACTCAAAATATGCCCAGAACTGACGACTCCTGCAAATCATATGGAGCTACATGTATTGGAAGCATATCTATACAAGAATGAAATTATTTTTTATGAGACCCTTTGCTACTGCTACTAATGGAACTGTCTGAGTATCCTTCTTCCCCATTGCCCTTGTGTCTGCCTGAAAATCCTTGTATCTTATGACTTTGTCTTTCTCTGTACATAAGACACTGTAATCACTGGATTTAGCAATTTCACTAATCAATACTACTTCTGTCTTCTTTTCATGAACTACTATGTCTAGTTTTCTCACATCTGTTTTTTGAACCGTTTGTAATGATTGATCCCATGTGATATAAACTTCATCATTTTCTATAATGCCTTGTGGCTCATGTTTCCAATGCTTCTCAGCTACTTCAGTGTTATATTTGCACAATCCCCAATGCAACAGTTTTGCCACATTGATGTGCCTTTCAGTATACAGTCCTTCTGCAATTAGTGTGTCACACTCAGCAACAAGATGCACAACTCTTTCCAGTTCTGTTTTACAAAACCCGTATTTGCCTGTTTCTCTGACGCTTTTATTAGACTTTGTAAACCAATATGGATGTATTTGACTGTCCTGGGTCGCCAATATTAACCTTTAATCTTTGACTTAAATTCACCTCTCCTTAACCATTCTCGTATCAGATCCTGATTGGCATGAGGTTGTTGCCAGAGTTTTCTGTACTTCCAACTGTATTTATGCATTTTCCACATTTCTTGCCTTCTCATCTGATCCTTCACCTTATATTTTTTCTTTTGATTTTTGTCACGTTCAGTTGTACCTGATTTTGGTCGACTTCTGGTTTGATTTCCATACCCACTTGACACTGATATGCTTCTGCTAAATTAACCAGGAAAAGTAATTTTAGACTTGTTCTCCTCATGTTTTAAATCTTTTTCTATGTTTGGATCTTGTGAAGTCAGCAGATATGTATGCAGTTCTACAACTGGAGATCTACACGTATAATCAATTCTGAGGAGGCCATACCTACTTCAGAATGGAGAATATGTAATCTTGGTATACACTGACTTTTGTAAATTATTTGAGAAGTGTGAAAAATTTTTCCCCATTTTCGTGTCCAACTGATCCAGTACCTTTTAGATCGAATCACCCCAAAACTGTAAGTTAGAAGAGGAAGAGCAAATTGGTTTATAGCTTGGACTTTGTTCCTAGATGTCAGGTGTGTTTACAAAAATAATTTAGTCTTCTAAATTATTCCTTAATAAGTTTTATTCACATTTGTTTGTTTTGTTGATCCTTCATCAGTTCCCAAATATTCATACACTCCCTCATGCTCAAGTTCTTTTTTGTCACATTCCTGTCCCAAGTTGATATTTTCCTGGTGCTGCAGCTTTCCTGCTTTAAAGGTTGCTTTTGCACATTTATCAAGACCAAGTAAATCTTATATCATCTGAGAAAAGTTTTAACCACTTGCAGTTGTACTTTGTTCCTCATCTGATAAACTATGCAGTTTTAAATCATCTACAAAAAGATGAGAAATCTTTACACTTTTTCTTTGAGCCAAATTGCAGCCATGACCTAATTTAAGTAGCCAATGTAATGGGTTAAGGGCAAGACAAAAGAGCAGCTGTGACAAAAAGTCATCCTGGAATATACTCATTTGAATTTTTATTCCTGGGACAATAATTTGTCCTTTATCATGGCTTGGCTGCAAAGTGGTTTGCCACTGTTTCATGATCATTGTAATGTAATCAATCAATGTAGGGTGTATCTCGTACATCAATCACTCCTTTATCTATGAATGTGGGATGCTAAGCATTGCCTGTAGTTGTACAAGGTTGCAAAGACCTGGAACTCCTTACCTGTATCCATCAGGTTAATACCCTCCCTCCCATCTTTCAAAACCACTCTGAAAGACTTCCTAGCTAAAATCTGACTCTTTTCTTGCTCAAATCCAGGATAAACTATATCCCTAAATGTGATCAGGTATGTTTTCATTCCTTATACTTCTTACTCTCCCTTCTTCCCTTACTTCATTACAGCTATCAGATTCTCTTCCTTGACTTTCTCTCTAAATATACCATAAGCCTGTTTTTTTCTTTACATCATATTGAAGTTCTAATTTGTATTAGATTAACCTACCTTCAGTTTCTCTATGAACTGACTACAGTTTCTCTAAATATTAAATGATTGTCATATACCTTGCGTCGAGTTTAACCAAAATTTTTATGCTAGATCTAATTTGTTGTAATTATTTAAACTGCAGATGTATTTGCTTTATTTTTGAAGATTTTAAAGTTGTTCTTAAAATGTTTTGTAATGATTTGGAGCTTTTCTCCCCCTGGGCCTCCACTGAAAAATTGGCTTCTATGCAGTTGGACTTTCTTGGCAATCAAATGTCAATAAATAAATAAATAAATAAATAAATTCTATCAAATACTTTCTTGCAGTCTATCCATGCCATACTTAGATTCCTCTCCTTTTTACAATTCTCCATTATGACTTCATTTAACAACAAATGATCCTTTGTTCATTATGACTTTCTTTTGTTCTGTTGCCACAAATGAGTTTTCTTCTAAATGACTATAAACTGTTGGCATCAATTCCATTGTATAGTTTATACATCATTGGGAAGACAAGTTATTGGTCTATAGCTTTTAGGATAGCTTGCAGGTCCGCTCTTAAGAAGGCATATAATTTTTCCTGTTGTTAACCAGGTTGGCATCTGTTAGGGTTACACATATAAATAATTCTTACTCGTGGCTAAATATTTGTGTAAAGATGTTAATACTTTTAGCCAGAACTTAGGCACTGCATCTGGGCCTGAGGTTTTCCATTTAAGAGCTTCTTAATTTTGTTTAAATTTCTCTGCCCATTACTTCATCCTATTTCATATTCTGTACATTTGAACTTTTTACTGTTTGTTTTATTCTATTTATTTATTTATTTTACATTTGTTGACTGGGCTAGTCTAACTGGATACATGTCCATTTTCAGTAGAGGCCCGGGGAGATGAGCTCCAGCACACACAATTACAATACAGAATGTTGCTACAGTACAAGCGTAACACAGCTGATGTTAATAAAAATATACTTATAACAAACATAACACAAACACTAAAAAGGTTTTGTACATAAAAAGATGTTACTATATACATTGATTTAAATTGCAAGATCATGGTCTCTTTGGTTCTTTAAGGATAAATCTAGAGTTAGTACAGAAGAGTAAAAGGTGAAGAGTATCCATTAGTATAAAGAAAATGAGTTAGGGTTAGTACAGGGGCATAACCAATGTGCTCTAAGATATAGTTTTAGTTTATGTTTAAAAAGTGTTATTGAAGACAGTGATAAAAGCTCAGTAGGAAGTAGGTTCCAGTGTTTTCCAACAGTGTTAGAGAACAGAGAGTCTCCTGCCAAGTTGTTGGATCTGCGTGTACAAACAAGTAGTTTATTTGAGGAACATAAGTTTTTAAGATTGTTGTAAGGGGTAATGAGACTAGGGAGTATAGGAGTATTGGTAGGTTGATACAGGGTCTTATGGGCAATAGCAAGCTGGTGAAATTGAAGCTGTTTTTGAAACTATAGTCATCCTAGCTGCATTAGATTAAGACAATGATGGATTCTAGATGGCGAACCATTGGCAAATCTAGCAATATTATGGTAGGAAATTGCCTGTTTGTTAAGGTTATTTTTTGACAGATTAGTATATATAGGTGAAGCATAGAGGAGTGTGGAAATCAAGTGAGTACGGGCTATAGAGGTTCTGGCTAATGGTGTAAGGAAGGGTTTGATTCTATAGAGGGACCCCAATTTCTTGTTGACTGTTTTTATTGTGTTGTTAATATGAGTATCAAAGTTGTTGTTCTTAAGAGTTTGGTGATTGGGTCAGGAGATATGAGGGCGCCATTATTAGATGCAAGTGTAAAATTTACTGGGTTGGAGTAAAAAGCAAAAGTTTTGTTTTTATGGGGGTTCAAGAGGAGGCAGTGGTGTAAAAACCATTGTTCTACTGTGTTAAATGCTTTTTGGGTAAGGGACTGTAGTTCAGATGGAGAAGTGGCTGAGCATATTATTGTGGAATCGTCCTCGTATTGAATACAGGTGGCTTGAGGAATTGCTAAGTGTAGGTCGTTAATGAAAACGGAGAATAGGAGTGGGCCTAATATAGAGCCTTGAGGGATACCGAGGGAAATGGGGAGATGGGTAGATAGATTGTTATCCCATAGCACAGCCTGCTGTCTATTGTCTAAATAAGATTAGAACCATTTTATAGCCAGAGCTTCAAGTGAAAGGGATTTGAGGATATTTATAAGTATCTGGTAGTTAACCATATCGAAAGCCTTAAATAGATCGATAAAGAGTGCAGAGGAAAGAATGTTGTTGTTACGGTTTTTGTTAATGCAGTCTGTAAAGGATAACAGGACAATGGTAGTACTGTGGAATGGTTTAAATCCATGTTGACAGTTGGCAATTAAGTTGTTTTGGATTAGGTGGTGAAGTAGTTGCCTGTGGATGCATTTTTCCATTAGTTTTGCCAGTGGAGAGAGTAAAGCTATGGGGCGATGGTTTGAAAAGTCATTAGAGTTCCCACCTTTATGTAGGGGGATAATGTGAGAGATTTTCCAGATATTTGGGATGGTATCTTCATTTATGGTTTTGTTAATCAGTATGGAAATGGGGTAGGCTATGGCTTTAGCTGCTTTTTGCAGGTATTCTGCAGGTAGTTGGTCAGCTGAGGGGGGTGGTAGGTTTTAGTTTTTGGAGAAGGGAGCAAATGAGGGAAGTTGGAACTAGTTGTAACTGAAGTGAAGGAAGTGAGCTAGTAGTATAAGTTGGCAGATTTGAGCTACCTGGAGATAGTTGACTAGCAAGAGTTTGGATGGTCTCTGTAAAGAAGAAATTGAAGGCATTGGCAGTTTGTGTGGGATTCTCAAGGTTAGAGCCTTGTGGGTTAGGTGTAATGGATTGACCTGGGTGTAGTAGTTTATTAATGCTAGTTCAAAAGTTTTGTGGTTTATTTTGGTGAGTTTGCTGGAGTTGGAAGTAAAAGTTTCTTTTATCTAAGAGGATAGCTTTTTTTCTATTATTTCTAAGTTATCTAAAGTTTTGTTGGTCTGTTGTATTTTTAGTAGTACGCCATTTAGCCCAGGATTTGTTTCTAAGAAGGATTTTTTGCCTGGTAGCTTTTGAGAGCTTTGGGGCAGGTTTAGTCTTATTTCTAATAGAGCGTGTTGGTGCGTGGTGGTCAAGGATGGCTAAGAATGTGGAATTAAAGTATTCTATGGCTTCATCGATTGGGGGATACTTAGTGGTGACCAATTACATGCCTTGAGTTCTGCTTGGAAAAGTTCAGGGTTAAAATTTTTTTTGGTCTGTTTTGTCCTAAAAGTAGTTGGGTAAGTTAGGTTGGTTTTATGCTTGATAATATAAGTTAGTGAGTGGTCACTTAGATCATCTGGGAGGGTCCCTACTTTGTATGTTTGGTGAGGATTATTAGTGAGAATCCAATCTAAGGTACTTTCTTTGTTATTGGGTTTATTAATCCTGATTGTAGAGGTAATAGTTTGTGAGAAGCCATATAGGTTAATATAGGTAGTGGGGTGTTCAGTACTACAGGACTTCCAATCGATATTAAAGTCTCCAAGGACTATAGTTTTTTGTGGGAGATTTATAGAAAGCCAGTTAAGGATATTTTTGAGGGTATTAATATTATTTCCAGGAGGATG
The DNA here is from genome assembly GCF_019279795.1 of Protopterus annectens. Classification (NCBI taxonomy): domain Eukaryota; kingdom Metazoa; phylum Chordata; order Ceratodontiformes; family Protopteridae; genus Protopterus; species Protopterus annectens. The sequence continues at coordinate 543,367,157 of NC_056740.1, forward strand.
GTAGATATAGATGATATATATGGATTTACACGTATTAAGCTGTATCTTAGAAATAAGGATTTCGGCATTATTGACTAGAGGTGGTTTAAGGTCTGCAGAGGTAACTTGTAGCTCTGCTTTGTAAAGGATTGCTACCCCCCCCCTTTTTGGCTGTACTGTCTGGTCTCAGGATATTGTAACCAGGTGGGATGACTTAATTGTCTTTAATCGCAGGTTTTAGCCATGTTTCTGTTAGACATAAGATATCAGATAAGTGAACATCTAGGAGGGCGTGGAGGTGGGCAATTTTGTTGTTAATGCTACTTATGTTGAGATGCGCTATACAGAGTGAGTTAGAAGGTCTGGTAGGGGTTTGTGTACTAGTAAGCTTAGGGTTGTTTTGTTTAGTGGCAAGAGTATTGTTTGGGATGGGGTTTGGATGAATGTCCCTATCTAGTAAGGAGTGGAGGTATATTCTGTTTATAGGGTTTTGAAGCTTACAATAAAAGTACAGTGATTTCTTAGCATTTAGATTGATATACCTGATGTGGGCCAGTCTATGATATTTGGCTTGTAGATAGCTGGGTCTGGATGTGATGTTTATGTGGTTTTGGGAGATAGCCAATAGTGGTGTGGTAGTAAATTTGGAGGGGTAATGAAGTTTTGGATATATTGGATGTTCAAAGGAGGTTAGTAGATAGGATGCTATAGTTAGAGGAGGTAAGAGTGAGGCCAAGAGTTTTATGTGTATTGGGATAGGTAATATAGTCATTATATTGGTTTAGTTTAAGGAACAAAATGGGAGGTAAGGAAGTTTCAAATAGGTGGGGTGATGTAACAAGGAGGGTTGGGAGGGCTAATGAGGTGGACCTTTAGATTGGAGCAGACGTAATGGGGTTGTGGTTTAGAGGAATAAATGTAGGAGCACTGGGGTGGGTGGGAATTGGGGGCAGGGTAGGGGAGCGGCATAAGCCCATAGGGCGAACAGAGCGAGTAGAGACAAGTGAGTGAAGCAGCTCAAGGTGAACAATCGGTGGAATGCTGACTAATAAAGGTAAGTTCATGTGTAGGTAAGTATAGAATGATAAGAAGTAGAGTGGAAGTGTTCAGAGGAGGATAGTGGGTGTTTACAGAAAAGCAAGAGGTATGTGAAAGAATGATATGGGCAAGGTATAGACAGCAGAATGTAGAGGAAGTATACTATAGGATAGTGGGAATAGACAAATAAAAGGGACTGGATAAGGGCGCCACCTTGTGGACAGGAAAATGTATTACCACAGTAGTACTTTCTGGGGAAGGCTGGTCTAGGACTAAATAAGATGATATGTTCAGCTAAAGGAGGTAGCAATAAAGAAACTAAGGATTGGTACTTTGACTACAGGGTACAGAGGGGGTATGGCTGCTGACTGTCCAGGCTGGGAAGCTTGCAATTACAAACTTCAAGAATTAAACATACTAAATATTAGCTTTACAGCCAGCATTTTACTATCCATTCAGCATCTTGTTATGTTCCACAGGATCTTCATAGATGTGACAGGTCACCACTGGCACCAGTGGAGGACATACACTGGGAGGATAGCAGTAACATATGCAATATTTCCAGATGCAGCTCTCTGCATCAAGTGCAATTTCCTTTAAGAGCACACAGAGACCACAGTCAGTCCAGGGCTGGTGTCTCCCCCTTTCTCCAGATCCCCATTAAGACTCCCCACTGGCACAGCTATAGAGTTGAGATCTCAGCTGATTGATCAAGCCAAGACCTAACAAACACCCTGTCTGTCCAACTGGTTCTTTGTGTCCCTGGACAAGTAGCTGACACACCAGTTTGATTTATACACACACACACACACACACACACACACACACACACACACACACACACACACACACACACCTGGGAAAGGCTGGCACAGGTTTACTAACTATGCAACCTTCTGCCTAGACTATAAGGTCGTTACCACTGCCACCAGTCAACTCCTTAGCAACTGCTTTAAGGCCCTTAACAACGGGTGTCCAATCTTACTGTGGGATATTAATATTAATCCAAATGGTAGTTTGCCCAAGAGCAAGGCTGTTACGAATGGCCCACACACTGTCACCAAATAAATTTGCAAGTACTCTCAAAACTTAAATATTTCTAGACATATCAGCCACAATGAAAGGTTTAAATACATTTAATAATAAAAGAACAAGAAAATACTCAGTATGTATTCACTTTGACAGAGTTCGAAACCACAGGAAATATTTAAAACAACATTGCAGGGCAGTCTCAAATAAGTAAAGAAAAATATCTAAACTAAACTTCCGTATATTTCTGACTGAATCAAAGACGACTACTCCACCCTAGTTAACGTATTTAATTGGAGCAAGGCAGATGTTGTGGTGAATGATTCTTGTCAGGTCCAAGACAGAATACAAAATACTCTCTCTAAGAGACTTCTCAAATTATCTCAAATATTACTGCTGGGATAGCTTGCAGATTGACATTGTTTTTATCCGAATTCTAGTCCCTAGAGGATACCCCAACTGCTGGGAGCTGGCAGTATTTAGCATCTACCTGTGAAAATACACGAACAAAAGCTTCTGCTCAGATCTTTGGCAGATACTGGAAGTCATAAAACAATTACACGCCTTCACATTTCAAGACTAGTAATTAGTCTGCCCTAAAGACAATACAGAATGCTCTCTAGTGCAGACATTATGTCTCCGGCCTAGCCTATAAAGTAATTTAATTTCAGCTATTTTTCTGGTTAACCTCCTGTACTCCAGTTTCCACTGTTAAAATATATATATTTAAACAGTTACAGCAGTGCATGTTCTATTCCAGTAGTGCACACTGTGGTGACATTTCAAACGGCACTATGCAGAAACGTTTTCAACATACACTTCTGTACTAGCAGTTTGATACACACATGACATACAGTTCTAATACATTTGTAACACAAAGCATTTTGTATAAATCATGTTTGTATTCACAAATGGCATACAATTATTTACAAAATTCCAGATAGCTGTGCTGGCAGTATCTCCCTTTGTCACAACAGATATTTCTCCAAAATGTCTGTTTTTTTCTTTTCTTTTTTTTTTTTTTGGTGGTGGTTCTATTCTTTTTGCCTTGTTTCCCAATTGTCTATAAAACTTTTTTTGGGTCATTAATGAATTGCTTATTTTGTACTTTTCCTTATAGTTATCTGCATGTCTTCTAAGTTTTTCTTCCAGTACTGATATCTTTACTGTAGTATTTGAAGTACTGTACAGTAGATCCTGGCCTTTTTGATATTGTGTGTTGCTTTTATCACATCTATCTTTTTAAGTATTTTGTTGATCTGTTCTTTCTGTACTCTTCTGACAGCAACACTTATCTTAGTTGCTTTATAGTTTTCTCTATTTGATACTTCCATGATGGAATTTGATTTTTCCCCTTCCTTTCCTTTACTGCACTTTGTTTTTGTGGTAAGACTTTAACAGTTATTAATTTTGCTGCACAGCAAAGTATGCTGTTTACTTCTGTTATATTGCATGGATTTCTTTGAACAGTCTTGATTACTATATTCATTTGTTTTATCAAGTGTCTTAACACTTTGGGTCTTATTGACTTTCTAATGTATTTTTTCATAGATCTTAATATGCCTTATCAAGCAACTCTTCCATTAGATCATTTTCTTCCAAATTAAGGGCTCATTCTTCGTTCTGCATTTCCTGTGGGCAATATACAGAAAGTTCCAAAACATCTCCCTGTAACGTATTCTCTCTAGCTTCATCCTGTGTCATCCATTGCTGTTTCATATGGGAACGCACTGACCTGTCACTCCATAGCATGGATTTCATTAGAATTGCTACCGCTTCCTTCTTTTGCTGTGCAACTCCAGCTGAACTTTTGTACTGTTTCCTGATGACGCCTTCAATGTATCATCATATGGCAACTGATCAAATACTTTCTGCTCCACTGGTTTCTCCTTAATTTGGGGACTCATTGTTCTATCATGCCGTGTGGGATATTACCAGAGTTAGATTTTCTACAGTAAATCCTTCACTTCACAGGTAATCCATAACTTTGTTTTTTTATTTCTTTAACTTGTACATTACTAATCATCTTTTCTGCTTTCCTCTTTTGTTTTCTTATTCTTATATTGTAAAAGTTTCCATACCCAGATGCCATTGCCTGCATTTCTCAATCAAATATCTTTGGTGCTGCTTTTTTTGTATTGGTAAGTTTTGCTTTTTCCTTTGCATAAATATTGCACCATATTAAATCTCTTTTTCTTTCCCATGTCCATATTTCTTCTTCAGATGTCTCCTGATCTTCCTGTTTCTCCTTACTTGGGGGACTCATTGTTCCATCATATTGTGACATAACCTGTGTTAGACTTTCTACACTAAATCCTTCACTTTGCACATATTCCATAAATTCAGCTTCTATTTTTTTTAACTTATGCTTCACTAATCTTCTGTTTTAGGTTCCTATTTTCTGATCTAATTTTTTTTGTATTGTGAAATTTTCTGTATTTGGGTGCCTTTACCTGTACTTCTCTCCAAATACCTGTGGAGCTGCTTTTTTTTTACTGATTAGTTTGGCTTTCTCCGTTGCATAAATATTGCACCATATTAGATCTCTCTTTATTTTCCATGTCCATGTTTATTTTTTATACTTTTCAAAAATATCTAGATTTTGTTCTTTATATTTTTACACTTTATTTGCTTATTATTATTTCCAAATAGCCCAAGGCTTGTTAGTCTAAACAATGTTTTGCATTAGTATAGGTTTGTAGGTTGGTACTAAGCTATCGGCCCTAGGGGCCTATACAAGCCTAGCCATAACACTTCCCTGGATATTTCTTCCCACAATATTTACTTCCCTTGACCCCTGTCTAGCAGGGTGACTGACATGATCCCCGGAGTGAATTTCCTATCTCCCATCCAGTCGTCAAGGTTCCTTTTGAAGAGGGCTAAGGAGGCTCTCTGCTTGACATGTATGGGCAGTCTATTCCAGAGTATGGGCATTCTCTGGGTCAGGAACCTATCCCTCCAGCATGTTTTGTTCATTGTGATGACAAGGTTTAGATCCCTGGAGCATGTGGCTCTGAGGGATTGGATTTTTTAAGTGGAGCATGTCCAACAGCTCAGGGTTTGACATGGCCTTGTATGTTAAGCAGAGATCGCCTGTGAGTAGACAATATGCCACAAAGTATAGCTGGAGTTTTTTTAGATGGTCAGTATAGGGCATCTGCTTTAGGCCTGTGATTTTTTTAGTGAGGTATTTCTGCAGCCTTTCCAGCTGTTGCAGATGTCTTGTGAGGTACATAGCAAATGGGGCGTTGTACTCTATAATGGGTCTAATGAGGGATGAGGGCAGTGGGACAATGACCTCCTTTTTTTCTGGAAGAAAAGCCCTTAGTGATGAGGTGTGCCACATAGAAGGATTTCCTGACTGTTGTGGGGATGTGGTTATCGAAGGTGAGACCACTGTCCACCTGTGTCCCTAAGTCTCTCATCACACTTTCAGTGTTTAGTGTATTGCCACCTATGTGGTAATTCATGGGTACATGGTTTTTCCCAAAGGGGATAACTGTACATTTCTTGGCATTAAGCTTGATCCCATGGCTCTGGCACCAAGCATTTGTTTCTGTAAAGCCCTTTTATAGAATATCCACATCATTTGGGAATTCAGTAATGGCTCCCAGTTTGCAGTCATCTGTGAACTTTGTTAGCCAGAGTCCCTTAGTGTTGGCCTGTTCTTCAGAGACGTGGATGCCAAACAAGAGCGGTCCCAGGTCTGAACCCTGAGGTACTCCACTTGTCTGGAGCTGGATTTGGAGTTGGCTACTTGAATGTTGAATTAATGAACACGGATTTGCATTTGAAGCTTTTGACAGTTTTTCTTGTACAAGTATTTTTTTTCCTCTAATTTCTCTCTCAATTTTTGTATATGTTCTATCCAGAAAAACTGGGCTTTTGCAAAATAATAACAATACATAATTTCTTTCTTATCCTCAGTAGTCCACTCTGTCATCTTTATGGCTGTTTTTTTAGTCTGTCAGTTTTTTGTGTTTTTTTTTTTTGTGGACTGCTACCCATGTTTCTGGGACTTGTGTACCCAGTTGTCTTTTTTTATTTTTTAACCATCCATGATAAATGCTATGTAAAATATGGTCTATACATGCAGTGTTGTCTTGGTGAGATTTTGTAAAGCAGGGCCTACCTTGTGAAGGTACTCAGCAAGAGTTGAGGATTAATTCAATTCCAGCAATACTACTGTCATATTTGCTTGCTGATAATATAATCTCTACATTTTTGTCTTTTGGCTGTAGAAGGACAGCAGAGACACTGGAGTACTCTTACAGACTCGGGGTGGTGGTGGTGGGGGGGGGGGTTGCAGACTACATGTAGAGGAGACACAATCTAGGGGCCACATCAGAGAGCCAAGTGCTGTAAAGCAGCAATCACTTCAGTATTGTGAAGACCATGTGTAAAATGATTTAAGCTTATTTTTGATCCATCCAGTATAGTTTTAGAATGTTAAATCCCCTTTTCTGGATAAGGTTCCTGTTATGCCCAGTGTTACGATTAATGTACATTTCGCTAGTTTGTTAGTAACTAGCCATCTTTGTTGAGTTTGCACATATTCATAAGTTCTTTTCCATGCTGCCAGTGACAACACAAGAAATGTATCCATTTGTTATATTTTTTCATACAGAACAAGAAAACAGCACTAGTTTTTGTAATGCAGTTTGGAATGTGCTGAAATAATATATATTAAAGTTCTAGTCTCTCTGCTACCTCAGATTAATGCATGGATTGTAATTAAAATCATCATTTGAGACGTGCTTCTTACGTGATGTAAAGTAAGCATAAGAAAACATCCTATCTGAATACCTTTAATTCTGCCCTACTGTAGGAGCTCTTACAGATGAAACAAGAACTTGAAGAGATACTACTAGCTAAGGAAGAGCAAGAAGATATTCTAAGGAGGCGGGAACGTGAGCTTACAGCTCTGAAAGGGGCATTAAAAGAAGAAGTCTCCAGTCATGACCGTGAAGTTGATAGCCTTAGAGATAATTATGAAAAGGAGCTGGAGAAACTGAGAAAAAAAGCAGAAGAAGCAATACTGGTGAGTCAAAGTTTATTACATATTTAGGGTTTGGTGATAGATAATTAAATTTAATGAGTTCTTAATGTTGCATCGATTCAGAGTTTTATGAACAGCCATATGAAAGGGTATTTACAACTACATCACTTTTTTGAGACAAATTGAAATCATACAAAATGTATGGTTATATAATCAGCTTTGAACAATGTAGTAGAGTTGAAATCCCAAACCACTGCTGAGCGAGAGCTATGCTTTCACAGTTTTGATCAGTTCAGCAAATGGAATCAGCTGACAGTTTAGCAAGAGCAAATCCTCCTGGACCAAAGATACGAAGTTTGTGGTTGGGTTGGCCACCCTTTCCTGGGTTACCAGTACCCTTTTTGTTATGTTAGGGGAGGATGATTTCTCTGTCATACATGTGTCTATACAGTTTCCTTTCAGAAAAGGAATAATTAATGCTTTTCTTTTTGAGTAGCTGACTCTGCAGAATCTGACAGCCTGGATTATAAATCCCAGCTGACACACCCCTTTATGATATGATAGGTATGAAGAGGACACTATTTCCTTACATTTCCCTACCCCTAGAAGACGGTTCATTTCAGAAGACGCTTTCTTTGATGAAAGAACACATTCAATTAAAAGCTAGGGAGGTCTTTGATGCACGGAAAAAAAGAAATTTGGACTGTTTGGGCTTAGACACTCCCAAACCTTTAATGGTATTTAGCGTTATGGTAAATATACCATAAACGTGTTTTTCCCTCACTTCATATTGCAATTCGTATTTGTATTAGACTAACTTACCTTTCATTTCTCTACAAACTGTCTAAAATTTCTCTAAATATTAAATGATGGTCATATACCTTGTATCAATTCTTAACCAATGTTTTATATTATGTCTAATTTCTTATACTTATTTAAACTGTATATGTTTTTGTTTTATTTTTGAATTTTGTAAAATTATTTTTCTTAAAATGTTTTGTAGTAAATTGGAGCCTTTTTCCTGGGCCTCTTCTGAAAAATGGGCTTCTGCCCAGTCAGACCTTCCCGGTAATCATATGCCAATAAATAAGACTTTAACTATTCCTCCAGTTCTTGAATCCCTGCAGGATGCCTTTTGTGCAGCATTCCTGGAACTAGATTCTCGTTTCCCCACACAATCTCATAAAACCTGACTGCTTTTATATGATCCAGGATACTTTCAAGTGTGATTGCAAGAATCCAGTGACAGATCCAGCAGTGATGTCCCTGGATACACAAAAAGAATGACCCTGATTCTCAGCCCAGATACCATTCCAACATGTCGGACAACAAAGCACCGGACCATCAACAACTTTAGACTTCACAACTCTGAAATATCTTGAGTTACATGATCAGGTACGGGAGTGAAATCCTGAAGTTGTTGCCTTGAGAGACTTTGGATTACTGATGAAACTTTGAGACAGAATTAGCCTTATCCAGACCTCTTTGTGGGTATGCAGACATGCTATAAAGTGTGGCTATAATACTGTAGATTTAACATCCAAGGCTACTACTGTTTGGGGTCAGGCATCAGGAGATATGCGTGATGTTACAACCCTTGCTATAGGATGTCTAATTTCAGATCATTAATGTACCACTGGACAAGGACCCTGCTGTTTGGCTTCACCCCTAGAAGGTATTTCAAAGGTATGAGGCGAAAATAAAAGCATTCAAATCAGTTAAAGAAGTCTTCCACTCTTCCTTACTTAGATGCAAAATAAATCCCCCTTCTGAGCATTGGCCCTATTATGAATTGCAGGGTAAATTTACATAGGCAAAGAGTACGAAGGGATTTTAGGAAACCAGAAAGAGGGGCATTGGAGCCCTCATGGCCAGCTGTCTCATATGGAGAGGTAATGTCTACACTTTCCTAACTCCCACAACCCTTAAACCCCTAAACCAACACACATCTCTCCAAAAAGGTGGCCATCTGGCTGTACTCACAAAAAACAGACAAAATGTTACTGAAGACAAATGCATTTTGCAGGTGGTTTCTCAGGATTACAGACTCTACAGCTCATTTCTGTCCTAAAATTTCAGAAATCTCAAGTCATACAGAGAGTTCCAAAAGTAGAAGAAACCAAAGCTTCTACTCAAGAACGTAAGACTTTTTCCTGGTTTCAAGAAAGCATGGACCATACAGACTCATTTAGACCTAACAAGTAGAAAAGTAATCCTAAAAGTGTCAGAGTTCAAAATGTTTTTATATTCTAGTTTTCCTCTTGATGTGTGAAGCCTTGATGGTTGCCTTGGATTTGAAGGATCCCATACATAAGGGCCACAAATGCTTTCCCATATGTAAGTTAGGGTTGGGAGGCACTACCAATTTACTTTTGGTTTAGCTGTTGTGTCCGTAGTCTTTATCAAGAGTCTGACTGTCTTCAGTATTAGTGCATTGCAATACCAAGGACCTCCACATCTTCTGGTATATCTGGATGAATGTCTGATCGAGGAACCACCCCAGGAGGAGCTAGAGAGTACCCTGACTTATGCATTGGAATGATCCTAGATCTCTTTCTTAACCTTCTAAAATCCAACCTAAATCCTTTCAAGACAGTTGTCTTCATAGTGGTATTACCAGATAATGTTCTTGTTAATTTTGTTTTCAGGAAATGGCCCCAAAAAACAAGCACAGTAATGAGAGATTTCTTGAGGGTGCTTGGATTCATTGCATTCACCATCCCACAGGTTGTTTGTACATAAGAAGTGTTAAACAGTCAGTTTGCTATCTTTAAGTGTGCACTTCATCTTCTCCTTTGTATAAGGACAGATGTAGCATGTTGGATTCACCACATACTGAGGAATGAGGCTGTTCCCTTCAATTAGACACCCAAGGACCACATTCTGACTATAGATGCCTCTGACACTGCCCAGACAATTGAATTTTTCTGTTCTATAGTGTGTTTTGCATGTATTGTGTGAGTGAATGAGAGAGAGTACATTTTGCGGTACTAGCATCATTTCCAGGATGGGTTTCAGAGCCTTGTGCCAGATGATTACTGGGAAAGACTTATGACCCTCTATAGGATGAAACTGATAACCTGAGTTGTGATTTGCAGATGTGAGTGTGGTATTTACCTGCTGAACTGCAGCCCTCCCCATGGAAAGCATCGGAATAAAGATATTTCATTGATTATTTCCTTAAAAAAAGTGTACATTTCCCTTTCTGGGTTGGAGATTTCACATGCATAGGGTTCTCACTTCTGTTAAAAAAACAGAAGAAAAGAAGAGAGGACATACTCTGCTGGACCATTTTTCTAAAATGGCCCACTGTTAGACTTGTTCCATAGTAAAGAAATTATGCCTTATCAGTGGTCCTCCTGACAGTCTGAGAGCAGCAGAAATGGCACTTCATAAGAGGCTGACTGAGGTGCGTTATGAAGCAATGAGGAACCATATTCTGTTATTTCAAGAAACAAGATATGAATGGATACAAAGTAACAAAAAGTGGAAGCACACTGTGTTTCTGAATAAATGAATGGCTACAAGGTAACAAATGTGGAAGCACTGTCAGGTGCGAGCTGCATAGCTTTCAGCTGTCCCTGATTTTGCAAGTTGTTCAGTTTCACCTCATACTTTTGGTGTGTTCCTCATAAAGTGTGTGGTTTTCTGACAAATCATTGAGGATTGTAATCAGTTAGTAATGACGTTTGCATGTCAAACCTTATATTCAGCATAAAATGCATGCTAATCCAAAAGCTGTTTTTTTCTGCAATCTAGTTATAATAATATACAAACAGTGTTTAGTATCTGTCTTTTGACTATTTTTGGCTTTATCTCTGACTTGTTCAGAGAGACTGAGAGATGAACTGGAATACAGCACTATGTGACAGTTATTTCTTTGTTCATTTAATCACAAATGCATTCAGTCATACAAATGGCTGTAATTTATGGTTTTGTGTGCAAGTGTGTGTGTCTGCACAGGGGAGGGTTGCAGTAGGTTGCACTGTATGGTTCTGACAGTAGCAAGCCAAAATAGCTGTTTCTTTTGTTTATGTATGTATGTATCTATTTATTCATTTGATCCCAGTCAGACATTTGAGGTGTACGCTTTGGAGTCTGCATATCCTCCCTGTATTTATGTGGGTGCTTTTGTTTCCTGTGTTGCAAAGACATATGCAGTAGATGGATTTGGTAACTTTAGTCCATAGCTTTTTTAATTTATCCAATTTTTGGGGGTTTCTAATACCATGACGGGAATGGACCCCATTTGTAAGTCAAAGTATGATTAAAGTTCATGAATTAGTATTGTTTCAGTCTTTGATGTCAGCCAAAAGTGCTCTTCTCATCACTCGCAATGTGCCCAGTAATGACTCCTCCTGCAGTTCATATGGTGTTACATGTATTGGTAACATATTTAAATATGATTGTAGATCCTTTTTATAAGACCTATTGTTCCTACTACTATTGGAACTGTTTGGGTATATTTATTCCACATTGCTGGTGTTTCTGCCTGCAAATCTTGATATTTTATGACTTTGTGTCTCGCTGTACACAAGACACTGTAGTCAGTGGGTGTAGTAATTTCAATGATCAGTGCTACTTTTGTCTTCTTTTCAAGGACTACTATATCTGGTTTTCTCGCATCTATCTTTTGAACTGTTGGTAATGGGTTATCCCATGTGATGTAGACTTCATTGTTTTCAAATATGCTTTGTTGTTCATGTTTCCAGTGTTTTTCAGCCACTTCAATACCATAATGTTTGCACAATCCCTAGTGCAGCGGTCTTGCCGCATTACTGTGTCTTTCAGTATGCAATCCTTCTGCCATTAGTATGTCACAACCAGCAACAAGATATGTGACTGTTTCCAATTCTGTTTTACAAAACCTACATTTGTCTGTTTCTCCCACATGTTCAATACACGTTTGTAAACCAAAGTGTATGTAGCCCAATATCTTAGGCCGCCAATATTAACTTTCATCTTTTGGTTTGAATTTGCCTCTCCTTAACCTTTCCTGCATTCAGTCCTGATCAACATGAGGTCATTTTCTATACTTGCAACTATATTTATGCATTTTCCACATTTCTTGCCATCTCATCTGATCCTTTACCTTATATTCTTTCTTTTGTTGTTTGGCACATTCAGTTGCTGCTGGATTTTTATCTACTTTGATTTCCATTTCTGCTAGACTAAGCAGGGAAGTTATCTTAGATTTATTGTCCTCTTATTTCAAAACCTTCACTACATTTGCATCTTGTGAGGTCAGCAGATACGTTTGCAATTCCACAATTGTAGATCTATACATCTAATCAGTTTCAAGGAGGCCCATACCTCTTTCGGAATGGGGAATATATAATCTTGGTATGTACTGAATTTAATAAATTATTTGGTGAGCATGAAGCATCCTTCTTGTTTTCCTGTCTAATCTATCCAACATGTTTTGGGTCCAGTCAATCACTGCAAAACTGTTAGGACAGTTAGAGCCACGTTTTGTTCCTAGATGTCAATGCTGTTTTCAGGATTAATTTAAATCTTCTAAAATATGTCCTACCAAGTTTTATTTGCATTTGTTCATGTTTTATTGTTGATACTTTATCAATTCCTAAAAAAAAATATTTATACACTCCTTCTTGTTCAAGTTCTTTTATATCACATTCTTGTCCCAAACTGATGTTTTATTGTTGCTGCAGTTTGCCTGCTTTAAAGGTTGCTTTTGCACATTTATCAAGACCATGTGACATTCTTATATAATCTGAAAAAGTTTTGACTAGCAATTGTACTTTCAATTCCTCATTTGATGAGATTTACAGTTTTAAATCATCAACAAAGAGAAGATGAGAGTCTTTACACTTTGTTGTTTTCTAGGAGCCAGATTATAGCGATGGCCTAATCTGTTAAGTAGACAGTTTAAAGGGTTAAGGGCAAGACAAAATAGCAGCCGTGACAGGGAGTCACCCTGGAATATCCCCCTTTGAATTTTTTATCCCTAGAATAATAATTTGTCCTTTATAATGGCTTAATTGCAAAATAGAACACAACAGTAAGAGCAGTATAGACAATGGTCCAACGCAAAAACAAGATAAAATGCAATAAAATGATGTGAAGGACCAAACCACGGTAGTAAATGACATCCACAAGGAAAACAATTTTCCACAATTTTAATAGTACGTGCTTTCGCAGCAAGCATGCTGCTTCATTAGACAATCCAATGCAACAAGGTACACTATTTTTAAAAACCTCTCAACCAATAAAATTCCACATTTCATTACATATGGAAAGTACTTTAAAAACCTAACACACATAAGCAAAAAATATATGCAAAAAATATAAGCAAAAATATATATTTAAAAAAAAAAAAATAAAAAAATATATATATATATATATATATATGTATATATATATATATATATATATATATTAAAAAGTGTATGTGTAAGTAAATCCCATATTTAAAAACATATCAGAAATGACAAAAATAATAAACACTGTTCCATAAACATTTAAATAAAAAATGCATGAAAAACACTTTAATTCTGTAGCCTGTAATATGGGTTTAATACATATTTTATCATTAAGGCCTCTCCCTCTAGTGGCTCTCATTCTAATAATCCATCTCAGTTCCACTGTCTCTGCCCTGTTCCTAACATCCCCTCCCCTTTCATTGGGTGGGATATTTTCAACTACCATAAACTTAAAGGAGTGTGTGGAACCAGGCAATGCGACATGCTTAGCCAATGCATTGGTATCTGAATGTCTGTTAATATTACAAATAGTGCTCTCTCATCCAGTACCTAAATCTGTCTTGACAATATAAAACGAAGAGCAAACCTGGCAGTAAGCCAGGTAAACTAAACGGACGGTGTTGCAATGAGCTGCACTTTGAACTCCAAAGTCCTACAGTATCCGGATGCATAAACTTGCTACTGCTGTCAATCAAGTGACACAAATTGCATTGATTACAAGGGAATGTACCCCATATGCTATCACTGCCTATTCTCTTGCTATTGTCTAACTTTGTGAATGTACCCCCATATGCTATCACTATCTATTCTCTTGTTATTATATAAGTTGGTGAATGTACCCCATATGCTATCACTATATATTCTCTTGTTATTATCTAACTTGGTGAATGTACCCCATATGCTATCACTATCTATTCTCTTGTTATTATATAACTTGGTGAATGTACCCCATATGCTATCACTATATATTCTCATGTTATTATCTAACTTGGTGAATGTACCACATATGCTATCACTATCTATACTTGTTATTATATAACTTGGTGAATGTACCCCATATGCTATCACTATCTATTCTCGTTATTATATAACTTGGTGAATGTACCCCATATGCTATCACTATCTATTCCCTTTGTTATATAACTTGGTGAATGTACCCCATATGCTATCACTATATATTATCTTGTTATTATCTAACTTGGTGAATGTACCCCATATGCCATCACTATCTATTCTCTTGTTATTATATAAGTTGGTGTATGTACCCCATATGCTATCACTATCTATTCTCTTGTTATTATATAACTTGGTGAATGTACACCCATATGCTATCACTATCTATTCTCTTGTTATTATATAAGTTGGTGAATGTACCCCATATGCTATCACTATCTATTCTCTTGTTATTATATAAGTTGGTGAATGTACCCCATATGCTATCACTATCTATTCTCTTGTTATTATCTAACTTCGTGAATGTACCCCATATGCTGTCACTATCTATTCTTATGTTATCTAACTTTGTGAATGTACCCCATATGCTATCACTATCTATTCCCTCGTTATTATCTAACTTGCTGAATGTACCCCATATGCTATCACTATCTATTCCCTCGTTATTATCTAACTTGCTGAATGTACCCCATATGCTATCACTATATATTCTCTTGTTATTATCTAACTTGCTGAATGTACCCCATATGCTATCACTATCTATTCTCTTGTTATTATATAACTTCGTGAATGTACCCCATATGCTATCACTATCTATTCTCGTTATTATATAAGTTGGTGAATGTACCCCATATGCTATCACTATCTATTCTCTTGTTATTATATAACTTGGTGAATGTACACCCATATGCTATCACTATCTATTCTCTTGTTATTATATAAGTTGGTGAATGTACCCCATATGCCATCACTATCTATTCTCTTGTTATTATATAAGTTGGTGAATGTACCCCATATGCTATCACTATCTATTCTCTTGTTATTATCTAACTTCGTGAATGTACCCCATATGCTGTCACTATCTATTCTTATGTTATCTAACTTTGTGAATGTACCCCATATGCTATCACTATCTATTCCCTCGTTATTATCTAACTTGCTGAATGTACCCCATATGCTATCACTATCTATTCCCTCGTTATTATCTAACTTGCTGAATGTACCCCATATGCTATCACTATATATTCTCTTGTTATTATCTAACTTGCTGAATGTACCCCATATGCTATCACTATCTATTCTCTTGTTATTATATAACTTCGTGAATGTACCCCATATGCTATCACTATCTATTCTCGTTATTATATAACTTGGTGAATGTACCCCATATGCTATCACTATCTATTCTCTTGTTATTATCTAACTTGGTGAATGTACCCCATACGCTATCACTATCTATTCTCTTGTTATTATCTAACTTGGTGAATGTACCCCATATGCTATCACTATCTATTCTCTTGTTGTTATATAACTTCGTGAATGTACCCCCATATGCTATCACTATCTATTCTCTTGTTATTATCTAACTTCGTGAATGTACCCCATATGCTATCACTATCTATTCTCTTGTTATTATCTAACTTCGTGAATGTACCCCATATGCTATCACTATCTATTCCCTCGTTATTATCTAACTTGCTGAATGTACCCCATATGCTGTCACTATCTATTCTCTTGTTATTATATAACTTGGTGAATGTACACCCATATGCTGTCACTATCTATTCTCTTGTTATTATCTAACGTCGTGAATGTACCCCATATGCTGTCACTATCTATTCTCATGTTATCTAACTTTGTGAATGTACCCCATATGCTATCACTATCTATTCCCTCATTATTATCTAACTTGCTGAATGTAGCCCATATGCTATCACTATCTATTCCCTCGTTATTATCTAACTTGCTGAATGTACCCCATATGCTATCACTATATATTCTCTTGTTATTATCTAACTTGCTGAATGTACCCCATATGCTATCACTATGTATTCTCTTGTTATTATATAACTTCGTGAATGTACCCCATATGCTATCACTATCTATTCTCGTTATTATATAACTTGCTGAATGTACCCCATATCCTATCACTATCTATTCTCGTTATTATACAACTTGCTGAATGTACCCCATATGCTATCACTATCTATTCTCGTTATTATCTAACTTGCTGAATGTACCCCATATGCTATCACTATCTATTCTCATTATTATATAACTTGGTGAATGTACCTCATATGCTATCACTGTCTATTCCCTCGTTATTATCTAACTTGATGAATGTACCCCATATGCTATCACTATCTATTCTCTCATTATTATCTAACTTGCTGAATGTACCCCATATGCTATCACTATCTATTCTCTTGTTATTATCTAACTTGGTGAATGTACCCCATATGCTATCACTATCTATTCTCTTGTTATTATATAACTTGGTGAATGTACCCCATATGCTATCACTATCTATTCTCGTTATTATATAACTTGCTGAATGTACCCCATATGATATCACTATCTATTCTCGTTATTATCTAACTTGCTGAATGTACCCCATATGCTATCACTATCTATTCTCATTATTATATAACTTGGTGAATGTACCCCATATGCTATCACTATCTATTCTCTTGTTATTATATAACTTGGTGAATGTACCCCATATGCTATCACTATCTATTCTCTTGTTATCTAACTTTGTGAATGTACCCCATATGCTATCACTATCTATTCTCTTGTTATTATCTAACTTGGTGAATGTACCCCATATGCTATCACTATCTATTCTCTTGTTATTATATAACTTCGTGAATGTACCCCATATGCTGTCACTGTGTATTCCCTCGTTATTATCTAACTTGCTGAATGTACCCCATATGCTGTCACTATCTATTCTCTTGTTATTATATAACTTGGTGAATGTACCCCATATGCTATCACTATCTATTCTCTTGTTATTATATAACTTGGTGAATGTACCCCATATGCTATCACTATCTTTTCTCTTATCTAACTTTGTGAATGTACCCCATATGCTATCACTATCTATTCTCTTGTTATTATAAAACTTGGTGAATGTACCCCATATGCTATCACTATCTATTCTCTTGTTATTATCTAACTTGGTGAATGTACCCCATATGCTATCACTATCTATTCTCTTGTTATTATCTAACTTGGTGAATATACCCCATATGCTATCACTATCTATTCTCTTGTTATTATATAACTTTGTGAATATACCCCATATGCTATCACTATCTATTCTCTTGTTATTATATAACTTTGTGAATGTACCCCATATGCTATCACTATCTATTCTCTTGTTATTATATAACTTGGTGAATGTACCCCATATGCTATCACTGTCTATTCCCTCATTATTATCTAACTTGCTGAATGTACCCCATATGCTATCACTATCTACTCTCTTGTTATTATATAACTTCGTGAATGTACCCCATATGCTATCACTATCTATTCTCGTTATTATATAACTTCGTGAATGTACCCCATATGCTATCACTATCTATTCTCTTGTTATTATCTAACTTGGTGAATGTACCCCATATGCTATCACTATCTATTCTCTTGTTGTTATATAACTTCGTGAATGTACCCCATATACTATCACTATCTATTCTCTTGTTATTATATAACTTGGTGAATGTACCCCATATGCTATCACTATCTATTCTCGTTATTATATAACTTGGTGAATGTACCCCATATGCTATCACTATCTATTCTCTTGTTATTATCTAACTTGCTGAATGTACCCCATATGCTATCATTATCTATTCTCGTTATTATATAACTTGGTGAATGTACCCCATATGCTATCACTATCTATTCCCTCGTTATTATATAACTTTGTGAATGTACCCCATATGCTATCACTATCTATTCTCTTGTTATTATCTAACTTCATGTAACACAGCATTATTTTGATTTTTTGAGTGACTTTTTATTTTTAAATGCAAATCTCGGTACTTTACCAACCACTGATTTAACTTGCTCATCTGTACATAAAATGTGCCAATTCCTAGTAAATATATCCTAGATCACTTTAATATTACTCGAGTATGTTAACGGGACCGTCATAGCCTCTAAAGTCTGATTTCTAGTAATAACTTGTGTAGATCTCTCAGAAAAATATGTTTTTTTGTGTTCATTCATCATCATGGGTATCTGTCAGTATTTCATCCACCTCTCTCTTATTATAGCCTCTCTCTCTCTCTCTAAAACTATCACCCAGATGTGTTAGTTCCTGGTGGAACCCTGCATCATTTGCCTTTAATCTATAGGCTCATAGACCCTGGCCTTTAATGACGTTCTTAAATACATGGGCAGGGTGCATACTCTGTCTTTGCAGGTATGTGTTCCTATAGCAGTCCTTTCTAAAACTGTGAGCATCGAACTAACCTTATACACTCTTTGAAACCTTCACATCTGAAAACTCAATTTCTTTGCACAAATTACAGAGAGTAAATTTCAGAAAGCTTGTGCTAGTATTCATGTAATGACTTCAATGAGGTTTCATCCCCTTTCCATTAGACAAACAGGTCATCAACGAACCTACAATAGAAAAACAGCTGTTCACGAACCTGTCAGTCATAAGATTCCACTTTTCCAAGCTAGCCATAACGATGTTTGCATAGCTGTTGGCGCAAGATGTGCCCATTGCTACCCCATATATCTGGTGATAGATATTATGATTGAATATAAAGACGTTATTCTTTAATATTAACTCCATGAATAAACACAATGTATCTATGAACTTAACATCATACTGTCCATCATTAATCAGATACTCCCTAAGTAACTCAACCCCCACATCATTAGGGATTGTTGTAAAAAGGGACTGCACATCAAAAGTAACTAATAAACATGCCTTACACCCATCAAAAGTCCTAGTGAACTAAACAAGGTCTTGTAGGAAGTGTTGGTGTCTTTCAATATAAATTCATTCTTTGCTAGAACTGGTTTTAAAAAGTTTCAACATACAGTGATAATGGCTCTGTACACCACCCTCTCCCTGCAACAATAGGTCTCATGGGTGGGCATGTCAGGTCTTTGTGTATCTTGGGGAGTGCATGTATAATGTGGATAACAGGCTCATCTACTATAAAATATTTGAACAATGCCCGAGAAACCATACAATATAGCATATAATCATACAGATCATCATAAATCCTTCTAACCATACTGTCAATCCATGACCTATCTATCTTTTGATACACATCCACATTGTCAAGCATGCATGTCATTGTATCACAGTAAAATGTGTAGTCCATTACAACTACAGGTCTCTCTTGTCAGCCGGTCTAATGGAAATGGTAGCATCATTATGCAAAGCTTCAAGTGCTAGCCTTTCATCCTTGTTCAAATTATTAAAGCATTTACCAGTCACTCTATTATCAAAAATGTCATATATTTCCTGTTGACATATTTTTTCGAAAGTCTCAACAGTTGAATTGTTCAACTGAACAGATATACTTCTCTTATGAAAAACACCAAAGTCCCTAGTGTCACACAGTTTATTACGATATGGTAGTTTAAGCTTAAGATTATGAGTAAAAGTTTTCAATTCAATAACGCTGTCTGTCAGAGTACTCTTTTCTGCTGTAATAAAGGTCATACCTTTCAATAAGTCATATCTCATGTATCGAGAGCTGTTTAGAGGAGATATTCCACACTAGTGAACCATTTGCTGCCACATCTTCTTGATGATTTTGTTGCTTCCCTGCTCTACCGTGGGCTTCCTGTTCAGCTGTCCTCTGCTGTTCAATCGTTGCCTGGTATTTATTGAATGGATGGGAAAAGGGAAAGATGCTCCACTCCCTGCTGTATTGTCAGTAGTAACAAACTTCGGCACTGCACCAGATGTCAAGTTAACCTCAATCGAGCTATTAGTTGTCTTCTTACGAGCTCCCCCTTCCAATTTACTGGGCACCTGTGTCGCATTAGGTTGAATTGCTTCAACGATTACAGGAAGATCTAAAGCAAGGGTGGTACTAATCCCTTCTCTTCTTAAAGGGACCCCAACCTCTTCTTGGCATACAGAGCTCTCACTGCCAATTGTATCCTTGAATTTCGGCCAAGTAATTGCAAAGTAGTGTGCCACTGTTTCATTGTTCCTGTAATGTAATTAATCAGTGCAGGGTGTATCTTATACATTTTTAAGCACTCTTTTATCCATGCATGTGGGATAATATCAAATGCTTTTTTTGTAGTTAATCCATGCCATACTTGGATTATTCCCCTTTTTATAGTTTTCCATTATGACTTTATTTAGCAACAGATGATCCTTTGTTCCATATGGCTTTCTTTTATTACCCTTTTGTTCTATTGCCATGATTGAATTTTCTTCTAAATGACTATAAACTCGTTTGGCATCAATTCCCGTGTATAGTTTATATGTCATTGGAAGGCAAGTTATTGGCCTATAATTTTTAAGATAACTTGCAGGTTCACTCTTAAGTAGGAGCATTGTTTTTCCTGTTGTTAACCAGATTAGTGTCTGTTCGAGGTGCGCATATAAATAGTTCTTACTCTTGTCTATATCTTTGTGCAAAGATATTAATGCTTTTAGCCAGAAGGTAGGTACTGCATCTGGGCCTGGTGTTTTTCAATTAGAAGTTTTTCTTAACTTTGTTTCAGTATCTTTGTCTGTTACTTCATCCTATTTCATATCCTGTACCTTTGAACTTCTTATACTTTCTTTTACTTTATCTATCCATTTAGCATCTTTATGTTCCACATGATCTTCATAGGTATTTCTCCAGACTGTATCTATTTCTTCTTTTTTTGTGGTCTTTTGAATTCCTTTTACCTTGTTTCCCAATTCTCTATAGAACTTTTTAGGGTCATCAGTACATTGCTTATTTTGTACTTTTTATTTATATTTATCTGGGAGTTTTTCTGCCTGTATTGAGATTTTTAGTTTAGTATTTGCAGTAGTGCAAGATAGATCTGATAGACGGATCCTTTATAATTCTGCACATTGCTTTTATCATGTCTGTCTTTGAGTATTTTTGTTAATCTGCTCCCTCTTCTGTGCTCTTCTAACAGTGACACTTCTTGTTTTAATTGCTTTATATATTTCTCCGTTCGATACTTCCACGATGGTATTCGATTTCACCCCTTCCTTTCCCTTACTACCCTGTGTTTTTTGAGGTATAATTTAATTGTTATTAATTTAGCTGCACAGGAAAATATCCTATTTATCTCTATGGACAGTCCTAATTACTATATTCATTTGTTTTATCAAATTTCTGACTCTTTGGGTTTTATTGACCTTCTGCAGTCTATTTCTTTCATTGATCTTAATATGTGCATTTATTTATTTATTTATTTTATTTTACATTTGTTAACCGGGAAAAAATCCGACTGGATACAATGTCCTTTTTCAGCGGAGGCCCGGGGAGAAAAGCTCCATCATTATACAACATACAGACAATTCCAAAGTTATAAAATTACAGAGAGTGAAAAAGTCAAAAGTCAAACAAACAATCAGATTGCAAAATTCATTTGTTAACAATGCATATAAGGAAATAAAAAAAATGATGACAATGGACAATTCAAGTAGATAATAGAGACTAGGAAATGTCAGTCAGGAGGTGAGCATTGGCAGAGCCAGTGCTTCTGATAGTGGTGAAACAGTTGTTTCTTGAAATGGGGTAGAGAGGTAGAGGAAAGAGTACTGGTGGGAAGAGAGTTCCAGACTTTTCCAACGGCGTTTGGAAAGAGTGCATCTCCTCCAGTATTATAAGCTTTGACCATCTTTATGAGTGGTCTGTTCGCAGAACGTAGACTGTTAAGATTAGAGTATGGAAGGACTAGGTTCTGAAGTGAAGGACAATTGTTGGGGTTTTTGAGAATTTTATATATCTCAGTAAGTTGGGTAATTCTAACAAGGTTGGGGAGTTCAATCCATGTTAGGTTTTTGAGGTTGGTGCAGTGATGGGTCCTGTATGGAGTTCCTGCTACAAATCTAGCTATATGATTATATGAGCTGGATAGTTTATCAAGTATGGTTTTGTTAAGATTGGTGAATATTGCAGATGAATAAAGAAGGGTGGAGAGCAAATGTGTTTGGGCAATGGTGATTTTAGTACTTGGTGTTAGGAAGTTTTTAATTCTATATAGCGATCCTAATTTTTTGTTTACTGTTTTGATGGACAGGTTGATATGCATGTCAAATTTCAGTTTATTATCAATAGTAACTCCTAGCAATTTCGTGTGGGGGTCTGGGGAGATGATAGTACCA
The DNA here is from genome assembly GCF_019279795.1 of Protopterus annectens. Lineage (NCBI taxonomy): Eukaryota > Metazoa > Chordata > Ceratodontiformes > Protopteridae > Protopterus > Protopterus annectens. The sequence goes on from NC_056740.1 coordinate 543,389,712, forward strand.
TTTTTGGATGTTAAAGAGACATCAATAAGATGATTTTTATGAGTTGGTTGAAAGATTAATAATTTAGTTTTTTTAGGATTTAGGATTAACTGTCATCCTAATAGCCAGTTTTCGACTTTGGTGAAGCAGTTTTGGGTTTTAGTTAGTAGTCTGTCTGGAGATGTATCTGAACAAACCAGTGTTGAGTCATCCGCATATTGGATACAGGTGGCCTCGGGAATGACTGTATGGAGGTCATTAATGAAGACCGAGAAAAGAAGTGGCCCCAAAATGGACCCTTGAGGGACCCCAATGGTATTTGGTAGTAAAGTGGAGAGAGTATTCTGCCACAATACTGCTTGTTTCCTGTCTGAGAGGTAGGCTTTAAACCAGTCTAGTATCAAGTTATCCAGGTAGAGATTTTTTAAGGTTTCCATGAGTAGTTGATGGTTGACCATATCAAATGCTTTTGATAGGTCTAGAAATAAGGCAGAGGACACTTTCTTGTCATTACGGTTATGGTTTATTGTGCCAGTGAAGGAGAGAAGGGCAGTTGTGGTACTGTGTTTGGGTCTGAAACCATGCTGGGAGTTGGCTAGGAGGTTGTTATGGATAAGATAGTGGAGTAGCTGTTTGTGCATACATCTTTCCATAATTTTGGCTAATGGGGACATTAACGCTATGGGCCTATAATTAGATAATTCAGTGGATGTCCCTCCTTTATGGAGTGGTATAACATGGGATATTTTCCATAAAGTTGGTACTATTGACTCCGAGAAAGTTCGATTAATGAGGATAGAAACTGGATAGGCTATAACATCTGCAGCTTTTTGAAGGTATTCTGCTGGGAGTAGATCTGCAGAGGGGGTAGATGGCTTAAGTTTCTGTAAAAGGGCTCTTATTGAAGATGTAGGGACACTTTTTAGGAAGAAGGTCTTTAAAGGTTGTGGTAATGTATCCATGATCGGTTGGTTGCAAGAGGATAGTTGGTTGGCTAGGGTTTTGATAATGTTTGTAAAGAACATATTGAAGGTATTGGCTATTTCTATGGGGTCTTTATCCATTGCTGTTTCAGGAGTTGGAGTGGATGATTTACCTGGGTGGAGAAGGTTATTCAAGCCTGCCCAGAATTTCTGAGGGTTATTATGGTGCTTGTTCTGTAATAAACAATAAAAGTTTTTTTTGTCTGCTACTATGGCTTTTTTCGTTGCATTTCTTAGTTGTTGGAATTTCGTACGGTCTAGGATTGTTTTGGTTGTACGCCAGGTATTCCAAGCTTTATTTCTGAGTTTTATTTTGAGTTTGGATTCAGTTGAGAGCCAAGGGGCAATCTTTGTTTTAGTTTTGATGAGTCTTTTGGGGGCATGGGTATCTAGTATGGATAGGAAGGTGGTATTGAAATGTTCTACTGCTTCATCTAGGGGAAGATATTTGCATCTCTATTAAATCAAGCAACTCTTCTCTTAGCTCATTTTCTTGTAAACTAAGGGCACATTTTTTGTTCTCCATTTCCTGCGGGCGTTCTGTAGAGAGTTCTATAGCATCTTCCTGCGGCATATTCTCTTCAATTTCATCCCATGCCATCCATTCTTCTGTCATTTGGGTACTCCCTCGCTTATCACTCCTCAACATTGACTGTGTCAGAGCTGCCACAGTTCCCTGTTCCTTCCCTTGCTGTCCAACTTCACGTGAACATTTATACTGGTTTCCTGTGGAAGGCTGCAAAACATCTTCATATGGCAACTGCTTCCATTTCCACTGGTTTCCCCTTAATTTGGATGTCTATTGTTCTATCCTGCTGTGGTGATTTTTGAGTTAGATTTACTACACTGAATCCTTCACTTTGCAGGTGCTCCATAAGCTCAGTTTCTATTTCTTTAACTTCTCCATTACTAACCTTCTTTTACCCTTTTCCTCTCTGTCTTCTCATTTTTTGTATTGTAAAGCTTTCCATGTCCGGATTCCTTTGCCTGTATTTCTCTTCATATATCTATGGTGCTACTGTTTTTGTATTAATTAATTTTGTTTACTCCTTTGCATAAATATTATACCATATTACATCTCTTTTTCTTTCCCACGTCCATATTTCTTCTTCAGATGTCTTCTGATCTTTCTGTTTCTTCTTACTTTGGGCACTCATTCCATCATGCTGTGTTGTAACCTGTGTTAGACCTTCTACACCAAATCCTTCACCTCGCAGACATTCTATAACTTTAGCTTCTATTCTACTTTACTAATCTTCTTTTCTACATTTCCTCTTTGTGATATTATTTTTATTGTGAAATTTTCCACATCTGGATGCCATTGCCTGTATTTATCTCTGAATATCTTTGGGCTGCCTTTTTTGTATTAATTTGGCTTTCAACTTTGCATAAATATTGCACCATATCAAATCTATCTTTCTTTCCGATGTCTGTATTTCTTTTTTTCCTTTTTCTTTCTGCTGTTCCCATTAGGGGTCGTCACAGTGGATCATCTGTTTCCATTTCTTCCTGTCCTCTGCATCTTGCTCTGTCACACCAACCCACCTGCATGTCCTCTCCCACCACATCCATAAACTTTATCTTAGGCCTTCCTCTTTTCTTCTTACCTAGCAGCTTCATCCTTTTGCATCCTTTTCCCAATATACCCAACATCCCTCCTCAGCACATGTCCAAACCAGTGCAATTTCACCTCTCGGGTTTGTCTCCAAACCGTCCACCCTCTGACCCTCTAATATATTTATTCCTAATCCTGTCTACCCTCATCACACCCAGTGCAAATCTTAACATCTTTAACTCTGCCACATCCAGCTCTGACTCCTGCCTTTTTGTCAATGCCACTGTCTCCAACCCATAAAACGTAGCTGGTCTCACTACCCTCTTGTAGACATTCCCTTATACTCTTACTGGTACTCATCTGTCACAATCACTCCTGACACTCTTCTCCAGCCACTCCACCCTGCCTGCACTCTCTTCTTCATCTCTCTTCCACACTCGCAATTACTCTGTACTGTTGATCCCAAGTATTTAAACGCATCCACCTTCATCAGTTCTACTCCTTGCATCCTCACCATTCCTCTATTCTCCCTCTCATTCACACACATATATTCTGTCTTAGTCCTGCTGACCTTTATTCCTCTCCTCTTTAGAGCATATCTTTACCTCTCCAGGGTCTCCTCAACCTGTTCCCTACTCTCCCTACATATCACAATGTAATCTGCAAACATCATAGTCCATGGGGACTCCTGTCTGATCTCATCTGTCAACCTGTCCATCACCACTGCAAATAAGAAAGGGCTCAGAGCTGATCCTTGATGTAATCCCTCCTCCACCTTAAACGCATCTATCACTCCCACTTCAGATCTCACCGCTGTCACACTACCCTTGTACATATGCAGTACCACTCTTACGTACTTCTCTGCCACTCCCAACTTCCTCATACAATACCACAACAGGCACCCTGTCGTATGCTTTTTCTAAGTCCAGAAAGACACAACGCAACTCCTTCTGACCTTCTCTGTACTTCTCCGTCAACCCTCTCAGAGCAAACATTGCATCTGTAGTGCTCTTTCCAGACATGAAAACCATACTGCTGATCACTAATCATCACTTGCCTTCTTAACCTAGCTTCTACTGCTCTTTCCCATAATTTCATGCTGTGACTGATCAATTTTATCCCTCTGTAGTTACTACAGCTCTGCACATCACCCTTATTCTTAAAAATCGGTACCAAAACACTTTTTCTCCATTCCTCAGGCATCCTCTCACTTTCCAAGATTTCATTAAGCAATCTGGTTAAAAATTCCACTGCCATTTCTCCTAAACACCTTCAAGCTTCCACAGGTATGTCATCTGGACCAACAGCCTTTCCATTCTTCAATGCTATCCTTACTTCCTCCTTGCTAATACATTGCACTTCCTGATTCACTATCCCCACATCATCCAGCCTTCTCTCTCTCTCTCATTCTCTTCATTCATCAATCCCTCAAAGTACTCTTTCCATCTGCTCCACACACTCTCCTCACTTGTGAGTATGTTTCCCTCATTATTCTTTATCACTTTTACCTGCTGCACATCTTTCCTAGCTGGGTCCCTCTGTCTAGCCAATCGGTACAGGTCCTTTTCTCCCTCCTTAGTGTCTAACCTTTCATACGGCTCATCTTTAGCCTTCGCCACCTCTTTCTTTGCCATGCACCTCATCTTCTACTCCTGTCTACTTTCTTCATCTCTCTCTGACAATCCTACTTTTTCGCCATCCTCTTTCTCTGTATACTGTCCTGTGCTCCCTCTTTCCACCACCAGGTCTCCTTGTCCTTCCTCTGTCCAGATGCCATACCAAACACCTTTCTAGCCATCTCCCTTACTAGCTCTGCTGTAGTTACCCAGCTGTTCGGTAACTCTTCAATTTCTTTTTTTATACTTTTCAAAAATCTCTAGGTTTTGTTGTTTATATTTTCGCACTTCCTCAGATGCTTCTTTCTCCAAACAGATCAAAGTTTCTTGGTGTATATAATGTTTTTTTTCAGAAATCTGTTGTGTTAATGAACACACTTTTTTGGTTGAGGCTTCTGACAGTTTTTCTTGTGGAAGTATTTTTCTTTCCTCTAATTTCTCTGTCTTTTTGTATATCTTGTGTCTGGAAATTCTCGGCTTTCTGCATAATAGTAACAATACATGATTTCTTCCTTAACCTCAGTAGTCCACTCTATCATCTTTACAGCTCTTCTTTGGCCTAAAAGGTTTTGTTTTTGGGGACTGCTACTTCCTAATACAATGGGGGCCATCCTCCCCCTGGGCCTGGCCTAGTGCCATTTTGGGAATGTTTCCATATTTTGAGGATTCTACATTGTCATTTTTTTCCAGTCCTGGTACCAGAGCACCTACCAGGATTGGTCTCTCTTTATTTTAGGTCATGTGCACCTGGCTATCTTTTTTTTTTTATTTTGACCTACTTCTGTCCATGATATATGCTATGTAAAATACAGTCTGTATATCATTGTCGTCTTAGTGAGATTTTGTGAAAAACAGGGTCTACCTCATGAAGGTACTGAGGATGAATTCAGTTTCAGCACTAGTCATCTCCTTTGCTTGCTGACTTGTCATCTCTCCATTCAGACTCCATAGCTCTGTGTGTATGCATGTATGATACAGAAGAAAGGCCTGGCTTTTCACGTCCATTTCCTCCCCTTGCCTAGTAAACACTACAGATGGCTGTGGCTGTTCTTGGGGTAACTGTAAGAGTCCACTGCGGCTGTTCTTGGGGTAACTATAGGACTCAGCTGCAACTTGTAAGTGTGGAACAGAGGAAAAGCATCTAGCTCTGTATATCTGCTTTATCATTTACCCTGTGATACATTTTGTATTGTTTTTGATATTGTACAGTATTTCGTTTTTTTCTAAACAGTTAAATTTTTAGAGAGTAAGACGCACCAAATCAAGTAGTTTAAATTGAAAGTGCATGCTGTTTTGTCATTTTCATCAAATATACATAGGTGGAGCTAATGGAAACCTATTATTTTAGCAATTTTCTACGTTTATGAGAGCAATATTTAGAATCTGTTCCTGATTTTGAGCCTTTGTCTCTCATCAGTTTAGCTTTCTTCACATTCCTTGCACTTTAGAGGTTGATAGATATGCATGCCAGGCAAATGGACTTGATGGTTCTAATTAGGCTAAATGCATGTAATTTGCATGTTCACATTTTATTTCACAAAGACATAGAAAAATAAACTGTTATCTGAGACAATGGGTGATTAAATCTGTTCCTTTGGTCACCTACAAATAGTAGGATGGCTGGTTTTTAGGTTAGAACCAAAACCAATAAGCGAGATCGCAGGACTCAGCTCCTCAAAGTGAAAAGTTTATTCAAACCAAAGATGATGAACGGGAAATAAAACCACCATTAACGCCTTTTACAAAAATCATTAAACACACAGCGTTTTCGTCAAGTTAATCGACTTCATCAGATGACCAGTACACTTCCAACTCTCCTTTTTATAATACCATCTATTAACTCATTTAATCAATTAAATAAAATAATTAAACACCAATTCCTTTTCTTAACTATACATTAAGACTTGTTCCAGGAAGCTAGGAAATGTGTATAAAATGTAAAACACTTTAAAAAAACATATATATTAAATTTTAAAATTTTGTACCTAGTACATATTTATTTATTTCATCTTATTACCTGTCAATATTAAAAATCTTTCCTTAAATACAATGTTATGTTAATTAATTTTCCATGATTAATTTATAAAAACTCTGTTTTAAAAACATTGATGAATTGATTAAAAACCAAATGAATGAAGCATAATCTCATTGCAATATTAACAGAAATAAAAAAATGAATTATATATAAAAGGAACCATATATAAAAATGAACATATGTAGTGACATCTAGTGGTGAAATGACTTTATTACAACATTGCCTATAATTTAGCTGCTCTTAACCTAAGAAGTGGCAGTATAGATATTTTATCATTTAATCCTGAAAATTTATCTGAGTTCAAGGACAACTGCCACCACAGCTCTCTATATTCCACCCTGTCTTCTGTTAATATTGCAATGAGATTATGCTTCATTCATTTATTTGGTTTTTAATCAATTCATCAATGTTTTTAAAACAGAGTTTTTATAAATTAATCATGGAAAATTAATTAACATAACATTGTATTTAAGGAAAGATTTTTAATATTGACAGGTAATAAGATGAAATAAATAAATATGTACTAGGTACAAAATTTTAAAATTTAATATACATGTTTTTTTAAACTGTTTTACATTTTATACACATTTCCTAGCTTCCTGGAACAAGTCTTAATGTATAGTTAAGAAAAGGAATTGGTGTTTAATTATTTTATTTAATTGATTAAATGAGTTAATAGATGGTATTATAAAAAGGAGAGTTGGAAGTGTACTGGTCATCTGATGAAGTCGATTAACTTGACGAAAACGCTGTGTGTTTAATGATTTTTGTAAAAGGCGTTAATGGTGGTTTTATTTCCCGTTCATCATCTTTGGTTTGAATAAACTTTTCACTTTGAGGAGCTGAGTCCTGCGATCTCGCTTATTGGTTTTGGTTCTGAGTTACAGTGGTTTTTTGGCGTTTTTGTTGGTGGTGGTTTTTAGGTTACTAACATACAAATTAACACCATTTAGCTAAGGCACAATAATTATCCAAGAATTACACTTTGTTTGCTGCAGAACTGGAAAGGTTTATTATTAAAAACCCTAACCTGGTAGTCAGGGGTAGTACTTTACATAATGCAGTGCAAGAGTTTTTTATAACCTGAATATGGAATGCATTACATTCCATGGTTTATAATTCAAGTATACTGTGTGTTAACACCACAACATTGTTTGTCTAACTCTAGAAATGTCATTCATGTGGGAGTTAACTGTTTAAGAACAGGTTTGCCTTTTTTTCATTGTTAGCCTAAACAGCTACAAAATGTTCTAGAATCTAATTCCTGTGACCCTTACTGCCGAGCAGATTCATTGGGGCAGATTTGTAAAGTGCAGTAAGTTGCAAGACTTCTGTCTGATCACAGAATGCATTCAGAAAGAGGTCTCATGAGGTTTTAATGAATGTTAAGGTTCTGCGGGTAGCTGCAGCTTATGGCAATACTGCCTTGGTCACCTGCCATTTGCTGGTAGCAACCTGAGATGGCAGTGACTTCAGGCAGGTGGTATGCATAGCTGGGAAGCTCGTTTTATGGCAAGGTAGGGGATTTAAATTATAAATAAATTCTACGTAGAAAAATTGCTGCCCTTTCGTATAATTTCACATCCTGTTTGCACAGTTCTACTGCCTTACTGCATCCCTCCAATAGTACAAGAGATGAGGCTGAATGTCCTTTCCCATTTAGCTACTTGCCTGCAACTTCATTCTGTCTGGAAGTAATTCTGTTGTTTTGCCTCTGTCTTTCCATCTTCATTTCTCTTGCATTTAATGATTTTATGCTTTTTACTATGTTTTATGGATCAGAACCCTTTTAAATGAGGCATGGCTAGATACAAAGTCTTTATGTTGAGATTTCATTAGTGAATTCATTCATATGATTCATTTAATCACGCTCATCTGTTGCTCCATGAAACTGTTTACTTCACTGAACAAGCTTGAATGTCACATGGCATACCCAGTTTAACAAATACTGTTGTTATTTAGTGTTTGTTAGAATTTTTTCATCAACTCTGTTGAAGTTGTTCTATGTGGTATGTAGTTACATCTATCACTATAGTAAATGTAGACAGAAACCTTAATTATGGCTCTTGAAAGCAAGAGATGTTAAATTTGCAGTAATGCTGTACCTGAACGTTTTGGTTACTGTCTCAGAACTCATTTGCTGTTTTTTATGCTGTAAAGGTCTTTAATTTTTCTGAGTTTATTTTAAACTAACAATTCTAAACATGCCTTCTTGTTTTGCATTGTGTCTAGATACTTCAACACCCCGTAGTTGTTCATTTAATGCATGTTACTTGCACAGAGCACTGTATCCAGATTTTTCTCTCACACTTTCCATGTTTTTGCTTATTAGATCAGTTTGTAGCTTTTTGGACAGTATGTCTGATTAAATTATTTTACTGAATGAGCACCATTTGTTTCAAACGAAGAGCCTTAATTGTGTTCACACTGCTAAGGCAGACACAATTACTGCAGCCCCATGAGAAAAAAATATGAGGCTTGTCAGTGACCTCTTATCTTGCTGTTGGTTCAGGCATTGCTTGCTTCATTCTCCTTCTTGTATTAAGTTTAAATTATTATTATTTTTATTTTGTACTAATTGATTAACAGTCACAAAAACAATATCCAGGTGCTGGTGTTTTAGTAACATTTGTGTTCATCAACACATGCAATTCTTTAAAAGCTAGTACATAAGTGATGGTAGAAAACATTACTGTTGCTTGAGTACTGTACTGATTATTTGAGAAAGTGTTGCACGTTAGTGAAATCACACTGTACTGAGGTCATAAAGATTCTGTCCATAATGAACTTGTTTGCAAACATTAGTTTGTGTTATTTTGGATATTGCTGAAATCGGGCTGAAAAACATGACTGACACATGCTGAGACTTTGTTTGCTCTTTTTTTCTGGAAACAGGACACCCCTTTTCTGCTGTACCACTTCTGCAATGATGTGTCAGCCACCCACATAGCTGGCTAACTGGAATGCAAATCTCAGAACCCTTAGTTGATACTCTAACTGAATTATGCTAGAAGTGTTCTACTAATGAGCAAGCATTTAGCTCTGCCTCACAGAACTCTGCATCTCACTGTAATTGCAGGTGACAAGACATGAACAACACCTTTTTTTTCCCACTCAACAGTACAAGGGCTCAGAAAAATTTCATATGTCGATGACTGTGTTTTACCCTGCACTAGAAAAAGCAAGCAAGCGAATTTTACTGTTGTCATTAAGCCGGCATAAGTATGAATACTTCCTCATTTCAAATGGGTAGATGAAGCATTTTAACAGAGAAATGTTGTCTGGCAACCCTGCCACATTTGCTGATAATAGTACCCGTGTTATGATGTTTGCTTTCATGCTTCGCTGAAAAGCAAAAGCAGCACTTCCAGTAATATATGTTCTGTTGTAAAAGCCGTACCTCAACACTTGTAGATTTATATATTTTATACAAAGCAAGACTGCTAACTTGAAAGGAGAAACATGCTCAAACCTATGAAATGAGACTGTGTCCTGAAATGTAATGCTGTCCCCTCACTTCAGTGAATTATGGAACCTTCCTGTTAATTGTTATATTTTTAATTTGTTTATTATTTTATACATTGTTATAACCAGGTAAGCCCACTGGATGCAAATGTCTCTTTTCAGGGGGCAACTGCCTGGTTAAGTGACTTGCTCAGAGTTGTAGTGCAGGCAACTGGAGGCGGAAGGATTCAAACCTTGTGTCATTTTGTTATGTGAAGCAGCGTGTTAACATTTCACAGCCTCAGTCCTCTGTGCCAACTGCTAGACATCAGATGAAGAGATACAAGTTAAAAATATTTTTCTTATCTGCAGAGGTTGCAACAATTTCCCACCTTAGTCCATTTTATTAGCGTATATAAATTGGGAAATTTGAAATTTGGGAGGAAATGGAAGATGGCCTGTATGTTTCTTTTTATTTGATTGTACCTAAGGAGGAAGTAACTATAGCTGAATAGAGCAAGATATTTGGTAATGCAAAGACTTTTAATCTTGCAGATACATTATAGCCGTCTTACTCAAATAAAAATTCCATATACATATACGTGGATCACCTTTAGAATATTGACTTTTTAGAAGGTCAGACTTAATATGGTTGAGACCATATGATCGGGTTCCTATCACATTGTCGAGCATTTAGATTGTCGAATGCCTAAACATTGACACCTAAATGTTGAACACTGAAAACCGGCATTCCTATTATATGACCGAAGACGCAGTCTATCGAATGCGTTCTTGGTCGAACCTAAAACAACAAAAAGGCAAAATAGCGAAGCGGCTTTTAAGCAAATTCTTTCTCAGGGAAAGAATTTGCTTGGCCACTTCCGTTACTTTGCTGTTTTCGGCACTGTAGTGCGATCTTGGAGTTGGTTTATTTAAGTGGGGGGGGGTGCACAGCCCCCCACTTTATATATTCTTACAATTCTTTTTTTTTTTTTTTTTTTAATGGAACAGAGATTTTTTTTTCCCCTTGGAAAAAAAATCGCTGTTCTGAGCTTTTCAGATTGTAAGCTTTCTCTTACATGTATTCGATTATTCATTGTTTGCTTTTTTAAGCGCTCAATTATATAATATAGACCCGAAAACTGCGAACAGCCAATTACACATTTTTCCCAGGGAAAAAATTTGTTTGCCCGTCATCGGGGATTTGCTCTTTTCCTTGATGTAGAGCCATCTTGGAGTCGATACATTTAGTTAGGGTGGATGTGGGGGGCACAGTCCCCCACTTGGTTAGGATTAGGGGGGATGTGGGGGGCACAGTCCCCCACTTGGTTAGGGTTTTAAAGTTTTTTTTTTTTTGGCCATGCAGATTTTTTCACGGGAAAAAAATTTGTGTAATTGGCCATTCTCAATGTTCAACATTTAGGTGTCAACGTTTAGGCGTTTGACAATTTAAATGTTGGATGTAATATAGACGCCATATAATCAACTTTCCAAAAAGATGAAGCTTTTGTATGGAGATCATAGTACAGTTGGGATCAAGGAATTTACCCTTTTCCCCACCATTGTGTGATCTTTGAGTTGGTATATATAATCAGGTGGTTGGGGGGGGGGGCAGTGGGCAAAAAAATTTAGATTTTTGTTTGTCTTGTGTGCTTTTATAGAAAGTTGATCATAGGTTCATAGGTTGGTACTAGGCTATCGGCCCTAGGGCCTATACAAGCCTAGCCATAACAATTCCCTGGCTATTTCTTCCCACAATATTTACTTCCCTGGACCCCTGTCTAGTAGTGTGACTGACGTGATCCCCGGGGTGAATTTCCTATCTCCCATCCAATCATCAAGGTTCCTTTTGAAGAGGGCCAAAGAGGTGCTCTGCTTGACATGTATGTGCAGTCTTTTCCAGAGTCTGGGGAGTCTCTGAGTCAGGAACCTATCCCTCCAGCATGTTTTGTTCATTGTTATGATAAGGTTTAGATCTCTGGAGCATGTGGCTCTGAGGGATTGGGATTTCTTTAGTTGTAGCATGTTCAACAGCTCTGGGTTTGACATGGCCTTGCATGTTAAGCAGAGATCGCCTCTGAGCAGACGATATACGACAGAGTATAGCTGGGAGTTTTTTTAGATGGTCAGCATAGGGCATCTGCTTTAGGCCTGTGATTCTTTGTGAGGTATTTCAGTGGCCTTTCCAGTTGTTGCAGATGTCTTGAGAGGTACCAAATGGGGCATTATATTCTATAATGGGTCTAATGAGGGATGAGTACTGTGGCACAATGACCTCCTTTTTTCTGGATGAAAAGCCCTTGGTGATGGTGTGCCACATAGAAAGATTTCCTGACTGTTGTGGTGATGTGGTTATCGAAGGTGAAACCACTGTCCACCTGTGTCCCTAAGTCTCTCATCACACTTTTGGTGTTTAGTGTACTGCCACATATGTGGTAATTCATGGGTACATGTTTTTTCCCAAGGGGGATAACTATACATTTCTTGGCATTGAGCTTGACCTCATGGCTCTGGCACCAAGCATCTGTTTCTGTAAGGCCCTTTTGTAGAATATCCACATCATTTGGGGATTCAGTAATGGCTCCCAGTTTGCAGTCATCTGCAAACTTTGTTAGCCAGAGTCCCTTAGTGTTGGCCTGTACTTTAGAGAAGTAGATGCCAAACAAGAGCGGTCCTAGGATTGAACCCTGAGGTACTCCACTTGTTACTTGTCTGGAGCTGGATTTGAAGTCAGCTACTTTTACAGTATGGGTTCCATCAGTAAGCCAGTTGGCAACCCATCGAGTGATGTAGGGATTAATGCCAAGCTTAGTAAGTTTATCTATGATTCCAGAGTGGGGGATGGTGTCGAAGGCCTTAGTGAGGGGCTAGATAGGCTGCGTGGGCCACCTTACCCTCGTCCACAGCTCTAGAAACTGATTCAAAGATGTCAGTGAGGTTCAGGAGACAAGATCAGCCCTTCCCGAACCCAAACTGGGTGGGGTCCAGTGTTTGAAGGTTGCCAATGTCTTTGTTTATAAATTCCATGATATGTGTTCCATAGCCTTGCAGATCAGTCTTGTCAGACTGATGGGGCAGTAGTTCCCAGGATCCAAGGTGGCTCCCCCCCTTGTGGAGTGGTTTAACTGTAGCTGTGTGCCACTCAGTGGGCACGAAGCCTGAGGTGAAGCTATGATTAAACATGACACTTGGGTAAGGTGCCAGTTCATTTTGTAGTTCATGTAGTACACAGACCAGGGTGTCGTCTGGTCCCATGGATGCTGTATTCTTAGCTTTGGAGAGTGCGTTTTTTTATCTGTGTGGCCGTTACCGGAATTTGGCAGTCTTTCGGTATTGAGATGGGCCCTTTACTGGGTGAAGTTGGCACTGAATCGATCTCCCAGGATATTGGCAATATCCTTGGGATCAGTATAATTAATGCCATTTTGTTGTAGCTCAGAGCAGATCTGAGCATTGCCGTTTAGATTCTTGACATAGCTATAGAATGCCTTGTGGTTGTCTTTGGAATCTTGGGCAATTTTATTTTTGTAACTAGCTTTGGAGGATTTTATGAGGGGTCTCAGCTTCTTACTGAGGTTGGTAAGGGAGTTTTTTGCATCCTGGGATTTTCCTCTTTTTTCTGTAACAGTTTCTTCCTTTTGCCTTGACCATATGAAGTTCGACTTTCTGAAAAGTAGAGTTTCTGACATAGATCCACATATAAATATACTTATCTAGATATATAAACATATCAACATGAAACTTATAAAATTGGCAACAAAATGACATGACTTGTGTAACTAAAAGTATTGTTAGCCCCTTTGCAGTACTTGCTCCCCCCCATCCCACCATCTCTTCTATTCCTCTTGAAGGCCCCATGTTGTTTGTGGGTAAGGACATTTGATAAGCAACTGTGCCAAAAGGAAATGTTATATTTGTGGGGAAATGGAACATAATAGAAAAAATATGAACTGAAGTGTTATAATTTTATTTTATTTATTTATTTATTTTACATTTGTTGACCGGGATAGTCCGACTGGATGCATGTCCATTTTCAGCGGAGACCCGGGGAGAAAAGCTCCAAGGGTAAGCAGTACAGTATTCCATAATACCAGCATTACATATTACAAACAGACTATTTACAGAGATTACATAAGTAAGCAAGTTAAACAAGTTCCACAGGTTACAGTTAGTCCTGAGCACAAGTCAGGATTAAATTAAATTACACAGTAAACTGGTTAACAGATTTTTACACATTCTAGAGAGAGTTAGCCAGGCTTGATACATTGACATAGCCAGTTAAGTGACAAATGTTGTTTGAGTCTGGTTTTAAATTGACCTAAGGTGGAAAGTAAGGTAATATCAGCTGGAAGAGAGTTCCAGGATCTACTTGCAGAGTTTGCAAAGAGAGAATTACTGGCTGTGTTATTAATTTTGCTACTCTGAATTAGTAGTTTGTTAGAGGATCAAAGCGCGGTCTAGGATTGTTATAGGGGGTGATAATATTTTTAAGTGCAGGAGTATTGTCTGGATTATAGAGGATTTTATAGGCCATAATCAGTTGGTTATACTGGATTAGGCTGGGTAGTTCAAGCCACCCAAGCCGATTTAGATTGATGCAATGATGTGTCCTAAAAGGCAGCCCAGTGGCAAACCTGGCAATGTGGTTGTAGCAAATTGAGAGTTTGTTAAGGACGGTCTTGTTTAAATTCGAGAGTAGATGGGATGCATACAGAAGGGTTGAGAGAAGGTGAGAGCGAGCTATGGCAATTTTAGCTGGAGGGGTTAGGAAGGCTTTTATTCTGTAAAGTGACCCTAGTTTTTTATTGATGGTTTTGATAGTTTCGTTAACATGTAGGTCAAATTTTAGATTATTGTCTATGATGACACCTAATAGTTTTGTAGATGGGTCAGGGGAGAATATTGTGCCATCATTTGATTTTATGGTAAAGGTGAAAGCGGTAGACCTACGTGTTGGTGAAAATAACAGCATTTTAGTTTTTTTGGGGTTTAGGATCAGATGATGTTCAGAAAGCCAGTTTTCTATTGTTTTAAAGGTGGTCTGGGTAGCTGACCACAACTCTATTGGAGATGTGGCTGAGCAAATCAGAGTAGAGTCATCAGCATATTGGATACAGCTGACTTTTGGGATGACAGTATAAAAGTCGTTAATGAAGATGGAGAACAGCAAGGGCCCTAGTATAGAGCCTTGTGGTACTCCAAGGGTGTTAAGTAGAAGGTTAGAGAGTTTGTTCTGCCAGAGGACAGCCTGCTGTCGACCATTCAGGTAGGATTGAAACCATTGGAGGGCTCCAGTATCTAGACAGAATGTTTGCAGGGTGTGGATTAAAAGTTGGTGATCAACCATATCGAATGCCTTGGAAAGATCCAAAAAGAGGGCTGAGGATATATAATTATTGTTGCGATTATGGTTTATGGTGTTAGTAAAGGCTAGGAGGGCTGAAGTAGTGCTGTGATGAGGACGGAAGCCATGCTGAGTGTCTGCCATAAGGCGATTTTGGATTAGGTAGTGCATGAGTTGTCTATGAATACATTTTTCCATAATCATTTATAATAAATAATCATTATAATCATTTATAATAAATAAATGTAACAAAAGTGGACATTTCATGGATGTATTGCAAATTTGTAAACAAGAGTAAGGAAAAAGAAAAGAAAATTAAAGAGAAAAAAATTTAGAATTACTAGAAATAGAAGGAAAATTATTTGAGAAAAATAGAGGACGTAAAAGAAGTTTCTGAAATAAGTGATGAAGAAGACATAAATTGGGAGGTAGTAAAAGAAAAAAAAAGAATTCTGTTGGAAAAAGTGTAAAATACAGAAAGAAAATTTAAAGGGAAAAGTACAAAAGAAACAAAGAAAGTAAATTAATGAAAAAGAATATATACAGCTAATGACTGGGGTTGGTATAATGGTTAAGGTGCTTGACTCAGACACAAGGCACAGTGTTTGATCCTCACGTTTGGGAAGGAAATGGGCTAGGCTTAAAATGGCCTATTAAGAAATATAGCCTAGTAATTAGCTATGAATTTATGAAACCATGAATCTAAGGAAAATAAACTGTTTAGAGCTTCTTTCTGTAAATGTGAATAGTATAAATAATACAGTAAGAACAGGAATTTTGGAGTGGTGTAATATATGTGGTATAGATGTAATTATATTAGAACACACAAAATGTTTAACAAATGAAGAAAGATTACAAACAGAGCAACTATGGGGTGGAGAGATTATCTGGAATTTGGGAAACGAGAGAAGTAAATACAGTAAGGGTATTAGATGTAACTTAAGCAAAAATGGGAAGATGAATCGTAGATTTAACATGGAAAGAAGAAGTGTATAAAATTATAACATTATATGCTTATACTAATTATAAAGAAAAGGAAATCTTATTTCATCAGATTTTAGACTATGTAGTGATAAATATGAATATTATAATAGGAAACTTTAATCGTCATTTAAGAGGCAAGTGTAAAAAAGTGGAGAAGTTATAAGATGTGATAAGTTAAAAGTAAGGGACAAAAATTCACGGACTTACAAATGTGGTATGTATAGAACTGAAATAGATTATTTCATATTGTCAGCAGGTTTAGTTATAGGTGGAGAGGTAGTTGAAACAGGGTTTTCTGATTATCATGCAATATGGCTAGAAATAAAGGAAACAAGAAATATATAAAAATAGGCAAACGAATAAAAAGCAATAATGAGAAAGCATGAATTGAAGGAAGGAGATTAGTAATACAGTTACTGTGACAGAATTTTATAAAAGCAATAATGAGAAAGCATGAAATGAAGGAAGGAGATTAGTAATACAGTTACTGTGACAGAGTTTTATAAAAATTGGTCTTAGTGGTGGATGGTATTTAAAAAAGATAAAAATGTTTTTACAGTGGCAGTATGATATGAGAAAAGTAAAGAAAGAAAAATATAAAAGAACATATAATGCATTAGAAAATTTAGAACATAATGACAGAAAGTACTTAAACAAAGGGAAAGAATTATATGAAAGCTATCAAGGAAAAATACAAGAATTGTTATATGAGAAAAGATATTTTTATAAGGAAAAAGATGAGTACTGAGTTACTTAAGCAGATTAGCAAAGGAAGATGGTACTGTGAGGAGAGAAATAATGTAAGAGGAGAAATATTAAGAACTCAGGAAAAGATCACAAATAGTATAGTACAGTTTGTGCAAGAAATGTTTAAAGAAAAAAGGTAGTGAAAAAATACATGGAAAGTAAAAATGTTAACAGAAAAGACAAGACCATAAAGAGTTGGATGAGGAGATTTCTTTACATGGGCTAGATAAATTATTACAGCAAGTAACTGCAGATTTGGCTGCAGGACCAGATGCAGTATGTAGGAAATGTATGAAATTTTAAGGGATTGGCAAAAAAAAATACATTGAATAGTTAAATTAAGGTTTTATTTATAAAGAATTATGTAGTGGAATACTTAAATTCATATGGAAGAAGGAAGATAGAAGACAATTTAATAATATTGAATAATAATAATAGCTTTGTAAAGGTAATGGAAGAGATTTGAAAATTGTTTGCGCCTTTCGGCTTTTCCCGGTTAGGGGTCGCCACAGTGGAACTCCGGTCTGCTAATGATTGGCAGTAGATTTTTACGTACTGGCTTGCCGGGCCTAACGCACAACCTTCAATGAAGGAACACCCATTCACACATGTCGCCACACAGAAGACGCTCTAATTGAGAATCGAAAGGGCAACGTCTAACTGTGAGGCGACAACGCTACCGCAGCGCCACCACCGCAGTGTAGTGGAAGAGATTTGAAACTAAAATGGAAAATATTATGAAGGTAGTATATATAGTATAAAGGGGAAGGGATGTCAAGAATTATTAATGATAGAGACACTGTGGATGATGTTATGAATAGAAAAGTGAAAAGCATGATAGGAGAACTTTATAAGGCATTTGACAAAACTAGACATGAAATCATAAGGATAATAATGAAAGAACATAAATAATATAAGCTAGAAAGTTAGGAAGTTATAGGTTCATAGGTAGGTACTAGGCTATCAGTCCAAGTGCCTAAGTAAGCCTAGCCAACAAGGTTTCCTGGCTTACGCCACCCAAGAAAGTAGTCCTCCTCCCCCTTGCCCAGGGCTATGCTAGCTATGCTGGGAGCCATGGCAGCCCCCATTGCTATACCAGTTTTTTGTTTGTAGAGTTTGACATTAAAATTTAAGAAATTGAAGTCCAGTACAAGATTTAATCAGCTTGCTTAACTTTTGCAGTTGTGCCTGTGTACCTTGATTATGTTTCTTAAAAGACTCCATAGCTGCTCTTATACACTAATTGTGAGGGAGCACTGTGTACAAGGATTCCACATCAATAGTTAATAAAATACTGTCAGCTTCCACTGTAATGTTTTTTTATTTTCCTCAAAAAATCCATTGAATCTGTTTTGTATGACGTATTCTTTTCTGCTAAAGGTTTCAGCAAGTAATCAAGGTAAATGGCTGTGACTTCAGTAAGGGAACCTCCACTTGCTACCACCGGTCTATAAGGTGGGTCTTCTCTGTTCTTGTGTGGCTTTGGTATTCCAAAAAAGTAAGGTAAATGTGGGCATGGGCTTCATAAATAATTATAAAGATTTTCAGTAATAATTTTTTCTTCCCGTAATGTGGTGAGATTAGTGTTCCATAAATCATATGCTCTTTTTATGTCATACATGGTAAGTAACTCATAAAATCTGTTACCCACCAACATGTTCTCTATCTTTTGGTTGTAGCTAGTGGTATCAGTCACAAGTATACCTCCCCCCTTGTCTGCCTTCATTACGCGACGCGAATGGATTTGTCATTGCTCAAGCAATTCTTTTCTTTCTCCCTGTGTTAACTTATAAAGCTTTTTTCTTATGAGGTTTTTTAAGGAGTTTCTTGATATCCAGCTCACATTTCACTTTGAAAGCAGCTAATGTTTGATGTAGTGGTGAACAATCACTGCTAGGCCTTTTTGTAGTTTCATCAATAGGTTTATTTTCAATGTCATTACTTTTGCCATGAAACTGTATCCTTAAGTTGAGCTTCCTCACAAACATATTAAGGTCTATCAGAACCTGAGCAACCTCACTCCTGCAGCTTGGTACAAATGTAAGTCCTTTGGACAACACACTTTTTTCATCTACAGTCAGTGCTTTAACAGAGTGGTTCCCGATAAGTGGAGCACCTGTTATTGTGGGACCTGTTATTGTTATTGTGCCTGGTTCCTCCATCTGAGCCTGGGACCTGGGTTGTAGTCGGGGTTCCAGTCAGGATTGCCCAGGTATTGTATTTCCCTCACCCCTGTCCACTGTTTGGTTCTCCTGTCTCCCTGGGGGTTCATGGATAGAGTCTGAGACCTTTGGAATTTCTCCTCTGCTTTCTGGAATCTCGGTGGGTTGTAGTAGTATTCCTTGCTGTGGCTGTGGTAGGGGGGGACCTGGTAAGAGGCACAAGCTCTGGGGCTCTGGTGGTGGTCGTCATTCTTTGTTCGGGTACTGGTGCTGACTTTGGTACTGATGTGGTGGTTGATATCTGTGCTGTCAATATTGGTCTTACTGAAGAAACTGGTCTCTGTGAAGGTGCTGCTGCTCCTGGTAACTGGATTGTCTGTGGTCCCGGTTGTCCTGTAATTCGTCCTGTAGAATTCTCTGTCTGTTCTGGTTGCCTCTGTGGCTTATGTTGCTGTCCTGATCCTTCTGTGATGTCAAAGGCTTCTGCGGAGTGTTGATAGAGGGGATTCAGATGGTGGGGAATGAGATGTTGGGGGGCAGCCTCCTGGTGGTCCTGTATTGTGCAAGAATCTCCTCTGGGAAAATCCCGTTGAGGTCTGCTGGCATGGTTATACTTTTCCTTATATCCCCTGTTATAACTAAAACCTTGTCTGTTGTTGGTTCTCCTGTTGTTGTTATTATTATTGTACCACCTAGTAAGTCTCCCAGAGTCATCTTTGTCCAGTTGATCTCATTTCATTTTATTAATCTTTCTTTCTTTAATGGACTGCTCATATCCTTTCACTCTTTCTTTAAGCAGATCAAATTTAGCATCTAGGTCATTGTGGTTCTCATTTTCCAATGTTGTTTTTAAAGATGTGATATCAGCATTTGTAGCTTCCTGCACACCAAGTTTGTTCCTTACTAGCAAATGAATACGTTTGTAGCTGGCATCTTCTAAAATATCTTCCCATTCCTTAGAAAGTGAATCATCCATACATTTCCACATTGGTCTTTTGTTCAGTCTAAGTCCCCTGGGTACTATCTTCTTATCTATACTTTGTTGTAAATAAATGTGCTCCCAGTAGAGACCCTGCATGCGTTTCAGTTGCTTTTCTAGTTTAGAAAAAGTCTCTGAATTCATATTTTCTGGGCCCAATCTTCCCTGTCCATTTTCTGTATCCGTTTGTATCTGATCTGCTTCTGTATCATTCCAGATAGGTACAGTTAGTAAATCTTTTAGTCTGTCATTATCCATGTTTTAAAATGCTGGAATTCCACACCAGTTCAGGGATCCTTTGATGGAACAAAAACCTTGGTCTCAAAAACCAAAGTACCAACAAAAAAAAAAACAAGTAATCTCTATGGTATCCCTAAAGTCTCAAAACAACCCACTAAACAAGTATAGTGGGTCCTAAAACAAAACAGTGTAACCTTATGTATGTCAGTGTAAAGTAATAATAATGTAAAAATACTTGTAAATGTCTGGTTAAATTAAGAGGTCCATATCAAGAGTGCTCTAAGACATGGATGTCCAATGAGTTGTGTACTGTTTGCATTAGTTATGAATGTGATCGTATATGAAATAAATTACAAAACAAAAGAGGTGGGGTATGTAACACCTAAAGGGTTAAGAATTTCAGTCCTGTTAACATATGCAGATGATATTATGATAACTGCAGAAAAACAAAAATTGGATAAAGAAGAAGTAATTTGCACAAATGAATGTCTAGAGGTGATCTGGATGGCTTTAAATAAAGAGAAAAATAAAGGCTTAGGTGATGTAGTAAGGATAGGGGGTATATATTTTACAGTGAATGAAAATTGTGTTGGGTGTAAACTTTGAGAATAAAGATGCAACTAGAATTCAGTGGGAAAACAACAGAAGAAATAAAGCAAACCTGTCTTTTCTGGAGAATATATAAATGATCATTTGGAAAAAAATGGTTATTTGATAAATTCAGTTCTGATGGGGAAATAACATACTTAGCAAGTGTATTTATGTTTCCAATAGTATTTGAAAAGGAATTATTGCAGATATTTTTTTTTCATTTATATAGTGCTCAAGATTAAACCCAGTAAAGAGAGGAGTTTTGTGTGTAAGTAAAGAAAGAGGTTTAGGGTTAATTAGCCCACTGGTATGCGCTGCTTCATTAAATTTGTAAAAAGTCTTTATATGGATAAATGAAAAAGATGAGAGATTAGCAGTAAACTGATATAAGTATGATACCTTTTGGGGTATGGCAAAAAAGAGAAAGTGTATAAATAATGAAATAAAATGTTATAAAGAAAAAAAATATTTTTGTGGAAAATAAACATTGATGATTTAGAAAAAGAAAAGTATGGCATAATGTAATGATAAAACGTTACTGTGTAAAAGCAGAGGAAAATCTAACTGATGAAAAATTAGAGCTTAAAAATAAGAAAGTGTGGTGCAGTCAGAAAGAAGAATGCCAATATTTTTGTGGAGACGGGTAACGGATAAATTGCCAGGAAAAGGAAGATCCCATATAAGAAGAATATGTTTGCATTGTCAAGAAGAAGAAACTACAGAACATGTGTTTTTGAAATGTAAGAGTAAAAAAAAGTTATGGAGAAAACTATATAAAGAAGATTTTTTGAAGATATGAAAGAAGTAGATAAAATAAACATGGGTATGATTAAATTTGGATGTTATAAGAACAGAAGTGAAGAATTTGTTAAAATAATAGATAATTGTTTCATGTTATATGGAATTAAAAAATAAATGGAATTAATATTTTAACAACTGTGTTAAGTAAATTCAGATGGTAATGGAAAAAGGAGTGATGGTCTAATAGGGATGAACGTTTAATATGATTATATAAACAGATTTGTATATCTATATATTTGTAAATTTGTAAATATTTTTTAAATAAGTTTTTTTGTATTTAAGTAAAGGACTTCTACTGTTTTCAACAGATGCCATGGGATCTTTTATGGCCATCTCAGCTACCATCAACTCAAATAGGTGGGGTCTCATTTTAATTTCTCATCTGAAGGAGGGCGTAGTGGGGGCAGCACTCCCCCTTATACTGCACTACAGTGTCAGTAATTGATCTACCTGGTGTGGGAGGAGAACAAATATCCATCTGTACTAAAGGTGACCATGCTATCTGTTGTTCCATTGACACTGCATGACAAAATTGTCTTCAGCATTTCTAAATTACACCAAAAATGTAGTTATTTCCTACCATGGTCTTTCTACATCTTATAATAACACACGTTTCTAACCATTTCCAGTGGTCCTTTCATTGACTTCTTAATGGAACTGAATAACCTTAAGTGCTCTTTTTCATATGCAATTATGTAATCCATTAATATCATTTGTATTTTTAAACACCAGCAAATATATTGCATTAGTTTGTCTTTTATGTAAACTGATGAGAGTAATGGCTGTAAAAGCCTGGGGGACTCGTTTACCAATAAAAATTAATTCACTTAATTAACTTAACAGAAATTAACTTTATTTCTCCAAGTCTTTTGGGTTTGTAATACCATGATGGGAAAGGACCCCATTCCTTAGTCAAAGTATGATTAAAGTTCATAAAATTAATGTTGTTTAAGTCTTTGATGTTAGCCATAAGTGCTCATCGCAGCACCTGCAGTGTGCCCAGTAATGACTCCTCCTGCAATTCGCACCAGGTTACATGTATCGGTAGTGTGTCTAAGTATGATTATAAATTTTTTTTATAAGACCTGTTGCTCTTACTACTGTTGGCAATGTCTGGGGATCCTTCTTTCACATTACCCTCATTTTTGCCTGCAAATCCTGGTATTTTTATGACTTTGTGTCTGTATGTACATAAGATACTGTAGTCACTGGGAAGAGCAATTTCAATGATCAATGCTACTTTTGTCTTCTTCTCATGGACTACTATATTTATTATTTTCACATTTGTTGACTGGGTTAATCTGACTGGGCTGACCCGAGGAGAAAAGCTCCAGAGTTATTCAGATATTACAGTTTACAATTTAGTATAAAAGTGTAATACAGTAAAGTTAGATTATGAGCATGAACAGTTACAACTTTAGATAAAGACTATTTTCAATTAGTACGCATAGTATAGGTGAACACATCAGAAATAATATATAGAAAAATAGTCAGCAATGGCATGTTTCAGGGTAAAACAAAACTGTGTACAAAGAAGTACCCAACAATATTTAACAGTGAGAGGAAAGACTCCCAGGCAGTATAGGAAGTCGGAGTGCAGTAATAGTGTATAATGGAGACGGGGGAGTTGGAAGATAGATTAGTAGGGGATTTATATCTGGTTTTCTCGTATCTAGTTTTGAACTGTTGGTAATGGGTGATCTCATATGATATAATGCTTTGTGGCTCATGTTGCCAGTGTTTTTCAGCTACCTGAATATTATAATGTTTGTACAATCCCCAGTGAGTGCAACAGTCTGGCCACATTATTATGCCTTTCAGTATACAGTCCTTTTTCCATTAGTATAGCACAACCAGCAGCAAGATGTGTGTCTGTTTCCAATTCTGTTTTACAAAACTTACATTTGTCTGTTTTTCCCACATGTTCAATGGACTTTGTAAACCAACATGTATGTACTCCACTGTTTTGGGTTCCCAATATTAACCTTTCATCTTTTGGTTTAAATTCACCTCTCCTTAACCATTCCTGCATACCATCCTGATCAACATGAGGTTGTTCCAAGAGTTTTCTATATTTGCAACTATATTTATGCATTTTCCACATTTCATGCCTTCGCATCTGATCCTTCACCTTATATTCTTTCTTTTGTTTTTTGGCACATTCAGTTGCTGCCTGATTTTTATCTACTTATGGTTTGAGTTCCATTTCTGCTTGACACCAGTATGCTTCTGCTAAACTAAGTAGGAAAGTTGTCTTAGACTTATTCTCCTCATGTTTCAAAACGTTCAATACATTTGGGCCTTGTGAGGTCAGCAGATATGTATGCAGTTACATGATTGCAGATCTGTACATGTAATCGGTATATCTGAATAATGAAACACCTGCAAGGTGTTTGCATGGTTTATAGTAGTGTGCTGGGATGCTGCATGTGTATTTGGCTGATTCTGATGCATTCCACCTGCCAGCTATGCTAGTTCTCCTAGATTGCCTTCCTCCTGCTGTTTCCCCTACATCCAGTCTACAAGGTGTTTGCATGGTTTATAGTAGTGTGCTGGGATGCTGCATGTGTATTTAGCTGATTCTGATACATTTCACCTGCGAGCTATGCTAATTCTCCTGGATTGCCTTCCTACTGCTGTTTCCCCTACATCCAGTCTGTAAGGTGTTTGCATGGTTTATAGTGCTGTGCTAGCCTGCTGTCTGTGTAATTGGCTGATTCTGATACATTCCACCTGTGAGCTATGCTACTTCTCCAAGATTGCCTTCCTCCTGCTGTTTTCCCTACATCTAGTCTACGAGGTGTTTGCATGGTTTATAGTAGTGTGCTGGGATACTGCATGTGTATTTGGCTGATTCTGATACATTCCACCTGCGAGCTATGCTAATTCTCCTGGATTGTCTTTCTACTGCTATTTCCCCTACATCCAGTCTGTAAGGTGTTTGCATGGTTTATAGTGCTGTGCTAGCCTGCTGCCTGTGTAATAGGCTGATTCTGGTATATTCCACCTGTGAGCTTAGCTAGTTCTCCTTGATTGCTTTCCTACTGCTATTTCCCCTTCCCAGTTTCATGGTAGTTGAACCCCCGAGGTACGCCATGCATTCACAGTGCTACATTGTCAACACTGCTGCTTATTTCCTATTTTTTTTTTTCTTTAGGGTTTAAAACCTGGTGCGCATCTCACAAACACATGTTTAGGCAATCTAAACAGCGCTGACACTCCCCCTTCCGTAGCTATGCTTAGCTAAGGCCAAACATGGGCCACAGGGCTCCAATCAGCTTTGAGCAACCATAACACCCCCCCTACTGAAGTCGTCCTCTTGTTCTGCCTACATGGTTCTCTGTTTCTACTCCTACATGGTTAGGTGCAGGCTGCTGGTTGGGAGAAATCTGTGATTCAGTACAAGTCCTCTCATTTGCATACCCCAGCGTGTAGCGTCATAGTTACAACTCTCAAGCACATTGTTTCCCCTTGACAACCGGTGCTCCCATGTCTTTTTACGTTCTGCCTGCCATTGAATATAATGGCAAAATGCAGATTTCTCTTGTAATGCAGTTTTTCCCTTTTTAATTTTCGGCACCCCCGTGTTTGTGCACCTCTGACCTCAGCTTAAACAGCCGAGATCGGCCAAAAAAAAAAAAAAAGGCTTATTTTTAGAAAAATTAAGCAGCTTTTAATGGCCTTACATTTGGCCATTGGCATATCTGTTCAACATAATACATGCTTTCCATGAGCTGTCATGTCACCGTTTTGTCAGATGCAGAAATGTATTCGGTTACTAAATGAATACATTTCTGGTCTGACACTGTTCCTGCACGGAGTCCAGGCAGCTTCTTGGATCACAAAATCACCTAATTTGCATGGGTTTTTCCAGCAGATGAGGTGATTTGCATCCCACACAGCTTTCTGTGCAGGAACAGTGTAGGGCTGCTCATGCGCGTGAAAACGGCACGTGCTTGGATCGCAAAGCGGCCATTTCCTTTGCAAGAGCGGTTACACTGTTCCTGCACGGAAAATCAAGCTTAATGAATCCCGGAGATAGTGTCTGACATTGTCAACGCATATATACTAATGACAGATTTAACAAACTAGCCGAGGTAAAACTTGTAATGAAAGGACTTGCAAATGGGAGCCCTTCCAGTGCTGGCCAAGACTGGGAAGGTAAACATATGCAGCATAGAAGACGTAAAAATTATTCGGACAAAAACTTAAGTACCAACTACTGATGGTATTAGCAACAAATAGTTAAAACAGTTAAATTAAACTTATTATAAAAGTGTAGAAGAGAGTACAGTAAATTCAGACTGGAAAAGCAAGCATTGTTTATTTAATTTAAAATATGAAAACAGTACAACTATCCTAGGAAGCCATATCAAGAAGAATAACTAAGCAAGGCTTTAGAAAAGTTGGTGGTATCACAAAGAATCCGTTCAATAAATAACCAAAACCAGGACTAGTGGACAACATGTGTACTGGAGTGCCTGGAAATTTTAAGCTTTAACAGCTTAGTGGCCATCCTGTTTCAGGATTTTAATCAAGCTTTTGGCATGGTCAGTCATGAATGCTTAAATTTGAGAAGCATTGGTATTAGAGTTCAGCTCAAATGTCACACAGGTGAATAACATCCAGATATGGAAAATTTCACAATAAAAAAATAAGATCACAAAGAGGAAATGTAGAACAGATTAATAAAGCAGAAGTTAAAAGCATAGAAGTTGAAGTTATGAAATCCTTGTGTAGTGAAGGATTTAGTGTACAAAGTCTAACACAGGCTACAACACAGCATGATGGAATGAGGAGTCCTCAAAGTAAGGAGAAACAGGAGGACCAGGAGACATCTGAAGTAGTATGGACATGGGAAAGAAAAAGAGATTTAATATGGTGCGATATTTATGCAAAGGAGAAAGCAAAACTAACCAATAGAAAAAAAGCAATACCAAAGATATTTGAAGAGAAATAACAGGCAAAGGCATCCGGACATGGAAAATTTTACAATAAAAAAAAATAAGAAAATAGAGGAAAAGTAGAAAAGAGGATTATTATGGAGAAGTTGAAAGAGAAACTGAGGATGTTATGTTGTCCTTTCTCGCCTTCATTCTTACAATGATGGGTTCAGAGCCGATTCTTGGCTTTGACTCGGCTGAATACATAGCTGAATGGCTCAAACCTGGCTCGTGGCAAGTAGGTATCCCACAATGCAGTGGTGTAATTCCCCAGATCTCGTTTGCTGCTTTACGAGGTTGGATGCGTTTATCTTGGCCATGACTAAGTTGTGAAAAATTTGTTATAATTTTTCTGTATACTGTTCTATTTTATGATAGATAGCTTAGTATTCAATCATATTTAAATCACTGTGCCTTTTATTGCACTATAGTTATGTAGTTATAGCATTATCCCCTTTGGCGTGGCTTTTGGCCGTCGCATAGTAGGCCTATCTGTTTACCTTGTTGTGGTTATTTCTGTCTGCCTAATTCTTAAGTAGCTCATTTAAGTTAGAGGGCTTTAGTTAGTTGTTGTCTTGTCTGGGAAATGGGGCCGTTTGAGTTAGAGGCCCTATTTTTTCCCTAGTTGTCTTGTCTCCTTCGTGTTTCCCATAATAGTTCCCAATAGTTCTAAAGTTCAATAGTTTAACAGTTCTATAGTTAAAACGTTCTTGTTGTTTTTTTGTCGTCTTATCTTTATTATGTCCAAAGACCCAAAAGAGAGGGAACATAACCCTTCGGGTTTTAAAAATTGCCAGAAGTGCTCACAAAAAATGTCCATCACTGATAGACATGTCATATGTGTTTATTGCCTTGGTGCAATTCATCTTCAAGAAGATTGTACTTTTTGTCATTCTTTCAGTGCAAGAGTACTTCAAGAAAGGAGAAACAAATTGATCATCAAAGGGCTCTTAAAGCCAACTTTTAAGGAAGCTATTCATAGTTCTTCTTCCTCCTCCTCTTCTTCTTCTTCCAAAAAGGAAAAATCCCCGAGGAGACAATCACCTGCAACATCGGCTCAGTCGGAGATGCCAGTCAAGCTTCTAAAAATCTCTAAGGCCACTACTTCCTCGGCTCCACAATCCTCGGAGCCATCAGAGGTCATACGAATTGACAAGCCTGGTTCTTTGGTCCAAAGTCCTTGGAGCTGCAAGATACCTCTTCTCTGAGCTTGTCCATGGATATTTCACCAGCTTCTCTGACACTGAGATCTCCAATTCTGCACAGGTCTCGCTCTCCATCCCTATCATCCAGGTCCACCAGGAGCTTATCGGACAATGACGTGGAATGGGTGGTGTGCAGACTCTTGTAGTCGCCAGCGCTCACTAAATTATTCTAGGGTTCGATCCATTTGGTGTCAGAGCCTACTGTACCAATTGCACCCTCTGTTCCTCCTCTGAGACAAGCTGGACCTTCAGAGCCAGAGTGCTTGGTACCACTTGCTGGGGATCTGTCAATTCTGAGACCCCCTTTAGTGTTCACAGAGCAGACTTCTGCTCTGACTCTCTTGGTGCCATCCAGAGAGTCTGGGAGCCGAGGTTCCCCAGCAGGCCCCAATTTTCAGTGCCAAGCCTCCCCCTTGGATCATCGGCCTGGGTTAGCTTGGCTCCTACATCGGCCTGAGGTCCGATCTCATTTGTTCTGGTGCCTTCCTCTCTCTCCTCTGAGCCAAGGGACTCTTGGGAGCTGGCAGGATCTGCCTTTGAGCTGATGAGGTGTGTGTTGTCTTACTCATTCAGTGCCAGAAAAGGATACTAGCACTCGTCCTCCTAAGGCACTGGCTACTGTCTCAGCACCACCCATTCCACAGGACAGCAGAGATACAAAGCCTCAGGATCCCCCATTGTGTGAACCC
The DNA here is from genome assembly GCF_019279795.1 of Protopterus annectens. Classification (NCBI taxonomy): domain Eukaryota; kingdom Metazoa; phylum Chordata; order Ceratodontiformes; family Protopteridae; genus Protopterus; species Protopterus annectens. The sequence goes on from NC_056740.1 coordinate 543,418,009, forward strand.
CTCTCTTCCGAGGCCTCCTCAGAATATCCTTGTGAAGAGCCACCTTGGAAGAGAACTTGCAAGAGGAAGCACTTAGACTCCCCAGATGAGTCCGTCACTTCAGACATGGACTGTGATTAGTTGGAAGGGTCCCCATGGTCATCCTCTGATGATACCTCATTTGCAGATATTCTGGAGATCCTGAAACAAAGAGGCAGCTGGCAGGCCACCACACCTTGTGATGAGGAGTCAGTGTACCTGAAGGCTTTTAGATCTCAACCTTCAGACTTCTGGGTGTCTCTGCCTTTCGATGAGCTAATGGACCTGGTCAGTTGAAAGGCATGGGAGTCACCTGACACAATGGAACCAGTCTCTCAGAGGCCCAACAAATTCTTTCCAGCTCCTTCGGAATAGGATTTTCTCACTAAGGGGTTACCTGTAGATGCTATGGTGGTGGCAGCAGCCACCAAGAAGGAACTTTCAGAGACTTCCTCATCTGTTCATCCTCTGAGTAAAGACTCGCAAATGATGGACAGATACAGGAAGTGTCTCTTTTCATCAGCGACTTTTTCACTCCGATCGCTGAACTATCTATCCCACTTTACAAGGTTTCAAAGAGATCTCCTGAAAGAGCTAGGAGATACTCTACAAGGTACATTAGCTGTGGTGGTGAATGAGAAGGCCTCCTCCCAGCTGTCCACCTTAAATTCCATCATCAACTCCTCCAAGATGCTGATATCCCATGCAGCAGATGGAGCGAGTAGGGTAGCGGGTTCCGGAGTTTCCCTTAGGAGACGCTTTTTGCCACACCCTTTAAGTCTACTTTTACTAACGCCCCTTTTGATGGTTCCTCACTCTTTGGACCCAAAGTAAAAGATAATCTAAACGTTGCGAGCAGGAAGGAAAAACTCTCTCTGCCATTGGATTATTTTTTTCTGTACCTTCAAGACCTTATTCTAAAGGCCAGAAGAGTGGGAAAATGTGGTTCAAAAGATCCCAGAAAGTTTTCCAAGATGGATGGGGTGATTCCATCCTCAGGGGCAGAGGGGAAGACAATAACCATAGATGCTGCCCCAGAGGTAGAGTGGGCCCACAGAACCAGGGTGACCATGATTCCTTTTGCGGACACCCTTATCAGCTCTCCTGAAAGGAAGCCCAACTGCTCTAATGTGGAGGCAGTTGGCAGATGTTTATCCATGTACCCAGAAACCTGGCAAACTATCACAAGAGACAAATGGGTACTAAAAATATCCAGAGGATACTCCATTCCGTTTTTCAATCCAGTTCCACAGACCAGAACAATCCCAGATATTCCACCCAATCTAAGGGAGCAAGCAACTATAGAGATTCAAAAGTTGCTGCACAAAACAAGTCCCTGCAGACCAAATAGGATTTGGAACTTACTCAAGATTCTTTTTGGTGCCAAAAAGAACAGGGGACTTGAGACCCATATTAGACCTAAGCAAATTAAACAAATCTGTCAAGAAGTCAAAGTTCTTAATAGTGACACTGCAGTCTATACTTCCCTTTTTAGGGAAAGATGATTGGATGTGCTTGATAGACCTTCAAGATGCTTACTACCACATAAACATGGACAGGACATCGAGAAGGTACTTAAGCTTCCAGCTGAGAGCCAGTCATTACCAATTCAGAGCTCTACCCTATGGTCTAACTACAGCCCCCAGAGTGTTCACATAATGCATGGCAGTAGTCACAGCTCACCTGAGGTGTCCAGGATTTCGAGCGTTTCCCTATCTAGACGACTGGCTCCTATCTGCCACCACCAAGCATCTACTCCAACAAACCAGGGATCTAACTTTGGAGATTTGTAATCAGCTGGGTATTACAGTCAACTTTCAAAAATCTGCCTTGTTGCCCTGTCAACATATTACATTTATAGGTGCAAATCTGGATACTGCCTCTATGGTATCACGTCTTCCAACAGAAAGAGTTGTAGCACTCAGACAGCAGATACTTTATCTCCTTCCCAAGACCAAAGTGAAAACAAAGATAATTCTAATATTACTAGGAACAATGGCTTCCACAGTAACACTGGTCCCTCTTGCCAGAATGCACATGAAGATCCTTCAATGGCTGTTGTTCTCGCAATGGTCACTTCAAGAGCTTCTGATGTCTCACCTAATCAGAATAATGGAATTGTGCAAGAACGACTTAAGATGGTGGATACACTCCACTCATGTGACCGTAGGGGGACCCTTTGTTCCACAACAGCCCATAGCTACAGTGACCACGGCCACTTCCCAGATAAGGTAGGGGGGCATTATCTGGGAAGAACAGTCCAAAGTACATGGCAAGAACATGAGGCTCACTTGCATATAAATGTCCTAGAGATGACATCAATGCTTCTTGCATTGCAAGCAATTCATGACTCTCTCCCTATAGGGACAATTGCGATACATTCAGACAATATGTCTGTGGTTTGGTTCATAAGCAAGGGGGAAGCAGATCTTACCCCCTTTGTCGAGAGGCCCTGAGAGTTTGGCAATAGGCAGTTTCTTCCCAGTGCTTTCTAATAGCAATGCACATTCCGGGGAAGTTCAACGTTATAGCGGACAAAGCTGAGCAGGGCAATTTTAATGCCTCATGAGTGGTCTTTCAATCAGAATGTAGCGGAAATGATTTTCTGAACAGGATTCTGCCTTGCTGCAGTCTTTTTGCCACTTCCATGAATACCAAGTGCAGCAACTACTTTACCCTAATCCCCCCTCTGGGGAAGACACCGAAAGATACATTTGCTCACAATTGACCCACTCGGGAAGCAGGATAATTCTCATTGCTGCTTACTGGCCTCGCCAAGTTTGGTTCCCCTTCCTTTGGCCTCATCTTCAGGAGAAGCCTTGGACTCTGGACCCAGTTCCAGACCTGCTGACACATATGTCAGGGGTGCTTCATCCTTCTCTCCACACCCTAAAATTGACAGCTTGGCTGCTCCACTTCCCAACTTAGTCAGACTTCACAATTTCACTCCCACAGTTAAACGTATCTTAATGTCATCTCATAAAGCTTCCACTAGAAAGCTGTATTCTAGCAAATGGAAAAGGTTTTCCTTTTGGGCTCAAAACAGGAACATTGATCCCTTTTCTGCACCCGTCCTTTCTATTTTGGAATTTTTGGCGGAACTCTTCTAGCAAGGTTCAGCTGCAGCAACCATCAGGGTTCAACTCGCTGCAATATCTAATTTCCACATTGGTGATTCTATCTCTAATTTAATGTCACACAGGTTGTGTAGAGCCTTCTTGAAAGGTGTCTCCTTATTAAGACCTCCCTTTAAGGAACCCCTTTCTTCTTGGGATTTAAATTTTGTTCCGTCTCAAATGACGTTACCACCTTTTGAGCCCTCATCTTCTTCACACCTCAAGTTCCTTTCCTTTCCTGGAAGACCTGGTTTCTGGTGGCTATAACATTTGCTAGAAGAGTATCAGAGTTGCAAGCTCTTTCTATTAAACCACCATATTTGATTTTTCATAAGGATAGGGTATCCTTGTGAACTAATCCATCTTTCTTACCCAAAGTCTCTTCTCCAAATAACATAAATCAATCTATAGAGCTTCCAGCATTCTTTCCTAATCATAGCGACAAGGCAGAATACAAAGTACATCAGCTAGACGTGCATAGGCAACTCCAATTCTATTTGCATAGGACCAAAGATTTTAGAAAATCTGACCAATTATTTGTATCCTTCTCTGATGCAAAAAAGGGTGGCTCAGTTTCCAAAACTACTGTTTCTAATTGGCTGTCTAACTGTATTACATTCATCTATACCACAAATCACAGAGATTTACCTTTCAAAGTGAAGGCTCATTCCACTAGAGAAATGGCTACATCATCTGCCTTTCAAGCCAGAATTCCTATGGATATTTGTGCAGCAGCTACATGGACCATTCCTCATACCTCATACTTTTATGACACATTACAAAGTGGATTTGGCCTCCAGGGACAGGGCCTCCTTTGTTTCCACGGTGCTTTAAGTTTTACTCTCGTGAACCCCCCCCCCCAGGGAAAAGGTGCTAGGGATGCTGTCCCATCATTGTAAGAATGAACGGCGAGATGGACAACAAACATGGAGCACTATGGTAAGTACATAACTTCTTTTTATGGATTACCTGCAAAGTGAAGGATTTAGTGCAGAAAAACTAACTCGGATAACATCACAGCAGGACAGAGCAATGGATCCTCAAATTAAGGAAAAACCAGTGGAGCTATAAATATCTAATCAGTTGCCCTACACAGATACTGGAGCCTTTCATAGGAAGCCGGTACAAATGTTCAGTTGGAGTTGCACAGCAAGGGAAGGAACAGGAAACTGTGGCAACTCTGACTCAGACAATGCTGTGGAGTGATAGGCCAGTGAGATCCCATATGAGAGTAATTGATGAGACAGGATGAAACTGAAAGTAATGTGCCACAGGAAGATGCTTTGGAACTTTCTATAGAATGCCTGCAGGAAATCGAGAAAAAAGAATGTTCCCGCAGTTTAGAAGAAAATGATCCAGGAGAGAAGAGTTGCTTGATTTCATAGAGATGGACATATTGTAAGATTAATGAAAGAAATAGACTGCAGAAAGTTAATAAATCCCCAAAAGTTAGAAGTTTGATAAAACAAATTAATACAGCAACTGAGATTGGTCATAGAGATACTGGAGCCTTTCATAGGAATCATCTGCCTTCTCTCCGACTTCAACTACCCAAACATAGACTGGGAGCGTTACTCATGCCTCAGCACCTTAGCCCAAAGGTTCCTGGAATTTATAAACTCAAATGCTATGGAACAACTAGTCACCACTCCCACAAGAGAGGAAAACATACTAGACCTGATCATTACCAACATGGGGGCTCTGTGCTCCATACCAGAAGTATATCCCTCATTGGTAAGATCAGACCATAAATTAATTTAATTGGATATCCACATCCCGACCCCACGCCCAGCCCAGAAAACCACAGTGAAAAACGTCTCAAAAGTGAACTTCACACTTCTCAAAACCGAAGTGGAATCCTTCAAGGCCCCATGACCAGTGGAAACTACGGCCCAAACTGCAGAATCCTATATAAACGCATTCTACGGACATCTCCAGGAAAGCATGGATCATGCTATCCCAAACAAAATCAAGACCCAATCATCCAAAGGCAGGCGTCCAGTCTGGTGGACCCCAGCCATAAATAAATTGTACAACAGAAGGAGGAAGCTACTATATGATAGAGCAAAATCCCTAAAAGGGAAGGCATCTCTGATCAGTACTAGCAAAAAATTATGATCCCTCATAAAGTCCTCCAAGGCCAGCTTCAAGAGAAAAATTGCACAGGACACTAAAGACAATCATAAGGCTTTTTTCACTTATGTTAGGAACCTGGGATGCAAATCCCAGACTTGTTCTGAGTTGATTCTAAACGACAAAAAATACACTGAACACACAGACATCGCCAATATCCTGGCAGACAGGTTCAGTGCAAACTTCTCCACCCCCTCCCCCCAAAAGAGCAAGTATCTATCCCGGCAAAGTGCAGCCTCCCAAACATCTCTGATGCTCATGTGAAGGCCACCCTCTCCAAAGCAAAAAACCCTGCTTCCATGGGACCAGATGGCATCCCGGGTTGCGTCCTACATGAACTCCAAGAAGAACTAATCCCTCAAGTAAAACTGCTGTACAATCTCAGCCTCACTACAGGATATGTGCCCAAAGAATGGCATACAGCAACAGTGGTCCCACTCCAGAAAGGTGGCGCCTCTACGTACCCTGGAAACTATCGCCCCATAAGCCTGACTAGCCTAGTCTGCAAGGCTATGGAGAGGGTCATCATAGAACTCATAAACAAAGACATTGGGGACCTACAGACACTAGATCCTAGCCAATTTGGCTTCGTCAAGGGCAGATCCTGCCTTTTGAACCTGGTTGACTTCTTCGAAACAGACACCAAGGCCATAGATGAAGGGAAGGTAGTCCACACAGCCTATCTGGACCTCGCAAAGGCATTTGACACACTGCCCCACTCGGGCATCATAGATAAACTATCCAGCCTAAATATAAACCCCTATGTCACAAGATGGGTTGCAAACTGGCTCAAAGACAGAACCCATAGAGTCAGAGCTGCTGGAGCCATGTCAGACTCGAAACCGGTCACAAGTGGCATCCCACAAGGTTTTGTCCTGGGACCTCTCTTGTTCGGTATTTACTTTTCTGAGGTACAGGCCAGTGTGAGAGGACTATGACTCACCAAGTTCGCAGATGACTGCAAACTGGGCGCCATAATCGACTCTCCAGCTGACACAAACATCCTTCAAAAAGGTCTCGCAGAGATGGATAACTGGTGCCAGAGCTATGGTCTAAAGCTAAATGCCAAAAAGTGTATAGTCATACCCTTTGGCAAAAACAATGTGCCCACAAATTACCACATAGGTGGTAACCCATTAAGTACAGAGAAAGTAATTAGGGATCTGGGGACCCAAGTTGATAGCAATCTCTCCTTTGACAACCACATTGCCAAAGTGGTTAGAAAGACCTTCTACATAGCCCACCTCATCATGAAAGGATTCACATCTAGATCAAGAGAGGTAATCATGTCCCTTTATTCATCCCTCATCAGGCCCATCATAGAATACAATGCCCCCTTTGGGATGTACCTTACCCGACACCTGCCTCAATTAGAAAGACCCCAAAAGTACCTCACCAGGAGGATCAAGGGACTCAAAACAGATGCCATATGCTGCTTGGTTAAAAAAACTCCAGCTCTACTCAGTTGCATACCGCCTACTTCGAGGCGATCTATGCCTGACATATAAAGCTATGTCCAACCCAGAATTAATGGACATGCTCCACCTCAGTAAATCTAAATCCCTTAGAGCCATGCACTCAAGGGACTTGAACCTCAGCACAGAAATTAATAGAACATGCTGGAGGGACAGATTCATAACCCAGAGGCTCCCTTCACTCTGGAATAGAATTCCAATTCATGTTAGGCAGAGCACCTCACTGACTCTCTTCAAGAAGAATCTTGATGAGTGGATGGGGGATCGTAGGTTTGTCCCAGGGATTACTTCCGTGTCACTATTAGACAGAGGCACAGTAAACTAAATTTTAAAAAGGGCACAGTATACTCAAATCAAGGGTGGTGTAAGCCAAACACGATCAGGCTAGGCTTATAAATGCCCCAGGGCAGATAGCCTAGTATGAACCTATGTGATATAATGATGAAATATATGAGTCCTGCCTCTGGATAATCTGGCCAAATCTGTACAGCTGAGAGGTATGCACAGAGCAGCATATGGTCATTCAGTTGTTAAAAATGCACAAGAAGGAGACTCCCAGCTAGCATAGCACCAAGGTGCTGGACCATTTACACAGACCCATCACTCAATTCTCTGTAGCCACCCCTCCACAATGGCAGGATTGTGTCACAATGTCTAGTTTTTGCCTCACAATATTTGTCACTGCTTCATTGCTCTTGTATTTCCCTGGTAAACAACTGTGAGCAAACAGTGATATCTGTCAGTAGTTGATGATACAATACATTACACTGTAAAGCAGTACATATGTCCAAAAATCCATGCTAAAACAGAGCATGTTACACAAGCAACACAGACAGTAATAGGAAACTTAGTTACATACAGTATCCCCCCATGTTTGGACCAATTGTGTCTCAATATTGGCAACCTATCTACATATATCCTGCAGAAATAGCTTGCTAGGTGTAGCTGTAGCACGTACAACCCTGGACTGGATTACAACTCTCCCTGGAATGGATTCCCACAAGCAATATAGAAAGTCATACTGGGCATGCTCCTACACTAGAGAATGGATCCCTACACACAATACAGTCAAACTGGGCATGCTCATACACTTAGAGAATGGATTCCCCACACTCAGTATAGAAGGTCATACTGGGCATGCTCCTACACTAAGAGAAATAAAGCCCATGTCTGACACCACAATGGACCATAGATATCTGTTATCTGCAGATGTCTGCACACACAGCAAAATGTAAACTGTTTGGTCTTTACAGACACATTGGACAGGAAAATCCACAGCCAGCTGTAGGTGGCAGGTATGTTGTAAATCTCCACCTGTTTTGTGTGATGCATGCACACATATCTAAGGCCAATATACTACAATAATTCAAACATACACATGGGGAAGAGGGAGACAGTGAGAGAAAGAGTACCATTATGAAGCCTTTCCCACCCAGTACACATCCCATAGCATCACTCTACACTATCTGCTGATGTATGGCACCCTAGATGGTACCTTTGGACAAGCCTCAGATCTGTAAGCTCAATAGCAAGTGTGATAAATGCATAACTTACTAAAGCAAATAAGTAGAACGGTAGGGTTTTGAATCTCGATCTTGGCTACTGTGTGTGTTTGTGTGTGTGTGTGTGTGTCTGTGTGTAGGAATTACTGTTTTACTCCATCCCCACCCAGTACACATCCCATTACTCAATATCAGAACATGTGCCCCAGTCTGTCACTGTACAAATTCCTTTTGTTAGCCCTCAGCCCTATAGGCTCTGTTGTGCTTGTGATAACTGTATTAATGTAGCATGTCTGTTTGTGTGTGTGTGTGTTTATAGGTGAATGATTTTGAGGCCATTCCCACTCACTCCATTTCACATTGCCCTCTTTTATCATTGCTGATGTCACTTACTGTTAAAGATAACTTTGGACAGCTCTCAAATATATAAGCTTCGTGGCAGTAAGAGAACATACCACTGCACCGTCTGAGCTGTATGAATTGATTTGCTTTTTCTAACATATCATGCAATAGAGGCATACAACAATAGTGAGAAAGCTCTGTGAAAACAATCATGTGTTGTATATAAACATATACATATATATCTATACCTATCTCATAATTAGTAAACTAGTTAGGTAGGAGTTCTAATCTCAGTCCTGGCAATTGTAAAAGTTTGTGTGAGAGTGTCTGTAGTTGTAGAAACATGATTTTGGGGCCATTGGCACATAATGCACTTCCCTTTTCCATCCTTTATCATTGCTGCTGATGTCACTCACCTTTAAAGATACCTTTGGACAGCTCTCAAATATGTAAGCTTTGTGGTGCGTCTGATTAATGTGTAATACTATAGTGCAGTAAACTAGTTAGGTAGGAGTTCTAATCTTGGTCCTGGCAAATGTAAAAGTATGTTTGTGTGTGTGTAAGCAAATCAATTCATACAGCTCAGACGGTGCAGTGGTATGTTCTCTTACTGTAGTGTACAGTGTCCTGGGTTCAAGACTTAGGACTGACACTCCATTAATGTTAAGTAACCAGACTGCATGATATGTTGGGAAAAACATCATAAAATTCTACAGCTTGAATGGCTTAGTGGTTAAGTGCTTTGACTGTGGTGTGCGGGCTCCTGGGTTAAAGAGTTGGGACTGACATTTATTTTCCATTAATGTTTAATAACCAGAGTGCATGATATGTTAGGGAAAACATCATAATATTCTACATCTCAAATGGCTTAGTGGTTAAGTATTTTGAATATGGTGTATGGGGTCCTGGGTTCAATACCTGCAAGGGATGTTTATTTTGTTGCTACACTTTATTGCAGAGGGGGAATAAAATGAAAAAAAAAAAATATGTGTTTTGACTATTTTACTACAGGTATGGACATTGCTTTCTGCACCATTATCTGTGTGGGGGCTGTGTAAACATTAATAACATGGGCTTTGCATTACCTTATACTTGCACACATTCTAAGGAAAGCATATAATGATGGGGGAACAAATAGGGACAGATTGTAAATATTGCTCTTTCATACTTGGGAATGTATCATTTGTGCTTTATTTTTGTTTGTTTTTTATCCATGGACAGTAACAGTAGTACTGTCACACCTGCCTGGCCCACATAATCAGAGAGTTTAACCATGTCTCCTGTCATGTAGTCCAGGGAGGTGTGCCACAGGTCATTCACACCCACATGGATACATAGTGATACTCGTAGTTGTTGTGGAGTGCCATGACTGGGCTGTATCATGTGTTGGATGCTGGCATGTGATAGATATTTGGCTGCTACCTGCTCCATATTCAACCTAGGGGGATATGTGCATGCCTCAGTAGTCAGCTTCCCATGAGCACTGTATTGTGCAAGGTGGTTAACCTTAGGAGCTTAGGTTGAGGAGCACACTGTGTAGGTTAAATGTGTTCCTTGGCATGTGCCATGTCGTGGTGTTTGACTGGGTGTCTGTCTTGCTGGTCTGTGCTGTTTGGGTAAATGTCCATTGAGTGCCTCTTTGAAGGAGGGTGTGTGGCTCTTCAGTGTATGTCATAGTTGTCAAAGTGGGTGTCATGGTGAGCTATGTGTTCCACTTGATGTGGTGCAGGTGTAGATCTTATCCTTTTGACTTGCTAGTCCAATCTTTGCTGGAGAGTGCATATGTCCGCAATGGGTGATATACAGGTAACTCCCACAGGTCTGAGTGTTTGGAGTTTAAAGGGGAAGGTTGTCTGTGTAAATAAGGTAGTTGCAACAGTGCCTGAGAATGGACAAGTGCACCAGGATAATGGGTGACCGCACAGAAAACTGCCCTGCAGTCATGCCGGGAGGGGTGGACATAACTGGTAAGTACTGTGGCAACTTCTGTGATGAATGAGTACTGGTGAAGGCTCCCAGCTGTGCACACATATTGATACATTACCCTGGTGAAGTGCCAAGCCATAATGCCATTTGAAGTGCAAGGCAGAAAGAACTAGGATGATGTAAGGGTGGAACAGAAGGCAGACTTACTGCCACCTGTAATAATTTACCTCAGCTGTGCAGTTATCAGCAGGTTTGGCCATGTGGAAGTTCAATAAGCTTTATAGTGCATGCAGTAACTATGAAACACTATAATGGATATAACTAGATAGGCAGGAGTTCTAATCCCAATACTGGCAAGTAAGTGTGTGTGTGTGTGTGTGTGTGTGTGTATCATGTACTGTGCGAGTTATACCATTTTGATTTGTGTACCACCCTGTAATTGTCCTATCATCCTACTTTACTAGGCCTGCTAATGTCATTCACCTTAGAAGTTACTTGGAATGAAAAAAACTCATGTACGCTGTGTGGTGCATCTGTTAACTGCTAACACTGTTGTAGAAATAACTAGACAGGTAGGGATTCTATTCTCAGTACTTGCAACTGTGTGTGTGTGTGTGTGTGTGTGTGTGTGTGTGTGTGTGTTCCTTTGCCCAAAGATCATATCCTGTTAGGCTGATAGCATTTTGATTGATGTACCATCCATGCCTGTTTACCACCTCCCTGTGGAATTACCTTATATAGCATGGTAATGGCATCTACCTCACATGCAGCATGTTAAACCATTGTGCAGGCCATTCAAGTACTCTCTACAGATGTCTATGGGATATTTAGATGTTTAGGTTCATAGGTGTGTACTAGGCTAATGACCCTGGAGCCTTTACAAGCCTAGCCAGAGGATTACCCTGTCATTGGGCCACCTGACATTATTTCCCAGTGCCTCTGTGGAGTAGAGCCACTGCAGTGATCCCTGGGGTGAATTCTCTATTTCCCATACATTCATCAAGATTCCTCTTGAAGAGGACCAGTGAGGTGCTCTGCTTGACATGTATGGGATGTCTAGTCCGTAGCAAGGGCAGTCTCTGGGTTATGCACCCATCCCTCTAGCATGTTCTGTTGATTGTGGTAATGAGGTTGAGGTCTCTGGAGCATGTGGTGTGGAGGGATTGGGATATCCTTGGATGTAGCATTTCTAACAGAGCTGGGTCAGACATGGCTTTGTAGGGCAAGCAGAGATTGCCTCTAAGTAGACGATATGAGACAGAGAATAGTTGGGAGTGTTTTGAGTCTGTCCATATAGGACAACTGTTTCAGGCCTAGGATCATCTTTGTGAGGTACGTTTGTGGCCTCTGCAGTTGCAGGTGTACATTGAGGGTACATGCCAAATGGGGTATTGTACCAGATGATTGGCCTAAAGAGGGAAGGGTAGGGGGAGACAATGACCTTCCTGAATGCAAAACCATTAGTAATTAGATGTTCCACATAGGACTGTCTGCCCACAGTGCCAATGTGGTGGTCAAAACCTGTGTTCACAGATCTCTTATAATGCCTTCTGTGTTCAGTGGACTAACATCAATGTAGTGATTTATGGGAACTGAGTTGTGCACAAAGGGGATGCTGACACATATTTGGCCATTGAACTTCAGGCTGTGCTTCTGACAACATACGTTGGTCTCAGTGAGGCCTTTCAGCTGGATGTCAACATTACTTGAGTAGTTAATAATAGCTCCCAACATGCAATCATCTGCAAACTTTGTCAACCAGAGTATCCTTGTGATGGCCTGCACTTCAGAGTAGTTGATACCAAACAGGGGAGGACCCAGGACCAAACACTATGGGAGCCCACTCATGACTGGATGCCAGTCTGACTTGGAGTCAGCTACTTTCGCACCATGGGTCTATCTGTGAGCCAGTTTGCAACCCACCTAGTGATATAGGGGTTGATGCCTACCTTAGTGGGTTTTCTATGATTCCAGAGTGGGGAATGGTGTCAAAGGCCTTGGCCAGATCAGGGTAGGCAATCAGGGTAGGCTGTATGACCACTTTGACATCATCCACAGCTCGGGAGACTGACTCAAAGAAGTAGACTAGGTTGAGCAGACATGATCTACCCTCCAGAAAACCAAACTATGTGGGATCCAGACTTTGGAGGTCCCCTATATCCTTGTTTAGTAGGTCCATGATGCTGTGTTCCATAGCTTTGCATATCAGACTCATCAGGCTAATGGAGTGATAGTTCCCAGGGTCTGTAGTTGCTCCTACTTTGTGGAGAGGGATGAGTGTTGCAGTGCACCATTTGGTAGGGACAAAGCCTGAGGTGAGGCTGTGAATAAACAGGGCACACAGGTGTGGAGCCATGTCATTCTGTAGTTCATGTACAACACAGCCAGGGATATTTTCAGGTCCCATTAAAGATGTATTCCTGGCCTTGGACAGTGCTATTTTAACCTGTGCAGCAGTAATGCTGGGTGTCTGGCAATCTACTGGTATTGTGATGGTCCTTTTGGGGGAGGTAAGAGGGGTTAGGTTGGCACTGAATCTGCTGACCAGTATATTGGCAATATCTGTTGGCTCGGTATAGGAGGTACCATTGTGCAGTAGTTCAGAGCACATCTGGGTATTGGCATGGTGATTATTCAAATAACTATTGATGGTCTTGTGTCTGTCTTTCCTATTTGCTGCAATTCTGTTTTCATAGCTAGCTTTAGAGGATTTGATGAGTGATCTCAACCTTTTGTTGAGGCTGATAAGGGAGTTGTTCCAGTCTTCGGAATTCACCTTTTTCTGCATTAGTTTATTTGTTCCATTGTTGAGTTTGTGTATGGCAGGGGACCACCACATTGGCTTCCTGTTTTGGAAGACAGCATCTTGGTTCTGTTGGTCATGGCGAGATTCATACATATGTGTATGTGTTCATAACAGTGCATTGGTGTATGATCTGGTGGTCATGCAGCTATTCTCCATTTGCATGGGTGCAGTGAACTTAGCCACCTCTGTTTTAAGGAGCCCAAGGTTAGCTTTGGAGGTGTTTGTCATGGTGGTTACCTTTGCGGGGGGGGGGGGTAGGAGAGATGTTGATTCCCAAGGTGATTAGTTTGTAGTTGGATCCACACCTCAGTATTTTGACGTGTGGATCCAACAAGGTCATGTATGTCACTAAATACATCGAGGAGAGTTGCATCCACCACCCTGAGTATTTGTGTGTTGTGGTGTTCACTATGAGCCTGTGCATCCATGACAGCCTGGAACATGCATCTGATGACTCCTTCTGTGGCTCTTGCGACAGTGGCTCGACTAGCAGCATTCCTTCTGCAAGAACTCCTGTTCATCCTCCTGTGTGGGACCTTGCCTGCACTCTGGCTATGGCCAGTAACTATTCTCACACCTGTCATAGTCACCATACTAGCCTGTTCAATGCCACTACTTGCCAACTGTCCATCATCTATGGCCACTGGTGACTGGGTATTGTGGGCATTGTCACTGTGTGCAGGAATGATGTGCACAAGGCTGGGATGCCAACTAATGGCACAGATTCAGCTCCTAACAACCCCACCTGTACCTCAGTATTCCTATCATCTTTGGCAGAGTCTGCAGAGATATTGACATTGTTTCAAAAGGGGGGAACCCAGACCCCATTGCCACCTGTGAGAGGAAGACAACATATGTACATTAATACTGCACTTTGATGTTGTCTGGTACACATGCACACACACGTGCGCACACACACACACATACACACACACACACACACACACACACACACACTTACAGATGAGGTGGCACAAATCTGTTACACAGACCACACATTGCCCACATGGTGACATGCATGATACATAGCTGCCAATATCATGCATTGCAGCAGTTGTACAACATGTAACTGACAATATAGAGATCTTGGATACGTGAATAGTGTTAGTGTGTGATGGCTGTTCCCCAGCACAGACTGCAGCCATGTACACATCTTTACTGTCCACCTGTGTAGCACAGTGGCAAGTACTACAGAACATACCTCACAACTGAACATATCCTCACAGGATGTGTAGCAGTCTGGCTCATATATCTTCTCTATTTCACATAACCCCCGTGATTCTCTGTGACGTACATGGGATGATCTGAGGAGTGACATCACTGATTAATGACATGCATGTGAGTGTCAGATCTGCAAACGAGCAGTGAATGTATGGTCACACAATCCCTGTTACACCACCAGCCTTGTAAGCTTACAGTGGATATGATAAGTGTACACAACCCTGTTAACAAACCATGCTCTTGTAATATAGAGGATGAGACCACAATAATGCATTCAAATATGTCATCCACCTTCCATGTGACATATGACCTGTGCAATCCAATCGATAAACAAACACATGTGATATGTGTAAAATATGATGACTGCAATATGTACAATATGTTGATTGCATACATGTGTACACTCTTAAAATAATAAGTTGTTGAAACACCTTGTAAATGGCTTTCAGCATTCAATCTTCTTGTGAAGGTGTCTATCAGCATGGCACATCCTGACTTGGCATTATTTGGCCACTCTTCCATGCAAAGGTCACCCAACTCTGTCAGAATGCAAGGGCAGGTCATGTGCACAGCCCTCATCAGGTCACACTAGGGTTTTCTATCTGGTGAAGGTCTAGGCTCTGGCTGGGCCAATCCATACCCATGTTTGTGTTCAGGTGGAGCCATTATTAGGTAGCTTTGGATGTGTGCTGCAGTTCTTTGTCATGTTGAAGGCTGGAACACCTACTCATCCTCAGTGATCTTGCAGACGCCTGATGGAGTTTGGGCAGAACTGGGTGTTGTTAGAAAATATTCAGAATTCCCACCACCGTGGCTACAGGCCCTGTTCTGTCTGTGGAAAAGCAGCCCCACACCAGGCTGCTGCCACCAGTGTGATTCACCATGGGGGATGTTGGTTTTCAGGTTATGAGAGGTGTTGGTATTGTGGCTGTGAGGTCAATCCCTAGTCTCATTACACCATAACACATTTTCACATCTGCCTTTGGGAGACGTGATGTGCTGTATTGCAATTTGTATCCAGCCCTGGTTGTTTTTGGTGTGTGGATATGCTTCCATCTTCTGACCCTACCCCATAGGCCAGACATATGCAGAATATGGGAGAGTGTTCTCACAGGTTGTACAGAACACCAGTACTAGAAAGGGGTTCCTGCAACTCCCTTGGTGTTGCTGTATGTCCCCTGGCAACCTTCCTGGCCAGGTCTTGATGTGTTGTCATCATTTGTGGAGGGACATCAGGTTCTTGTCAACAGCACTATTGTCCCATATTCATTCCACCTTTTGACAACTGTCTCCACTGTGTTCCGTGGTGTATGCAGTGCTGTGGTAATGCTGCTGTACCTTACATTTGACTGATAGCTTTCAAATATGAGATCCCTTTGCTGCTTTGTACACTGTCTGCAAGCCATGGCTTTTGCTGTTGCAGGCAACTGAACATATGTCATGGTTATCCCACTTAGACAACAGACTGTTATTTGGTGTTAGAGTGCCTTTACTTGATAGCTGTTGTGTACCCAAGCAGACTGCATGCTGTCAGTAAATCACAGGCTGCTGCAATAACATATTATCTGAAGGGTGTGCACACATATGCATACAGCATATTGTAAGGTTTGTATACTCCATATTTGGTGCCCAGCAGATTGATTGATTGTTTATACAGGGGATTGTTCATGTCATAGGTCACATTACAGTTTGGAAAAGATGAGAACTGACATATTGTGGTCTGTATTTGTATAGACATCACAAACACCTGGCATCTTAACAGGGGTGTGTTCACTGTTTATATCCACTATATGACAGTAATGTTTCACACATATCCCTACGTTAGGCAGTTTGTCCACCCATTTTGTTGCTCTCTGTCCAGAAGTCTTGCCCTGGCAGGCCATGTGTTATGCTGCAGGGATGATACATTCTCATCAGATAGGCCCCTGTGGTGACCACTGTGATGCAATGCAGTTGACCCCAACACAGGTGAACATGCACATAAAGCAGTATGACTATGAGTGACAGTTGTGTGCATGGTACACTGCATGGCCTTCACATGCCTGGAGTATTGGCAAACCACAACAGTACAACTGCATACTCACCAGCTGCAGGCTGCCATACAACATGCAGACAGGAGGGACCAAGGTAGTTGTGTGAGAGGAGTATGGTCAGCAGACCCACAAGTGTCATTGGTACAGGATGGTTGCAGCATGTGTGTTCATGTACAGTACAACCCCCGATACTACACAATTTGCTGTCCTTCACCATAGATATGCACATTTGTGCATTCGAAAACCCCTTCCACAACTGCAATCTGACCTGACAAATGTACGTAGATACTCTGCAATTAAAAGTATGTCTGCTACTCTAGTCTAGTAATCACCTCCAGTATGCGGGGAGGGGGGGGGGCATCTGTACTCTGCTGTTGTACTGGGATGGGTGCCCCAAGGTACCCATGGAGCTGCCTGGTGGGTGCCAGTGCTGCTGCAAGGCCAGGCCCAAGCCTGTGGCTGTGCAGTCCCTGGCCACTGCAGCAGCCCTTTGTCAGGCGCGGCATATGAGGACACTTTCACGATGCCAGAGTTGCTCGTATGTACATGCCTGCAGGCCAACATCATTTACCCTGTGGACAAGGTCATCCCATAGGCCAGTCCTCTCCTGCAGATGTTGCTGGCTCCAGCCAAACATTATGGCATGGTTGTTTAGTATGGCTTCTATAATTATATTTGTCTGAACCACTGAGAATATTGGCCTTTGCTGATGCGACATTTCACCTGGGAGACATAACAAGGGAGATACATCACATATGTACAGAACCTGCACATCTACATTGAATACCAGTAGCCACCACTCACAACCACACCATACCCCTGTAACGTATCAGCACTGTATCTCCTTGCATTGCACTATTGGCCCTGAGGTGCCATATTCCCCCCAGTGATGCCTACTTAATTTCCTACTCCTGTACCCCTCATTCATGTCTGTGCCAGGGGATGACATTGGCCAGCTTTGATTTGGTGTGGCTGGTGTCAAGCCATGTTGTGACTACAGTGTGTAATGGAGCTGGGAGCACATGCCTGAATTCATGTAGGATGCAGACAGGAATGTTATCAGGTGCCATGGATACCTACATTTGTTGGCTTTCAGTAGGCAATATGCACCTGCTCACTGGTGATGAAGGGAGGGGTGTGGATGATGTGCATATTCAGCTATAGTGCTGCTGAGCCAGGGGGTGATGTTTGCCCTAAACCTATCTGCAGCAGGTTGCCTATAGCTATGTTGTGTGTATATGTGGCATGATTGACCACTATTACAGGGTGGGCTAGTATGTGGCCTCAGAGACTGCAGACATATGTGACAGCCTTGTGATTGGCCTTGGTGGATGTGTCCAATTTGTACTCATAGTTAGCCTTACAGTACTCCACCTGTCACCTTATATGCTTGATCAGACAAAGGCTGACTTGATGCCAGGTTGGTGCGTGCTCCTGATTTGGCCTGTACAGCCAATCTAGGGACCAAGTCTGTGGTTTGTGTATTGCGGCTGTCCACCACAAGCATTCAGCCTACCTTGAGGGAGTTGATGGTATTCAGTCTGGTACTGCTGAAGCCATACAGCTATGTAGGTTCCTACATACTATTGTGTTGTGGGCCTGGACACAGCTGCTAGTTCCACCATATGGGATGCCCTTCATGTGGCCATTGCCCATTTACCTGGCCTGTGCATGGGACATTACAGAGGTGTACAGGTTACAGCTTCACATATACAGTAGGTTGAATTACCTCACAGGACAGGATATCTGGAGACAGCCCAGCAACATGGGGAAGAATGCTCCAGAGTTTCGTACAGCTTGTATGTCATTAGCATTGTTATACACATAGGGGGTTGCTACATTGATAGGGTTTGTCTGGACTTGCATTTACTGGGTGAGTTGACATCGGACAGTGATATGCCTCTGACATAGCTCTCAACTGGCATGTTGTCCACAGACTGGCCAGATGTTTGCCTATTACGCTTGGTCTGTTCCTTGACCAGCATCTGTTTTTTGTGGGGTTGTGATGGTAGTCAGTACATGTTGTCATCCATTGGTGTTCCACACATCTTTTCCTTCAGGGATGTGATGTTACAAGAACACATGTGACAGCAGCTACTGTCTCAATTTGTAACACCAGTATGTGTGATATGTCCCTCTTTCCAGCCCCCTGTCCCATACATATGCCATGCATTGTCCAGATGTCCTACACTATGAGGTGCAGGGGTATGGTATATCATTAATTACCAAGTGTACACCAGTTAGCATGACAATGACCTGGTATGCAGCGGTAGCTAGGGTTATGCAGCCACACACTGGTAATTCTGTGGAAATATGCACATATGACAGTATGTCTGTCTGGCCATTGTGAACAGACTGCCAAGGTTGTGTAGCAATGTTGTGTGTTTGTTTTTTAGGCTGGGTAGTAGCAACTGTGAGTGCCATACATCCTTTACATGTCTAACTCTGCATGCTGCTACAGCTGCTGGTGGTCTATCAGGTCCATATACTTGTAGAGGCTGACTGTGACATATCATGTAACACCTCCGGATTTCCAGTACACTGTGGGTTGGGGTAGTATATGTAGGGGTAATGTGTGAGTGCCAAACGGTATGTGGTTGCTCTCACAGTATTATACTGTCGTATTCAGTTTGCTTACTGGTATGTTGCTGCCACTGTGGTGCACTTATTTGGGGGTATGCACTTTCACATCAGTGTCTGTGTTCCACTAGTATTACATCCCTGTACTGCCTATTATATTTACTACTGCAAGTGTACAGCCCCAGAGCTGGACCTGGGTAGTGTTATGTCAGTGTGATTCTAGTCTGGACATTGCTCGGTAGCTCAATGTAGTTTCCCTACTGTTGTGTTATGTCCACATATTCATAGGATGTCCAGTTGTATGGCCAATGTTTTTGGTATGGTCCCCATAACGGTTATGTTTGCATGACACACCAGTGGAATGATGTGGGGACTTAGGTCAGTCACTATTGTGAAGCAATTGAGTCCTGGTATTGTGATATTTCAGTTGATATATGTTAGGACATGTACTGTTACTACATGAACATTCTTAGCTTATCTACTGACTTATTTTGTACGTCTCTATTTTTATGCCTTTGTCCCCCCACTTTGTCAGACTTGGTCCACATTCATTGCATTAAGGGGTTCTGAGCATACGTCTCCACAGCCAGATTTTCCACAGAATGTCCAGATGTTTGGTCCATATGTTTGTTCACTTCCACAGTTTATTTCTGTCTGATAAATCACGGTGGTGATCCAAGGATTTATGTTAATAAATACATGACATGTCAGTTCCCATCTTCGTATCATTCAGTGATTGTTTGCTGAAACACACACTGCTGCTGTAACATGTCTTCATTTGTAACAACAATTTTCTATGTCCATATATATGGCCCATTACCCCCCCCCCCCCCCCATTTACAGTCTTTGTACAGGTAGGTTCCTTGCACTAACAGATTGGGAGGGGTGGTTCAGAGAAATAACTGCACTGCATGTTTTATAGATGCATACATATATATAATATTTGTATATATTTTTTATTTTCTTTCCCTTATATTTAATATATGAATATATATATTATGACTGTACGTTTAGATATATATGTTTCATCTGGCATATATATTCATCTGACACACACATATATGTGTATGTGTGTATGTCTGTGCCTCTATTGCATTATATGTTTGAAACAGCAACAGTAATTCCTACAGCTCCGCTAGTGTACTGGTATATTCCTCTGATTAAAATGTTCAGGGTCATAGGTTCAACACTTGGGACTGCTGTTTTTTAATTAATGTTAAATGACCTGACTGCAGGATATGTGCGTTAAAGCACTACAACTTCTCACAGGTCAGATGGTATAGTGGTATGTTAGTGTGATTGTTGAGGACAGTGTCCTGGGTTTGAAACTTGGCAGGGCTGACTATTTTGTTGCTGGGAAGAACAAGGTCTGAGGGATACAACCTGATATATTTAAGCAGTAACCCACAGCTGGGTGTGGGTAATGCTGGATTCACCCACAGTTGGTGTGGTTTGGTCACTAGGGCAATGCCCTCATGACCATACAATGCCAACCATGGGTAAGTCCAGCATTGCCCACACCCAGCTGTGGGTTATTGCTATTATACGATGACATTATTAAAGTAAACAGTACTTAACTTTCTTAAATAATGTCATTGTATCATGCCTCCATGTTGGCCTTGCACAGTTTTTCGGTGTCGTGGGCCATTTCTGATGTACTGCATATGCATAAGGGACATGTTCCCACACTTACACAGTACATCAGTGCTGTGTAGAAGTAGCGACAGAGATAGGGGGATCTCAATTGCTTTTTTTTAACATATCTCTGAATGTTGTACTAGGTGATGAACTCATATAACATAGTGAGATATATTAAAAAGGCAACAGAGATCTTCCTTTCTCTGTTGAGAGGAAGATCTCCATTGCAATTTTTATAATATCTTGCAATGTTATACGAGTTCTTCAATTTGTCACGCATAGCGAGATATGTTCAAATTACAGTGGAGATTTTCATTTCCCCATTGCTATCTCTGCAGAATGGAAATACACACAGGTGATATACAAGTGGAATAGTCCAGGCATCTGGACCTTTTTCCATTTGCATACTCTGAGTTACAACGGGCACTCTGTTTGGGCTGGCCAATTAGCATACTAATTTCTGATTGTTAATAGCCAGTCATCGTATGATATAAAATTAAATATGTATATACACATTTATACTTTCATGTTTACCTTCCATGACATCTCCCTATGTGCTTTAATTACATTATATTCTTGTGTGACTATACTGTATGGGGCACACGTGTTTATATGGGGGTTTCACAGCTTTTCTACACTGACATCTTACTTTTGGAACTGCTACTCTACCCTGGTTGACAAAAATAATTGCTACATGATTTACATTTACTATAATAATTTTAACACTAGTTTCACATGATAAAGTAAATTGCCTGTCTTGAGACCAGAACCCTGCATAACTGCATGTAAAGCTGTAACTCTAACCACTACACTATCATGGCTTGGACATTTTCCTTCTCTATTTTCCTTTATCCCCTATGGGATGTTTAAGCTGTAATGTACACACCCACTTAGCTACACTTAAACATCCCTTAGGGCATTATATACAAGGATATATTATTATTATTTTCGGTAGGTTATGGGGTGTGTATTGTGGTGTTTTGACAACTACTTGGGACCGTGTTTGTGACGTACTGCAATGATTGGGCTTTCAAGATTCTGTGCATGTTTCATGCTGATGCATGACATGTACAGTATGGGCTTTATGTATTTTGTGGGGCTGGGGTTGTGCTTGTGTACACTTGGGGGATTTATCCCCTGTTATGTGTGCATTTGCACACATTTCCTGCTTCTGCAGACTGCAGAAGTGCCATATGGTGCTTTAGCCTTGCAGGGGGTGTGTAAGAAACACTGTGACAGACCCCCTGTATTGCATTCCTACTGCCATTTTTTTTTCAGTGTCCGCGGACACTGAAATGCTGGCATAATATTAGAGCTAAGCTCTAATATTATGCCAGTACAGCTTTAGAAGTGCTGTATGGCACTTTCTGAGCATAGGGGGTGTATTTAGTGTCCGTGCGCTGCATGGACAGGCACACCCCCTGTGCTCGCACACAGAACTGTGTCCATTTTAGAGCACAGCAGTGTGCCTTCATACATATGCATGGTGCACTGCTGTGCTGCAAGGGAATGGTCCCTTCCATGCAGGAATAAGCTATTCCTGCACGGAAGTTTGCTGAATCCCGACAGAGTAATGTTAGGTTAACAGGGTTTTTGTGGATATGGCTGTTGTGCATGATTTAAAGTCTGACATTACAATGTTATGTGGTTGACACAACTGTCAGACTGGCCAGAGTTTGGTGTCTTATATTTGGTGTGCTACTCACAAATATTCTGTCTTTATACTTTCAGTAGCATACTCTGAGGATTGCAGTCAGTAAATGGTAACATCCATGTGCATTTCTGACTTCATATCCATCAGGGGAGATATGTTACAACAGCAATTTTCTCATTTTATAACAGCAATATGTCACTAATGCCCCTGTGTTTGTGCCTCTGTCCCCCAAGTCTGTCACCCTTTCTCCGTATGTCATGCAGTAAGAGTTGCATATGTACAGTATGTCATTATTTACTGACATCATTCCTGATGTCAACCCAGTGATATATCAGACTGCCTGACATGTAATGTATAGGAGGCCTAATATTTGACGACAAAACCTGGATATTCTGTTGTAGTCTGTACAGTAGTGAGGTCTGTGTACTTATGGCAATTGCTGACAAGAGTGTCAGTATTGTGAATGTTATTTTGGCCTGTTTACTATCTGACCTTGCATGCTGCTCCTGTTTCTGGTAATCTATCAGTGTATATGTTTGTAGGCCCAGACTGAGACATGTCCCATACCACAGTCAGGCGACAGACTACAGCGTGTATTTGCCCAGTATATATAGTAGTAGTGTGTGACTGGCAAACATGATAATGGGTTTTGTTCACACAGTCCATATACTGTAGTATGAATTTGTCTTACCAGTATGTCACTGTGACTGTGCAGTGACTGGTTGTGGGTGTGCACTTTCGCACTGGTGTCTGTTACTCTGTGATTTAGCTTACAATATGTCACTGTGACTGTGGTGCGATTAGTTGTGGGCATGTACTTTCACACTGGTGTCTGTTACTCTGTGAATTGTCTTACCAGTATGTCACTGTGACTGTGGTGTGATTGTTGTGGGTATGCACTTTCACACTGGTGTCTTTTACTCTGTGATTTGTCTTACCAGTATGTCACTGTGACTGTGGTGTGATTGGTTGTGGGTATACACTTTCACACTGGTGTCTGTTACTCCGTGATTTGTCTTACCAGTATGTCACTGTGACTGTGGTGTGATTGGTTGTGGGTATGCATTTTCACACTGGTGTCTGTTACTCTGTGATTTGGCTTACAGTATGTCACTGTGACTGTGGTGTGATTGGTTGTGGGTATGCACTTTCACAGTGGTGTCTGTTACTGTTTGATTTGGCTTACAGTATGTCACTGTGACTGTGGTGTGATTGGTTGTGGGTATGCACTTTCACACTGGTGTCTGTTACTTTGTGATTTGACTTACCAGTATGTCACTGTGACTGTGGTGTGATTGGTTGTGGGTATGCACTTTCACACTGGTGTCTGTTACTCTGTGATTTGACTTACCAGTATGTCACTGTGACTGTAGTGTGATTGGTTGTGGGTATGCACTTTCATGCTGTTGTCTGTTACTCTCTGCTTTTACATTCCTGTAGTGCCATCAATATCTGCAATTACATGGGTGTTCCTCCATAGCAAAGCTTGTGGGTTGCTGTTGTGTCAGTCTGCCTGTAATTTACACAGTGCTTGGTGACATGCCTAGCAGCTGAGTGTACTTGCACTAGTGTGATGTTATGTGCAGATATTTGTCAGATGTTCTGTTGTCTGGCCGTCATAGGTATTGTGCATTTCTGACAAATCAGTGGGGTGATGTGTAGATGTATGTCACTAACTAGTGGAAAGTAAGTGGGCTTGAGAATTGTGCTCTTCCAGTTCTGATATGTTAGAACAGACAGGAGGGTGTGACTGCATCAGGTGTGTCAGCTTATCTACTTCAGTATTTGTAATATATTCCCATTTTCATGGCTTTAACCCCCCCCCCCATTTGTCAGGCTTGGTGCTGCTTTATTGCACTAAGGGGTTGTGTGTATACCTCTGAACTGACTAGATTGTTTCAGACTGTCCAGGCTTATTGCTCATATTTGTGGTCTACTCCACAGACTCATTACTGTGTTTTTTGTGGTGCTGCACTCTGGTGCTGTTAGGATGTCTGTCAGTAAGTGATGGTGTACATTTAAATGTCATAACTGCCTTCCCTCACAACATGTATGCTGACACAAAGCCTGTTACTGTAGCAACATTCTACATTTATAAATGCAATGCTTACATATTATGTCCTCCTGCACTGTGAGGTGGAGATGTATGGTGCTGAAGTATGACTCCACTACATGTGTGTGTGTGTTTGTTTGTGTGTATATATATATATATATATATATATATATATATATATATATGTATATATATATGTGTGTGTGTGCGTGTAAACTTATATATGTCTAGAATCCTTTTTATATGTATATGTGTCATACACCTTCCCATATTTATCTCACCATAGTTATCCTATATGTGTATAATTAGAAATAAATACATGACTGTTTCCACAGTGTTTGATTCAGAACAAGGTGGTAAACATTTCAAGTAGTAAATGCGTTTATTTCACTACTTTCAGTACCTGTACTGAATGAAGAAAAACGAAGCAAAGTTGGACACTGCTGACAGCTTAAAAAATCTTCTTTATTCTTAAAATCACAAGATGAGCGCTTTCGGGATGACCCTTCTTCAGATAAATAAAATGAATGAGATGGTTCACTTATATACATATAGAAGCCAATCACATTCAGAAATAGCAAGCACATTCAGTGAAAGACACGCCTATTTTTCAAAATAGGCTTAATTGGTATGTAATCATTTAAACCTGGCTTCCTGTTTGCCATTAAGCTAGCAATCCATTTTGTTTCTACAGTTCCTGTTGAGTATGGTAAAGCATAGGGTCATCCCGAAAGCGCTTATCTTGTGATTTTAAGAATAAAGAAGATTTTTTAAGCTGTCAGCAGTGTCCAACTTTGCTTCGTTTTTCTTCATTTGTGCTACCTGCTTAAGCTGGACTTTGGCGTCTTACTGGGTATTTGTTTTCTACTAGTACCTGTACTGAATGATATATTTGAAAAATCAACAGGCATTTGTACAACTCAGATGGTGTAGTGGTACATTGCTCTGGCTATGCTATACAGGGTCCTGGATTTGAGACTTGGAAAGGTTGTTTTTTTGTTGCTGGCCAGAATAGTGGCTGATGCAGGCAGGGTGATTAAAGCAGTTGTAAGCAGTCTTCCTCCACTTGAGATCAGCATACTGATGCCGGACCTGCTCACCAGTCCAAGGGATACCAGTAGCATTGGTGAGGTCATGTGCGAGACAGTCCCAGGCCTCCGCTTTGTACCACAAACCCTGGTACTAGCCCTGTAGCAGTCTCACTTCATGGTTTTGCACATGGAGTCCGAACATGACCCTAGACTCCTTGATGCCCCAGTGTTGCGCCCGAAAGCGAACACCCTCTCTAACTCCAGCCATGGTGCCTAAAGTGAGCTACAACTGGGTATGGGCTGCATTCCCACCTATGAGTTTTAAATAGGGCTGATTTCCCACACTTTTCCATGATTAGATGATTTTGAAAATGGTGAGCTAAGCTAAGCTCTGGGCACACTTGCTTAGCTAGGGTGGAGACTGCTTAAAGAGGTAGCTGCTAAGCAAAGCGTACCAGTGCACACATCTACTTAGCTACAGTAATTCCTGCTTAGCATTCACATTTCAGCAATGCTTACAGTGTCTCAGCTTAGCTGAGCTTTGTTCAGCTTTCAGTTTTTGGACTATTATGATGGTGGGTTTCATTCATCATTTAGGATAGCTTATGATATATATGTTGACCTTCCATAACATCCCCCTATGGGTTTTTCTAACATTACATTTTGTGTGACTACATCTATGGGCCATTATGGGGATTTCACAACTTCAGTACACTGACACCTCACATCTGGGCCTACTACACTACTCTGGTTGAGAAATACAAGTTACTTAATACATAAATATACAAATAAATTAAAATTGTACTGATTTCACATACAAAATGGGAATGGATTTGTTGAGGCTCACACCGTGAATGACTACATGCAAAGCATATGCTCTAACCACTACACTATGTTGGATGTCTATTGCTATTTAATTTCTTGTGCCGTTTAAGCTGGCCTAAGCATAGCTAAGCAACAGGCGCAAGCCTGCAGAATTACATTATTTTTTGTCATCTGACTTCTAGTCCCCAGGCCCAAAACAACCACTGATGGCAGCTGGTAGCATTTATCATCATCTACCTTTAAAAATGCATAGATAAGGGCTTTTTCTCAGATCTTTGGCAGATGTTGGAAGTCATAAAACAATAAAAGACTTCCACGACAATACAGAACGTTCTGTGGTACAGACATTCTGTCTCTAGCTGTTATAAAGCAATTTAATTTCAGCTATTTTTTTCTAAAGTTTGCTAGACTGAAGTTAACCTCCTGTGCTCCACTTTCCACTATTAAAACATATACATTTTAACAGTTGCAATAGTGCTTGTACATTTCTGTTGTATTCCAGTAGGCATGCTGTGGTTACATTTTAAGCGCAAGCTCTTTATAAAATATCTTTTCAACGCACGTATGTACAAATCTAGTTTGATATATACATGACATACAGTTCTAATACATTTGTAACACAAGCATTTTATATATTTGTAACACAAGCATTTTATATAAGTCATATTGATATTCACAGATGACATAATTATTTACAAAATTCCATATAGCTGTGCTGGCAGTATCTGCCATCTTCATATTTCTTCCCCCCTTGAAAACTCAAGCTAGTTTTTCAAGTGACTGCTGAGAAACATTGCTTGAGAGGGGTGAGCCTATCTGGGAATACATTACCCCATTCCCTGTCTTGAGATTCCAGCTGCCTTGGCATTGCTGACTCCAGTAAAATGTTGCACTGTCATATCATATGCCTGCAATCCTAGGCTCCATCATAGTAATTTGGGATTTTACTGGCTGGCTTCCTGTAGCTGTAGATCCCCCTCAGACTCCTCCTGCCTTCTACTACAGATACTTAGCACCAGTGCCTTCCTGTCATGGTAAAGTTTCATCATGTTAACATGGTAAGGATTTATCATGTTAACATGATACAGTTTGTACCCCTGTCTCCTGCTGATCAGTTCTACCATGTAGTTAACATCACTGACCTTTTTTACCACTTTGAAGGGTCCCTTCCAAGCTGCCTGCAGCCTGTTGTCTGACAGGAATGAGAACCATAACCTGCCGCCCCATAGCATACTCTCTAGTTTGAGAATTCCTATCATACCAGACCTATTTCTGCTGTATGGCTTCTGCCACGTTCTTCTGGGCAAACCCATGAGTTCCCTGAGCCATGTCCTGAGGTTTAGAACATATGCCACAACAGACTCCTTGTGGGATTCACACTCACCCTCTCACTCATCTTGAAGCAAATCTAGAGGTCCTCTCACCCTATGGCCATACAGCAACTCAAAGGGTGAAACATCTGTGGATTCCTGGGGCACCTCTCTGTCTCTCCTGCCTGGATGGGGTCCTGTCTGCTTTTTGTGTTTGGATTATGTAAAAGATTTATGCAAATAAACAAAAGCTTTACAGGAGTAACTACAGTGCTCCCCCCCCAGTGATCATATTTTGTTTAATGGTGTCCTTACCAGCGTCTCATTTTGTTTAATGGTGTCCTTACCAACATCTCATTTTGTTTAATGGTGTCCTTACCAGCGTCTCATTTTGTTTAATGGTGTCCTTGCCAGCGTCTCATTTTGTTTAATGGTGTCCTTGCGAGCGTCTCATTTTGTTTAATGGTGTCCTTGCCAGCGTCTCATTTTGTTTAATGGTGTCCTTACCAGCACAAGCTTTAGTCCTAAAACAGCGGGAAGCAGAACCACACAAAAAAGAAAGTTGAATTTTTTACTCCACCACTGGTACCTCAGCCATTCACCTTCAACGGATGGTTTATATTGTAGGATGTGGTTGTATCAATGTAAAATGGTACATTGGTCAAACTAAAAGGCCAGTGAAGGTCAGGATTATGGAATGTTTGAGGGACATCAATAATAGAAACATGAGGAGTCCAGTGGCTGAGCATTTTATGAACATTCATGGGAGGCAGCATTTGTTCTTTTTTCTTCAGTATTTTGATACAACTTGCTTTATTTAGAGGGGGGTGATATAGTGAAAATCTGAATGAATTAGAAAGTGAGTTCATTCTCAATTGTAGAACATTATTTCCTAGGGGTCGTAATCATGAGGTAAATTTGTAAATGTGTGAATTAACATGCTTATTTGTTTGTATTTAAAATTTTGTATTTAAATGTTTTTTATAAATATTTAAAGAATAAGTAAAATTCATAAAAGTTATTGAAGTTATTATAATATTCACAATTATGTTATGTAAGTTATTTAAAAAGTTGATGACATTTGAAAAGTAGGCTATGTCTAATGTTTATGATGGCTACTTTTAGAAAATGTGTTTGTAGCACTTTAAAAATTGAAATGTATTATATAATTGTTTAATTTGTTTAATTGAACTGATTGGGGTTTGAACCTGTGTATAAGTGTTGGTTGTTTGGCACTGTATCTTATCCGTTGAAGGCAAATGGCCAAGGTACCAGTGATGGAGTAAAAAATTCAAACTTCTTTTTTGTGTGGTTCTGCTTCTTGCTGTTTGGTCATATTTATTATTCGTGTGGTGAAGTGGTCGAGTATTTTTATTTAGTCCTAAAACCTCTGCTGTGTTAGCCAGTTACTTTAACTCATGGATGATTTTCAGTGAAGATCAGAAACACAGCACCTTTTAAAGTTACATTCTTGTCCATTTGTTCTTTTCCATGGTCATACACTACCTCAAAGTCACCTAATGCTACCACTTTTCCTCTGTGCTTGACAGTATCAAAGTACTTGGGGGTTGGCATAATAGTATTTACTTCACAGACCAGAGGTACCGGGTATGATTCTCACTAAGGGAAACTGGCTAGGTTTAACATGGTCCACATGGCCAGCTAGCCTGGTACTATGAATAATTTTTAGGTCCAGCCCTTGTTAGTGTCACCTAAAGCACAACTTAAAGCTGAAACCACAGCTCTCCAATTGGCTTCAGCATGGAAACAGTAAACCTCTAAACACCTCAAGAATAAAGCTATACTCTTTGGCATCATGCAGTAACTCACCACATTTCCTCTCCGTTGTTTTATTGTGTATCCCTCGCTGGTATCCTTTGAAGCCACCAATTCTTTAAATACCAAAGCATTTAGCCATGCCAATGTCTAACTGTAAAGCACTATGATGCTGAGATCAGTGCTAAAACCAACAAGTTGCTGTTCTGGACTAGAAAAGATATCTTGATTCCTACCCTCAGAGAGAGTAAATGAAATGGTCACAGGAATATTTCTTGGCTAGCTTGAGTACAGTCTCCTTTTGCAGCTGGAGCTTTAAAAATAACTTTTCAACAATCCAGGGAACTGCAAGTCACTTCTGTAAATTCAGATGTGTGTTGCCTGTTGATGGAGCACCATTGTACAATATGTTATTGAAGGTCCGCTGGCACCCAGTACATCAAAGGGATGATGGCATGTTTGGATAATTACTTTCCAGTTCCTGACAGTGGCCTAGCCCTCAGAAGACCTAGTTCCAAATTACGTTGCAACAACTAGAGTTTTTTGGGAGCTAGAACCTAAACTATGGGAATCTCTCCCAAATTAAGTTTACAATATTATTCACTGTACCTACTTATTGCCACATTTAAAATGATTCCTAAATAACAAATCACAGTGTAAATACTTCCATATGCCTGAAATCAATTAAACATACCCTTGTTCTTGCATTCTTAGCTATATGACCACATTTACCTATGAAATCCCCACTGTCATTGCTTCCTTGACTTCTGATTCTCTCTTAGGTATTTATATTCTTAACTATCATCGTAAAGCCACTGCATATATATATATATAGTAGGCTTATTTTCAGGTTATTTATTTATTTATGTATTTGTTAACCAGCTTAGTCCTTTTAGGCCAGTGCCCTTTTTTAGGGCAGACCTAAAAGCTATTCATACGGTCAAGGAAACATTTGGCCAGGGCATCGCAGAACTTTCCCTACTCATTTTCAGTAAGTGCCGTGGGGTCTTTTACATTCAGTTTGAGCTAGCAGCTACTGAATGACACCATATTCAGGGGTTGAGCACCCCTTTATGATGCACTGCAGTGTTAGTATTGGAAAAATGAATCCATGTACGTGCTGTGGGAATGGAGCCTACAACCATCTGATCTTCTAGTGCCAAAGGTGTGTGTGCTACCCATAGAGCCACAGACACTACGGCATGTTTGTACTTTTTTACTAAAACTGCTGTGTGTGCATGTGCACATGTGCGTACGTGTGTGTGTGTGTGTGTGTGTGTGTGTGTGTGTGTGTGTGTGTGTGTGTGTGTGTGTGTATATATGTATACACACACACACACATATATATATATATATATATATATATATATGTGTCTGTCTCCATCTGTGTGTGTGTATATGTATATATATATATATATATATATATATATATATATATATATATATAGAGAGAGAGAGAGAGGAAGAGCACTGTATATAAATATGTGCATGTGTATCACATATATTTTTCCTCATTTTAAGCATGTCTAAACTTTGGATATTTCCTTTGTATGTTCCCTGTATAAACTCCCAACTAGTGTGTCATAAAGACTGATTTTTTTCTCATCTGTGTAACAGACTGTATATTCTTTTTTTTTTTTTCTTATGGTTTGTTTTTGGTATCTGGGCAGTGAGAAAAATCATTCCTTAAGGATCAGTGCATTACCATATTTAATTCAAGTAAATAAGTAATGAAGTCAGGATAAAAGTTTGTCCAGACACCATCTAAAATAGCTTTTTTAACACTGGTCTTTGAACTGTTTACACTGTTTGAAAATAAAGTGAACAATAACTTTAAATAACTGATTTCCAGTACTAAATACTTCCAAAGGCAGACAGTGTGCTGCACTGCTTTCCACTTGAAGTTTAGCAATGTGATATATTGTCTGCCATTTAAAGGTAGCTGTACAACTGGGTGGGTATTCATAAACTCAGTCCTGGTATGACTGGCCTTGCCCTAGCTGAAATGGGAGGCAAGGCTTAAGGGTGAGTGCAGGCAAAGTGGAAATGGCGTTGCCTTGTAACTCCTATGTTCTTCTGAAGATATATGTAGAGGATTTAGATCTGTTTCTAAGTTTTCTGATTCCTTAGTTTCATATCAATGTACTATGGTCATATCCTGAAGCTGCAGGAATGGATCACTGAAATTTATTGTTATGATTAGGTATTTTACCTTTCCTTATTGGAGCTGTTATACATCCTTGGGAGTTACCCCACAGTGCTAGCAGTGCAGAATGTGTATATGTAACCTCTGGGTGACCAGTATCACCAGTAAAGTGCTGGGCAGCATTTATCTGAAACTTGCAAAATGTTATTGCAGGGAATAATGTCTTATTTCCCCCATTTCTTTGCTTGGTTTAAACCTTTGCTAAGCTAAGAGCATTGTACGCTAGCTTTGTTGTCATCATTGATGGATAGACCAGATGTAAGATTAAAAAAAAAAAGAAAAATTAAATCTGTCGAGGCACATACACCACTTTATCAACAGTTTACTGCATCGTGGGATTTATTTCTTCTGTAGCTGACTTGTCAAGGTTGTATGGAGAAAAAAAAAAAAAAAAACGTCTGTCAGACTATGGAAGCTGAACATTCGTGGTTAATGTTTACCTTCCATTTAGTCACTGATAACCTTGTCAGAATTCAAGAGCAAAAGCTGTTGATTAAGCTAGCAGCATTACAGTTTCTCTTTTTCCCTCAGTTTACAAGTAGTTATAAAGTAATGCTTTCTTAAAGGAAACACAATTTGCAGTTCAGATGCTTTTGTTTTGCAAGTATAATTTTCTGCTTTTAAGTTTGGTTACAGCATATGTGCCATCTTTAAATAATTCACTTCAGATTGATGGATATTATTTGAAAAAAGG
Source organism: Protopterus annectens (assembly GCF_019279795.1). Taxonomy (NCBI): domain Eukaryota; kingdom Metazoa; phylum Chordata; order Ceratodontiformes; family Protopteridae; genus Protopterus; species Protopterus annectens. The sequence continues at coordinate 543,450,348 of NC_056740.1, forward strand.
ATGCAAGTTTGTTTGGTGACTAACCCCATGACTGTGTGAAAATGTTTAGTTTTTAATTTACAGTAGTGATCCTTCCAGAGTTGAGAGTGCATATTAAGTATGTTAATTTTATTTAAAGGACTAGTTAACACTTCCAGTTGCATGCAAAATAAAAATATTTTTGTATCAGCTGGAACAAAAACTCAACACTGCAATCAGAATTAAAAATCTTTCTACTTAGATTTTTTTAACAAATCTTAGAATGCTATAAAAGGTGTATATAGTAGGCTAATTCCAATCAATAAACTATATGGATTTGTGATACTAATTTTTATCATTAGTGGACGGACTAAGTAGTTGATATTGGGGCAAGTCAGGCTTCCATTTCCTGAAACAAGATGTGGCATATAATGACTGGCTGACATCACAGGGACAAGCATATGCTGTTATAGTGTTATCTCTTGTAAATGGACTCGCTGGTTGATGTCTGTGCGTGTCAGGATTCCAGCCATACCCCTCAACTGGTTCATAGGTTCATAGATTAGTACTAAGCTAACTGCCCTTGTGAGCCATTTTAAGCCTAGCCATTTATCCCTTGTGTGACTCAAACCCTGCACCTTTTGCTTGCAAGGCAAACACCTTAACCATTAGGCCACCCTCCCAACCCCTGTCTAGATTTTCTCCTCATATTTTTAGAGGGGGGCACCACTGCAACCTTTTCCTTTCTTTTAACCAGTACCCTTCTGCCTGTGTTGGGTTCAGGTAGATGTTAAATATCAAACTGCTGGTGAGTACTTTTCTAGCATTACAGAAGCAGAACTATTTTTAATCTATTAGCTGGTTAAGACTTTATTGATAGTATGTTTTTATTGATGATTTCTTCACTGATGTATTGTACTGATCCTCTTGGTACCAATTTCAGGTATAGTCCGAATACATAGCATGGTGTTATGAACACCAGCACTGATTGCAAAATAATTCAGCAGTTGCAAGAGACAGTATTATTGATGCAGATAATTTTGTTTATCTTTATTTGACTGGGTTAGTCTCACTATGCTAGTGGCCTTCTCTTCGGGGGAGATATTTAGATCATGAAAGTGCTGAGAGTGTGGGTTCGCTATTGTTACAATCTTTGCAGTTGCAACCAGAAGCCAGACACTCAACTTCACTTTAGCTGATGGGAAATACGCAAGTGAATTTCACTGAAAGCCACTTTTAGTGAAAGTTGACATTGCACTTTTCCACACTGTTGTGTGACTGTTAATGTTGGCATATTTAAGTCAGGCTGTGGGAGGCCTCACCCAGCATGGACATTGCAGGGAAGCTTGCCCTCCCAATGAAAAGTTTGTGTGTTGCTAAAAGTGGTTTTCAGTGAACCTTTACTATTTTGGCCATTGGAGTTTTTTTTTAATGACCATTATGAATCCATGTAATCTAGAAGATGAAGGGATAGGGCTGAGAATTAAGAAGATTTGAAGTGACTGATGGGTTAAAGGAGAACTCGGCCACAGACTGAAAAAACATGTTTATTTCAAGTCTTGACGTTTCATACATTTGAACACTACTATTGGACTTTATTTACTTTTTTAAATATTTTTACCTGTAATTCCAGAGTCTGCCCACATGGGGTCGGGCAACTTGATATTTTTTAGTCTAACTCCAGGTATCCCACAATGCAGTGTTTGTCTCTAAAATAAAACATCATAGCCCCTAAGCTCCTGTCAATGCATTAACTACCATTTCTTGCTTCTCAATGACTACTTAAAAGACAAACCGGGTTAATCACACAGAACAATATTCCTCAGCACATGAACTTGTCTCCTGCTGTGATCTAGCAATCGCAATAACAAACGGCTAAAATTTGCCAAAGGAAGTTTGGTTTAAGGACTACAACACAGGCATAACAAAAGAATGAGAATTGGTCACTTTAGAAAGAAAAAGTAGTAACAGGTACTGAGAATACTGGAATGATTATCCCTGTTTGTCCTTTAAATTGTCAGGTTATGCTGTGGTGGTGCAGCGGTAGTGTTGTTGCCTCACAGCAAGAGGTTCTCCCGTTCGATTCTCGGCTGGAGTGTGGGGAGTGCCTTCTGTGTGGAGTCTGCATGTCCTCCCCATGGTTGGGTGGGTGTTCGAAAGACATGCATAAATGGGCGTGCCTTTGAAGGTTGAATGTCCAGCTGGCACCTCGGCATTCGTCAAAAATCTACTGCCAATCATTAGCGGACTGGAGTTCCGCTGTGGCGACCCCTAACCGGGAACAGCCGAAAGACAACAACAACATTGAAAAGCAAGAAATGCTAATTAAACCTGACTGACTAAAAGAAAGCAGTATATACATGAAAACACATGCAAGGTATATGCATTGACAAGAGCTTAGAGGGGCCATGATGTGCTATTTTAAAGCCAAACACTGCAACATGGAATGCCTAGAAGCAGACTAAAAAATCAAGATGCCGAACCTCGTGGGCAGACTCTGGAATTACATTTAAAAATATTTAAAAAATGATATAGTCCAAAAATAGTGTTAAAATGTAGGAAACATCAAGACATGATGAAATTTCAGTCTGTGGGTGTGGTTCTCCTTTAAAACAGAGGCATTTGGCTTTCATTTGGAGTAGAAGCATTAAGTGGGTGCTAAATGATTTATCATTTGACTCCTGAGTGATGGGATAGGGAATTCCAGGTTTGGTGCCCAGGTGTGTCAGAGGCATAGTTAGTTAAGGAAGGTGTTTTGTGGTCTGGTGGTGATGACCAGGGCCTTTTCATTGCAATAAATAAAGTGGTAACAAAAGAGTTTTTTGGTCAATTTACTGGCTGTGATGGGGTCAGATATTAGACTTAAGTTTATTACAATGGCAGTAGGTACTGATGTTAGTGTCTGCTTGAACCAGACATCATTGGGAGCATGGGTTGAACTTGGCTAGGCTTGTAAGGGCCCTGAGGCCATTATGATCCTATTAATAGATCTAAGAAGTGTGACTGTGGTCTCATTATGAGGAAAAAACAGCTGATTTTATTGGGAGCTGATCCAACAGCTGATTTTATTGGGAGCTGATCCATTGGTGTTCATACCTAGATAATGGTTGTTGCAGTGGTTAACATTGTCACCTTACAGCAAGAGGTTCTCTAGTTCTATTCTTGGCTGGGTGCCTTCTGTGTGGAGTCTGCATGTCCTCTTTGCATTCGTGTGGGTTTTCTCCAGGTGCTCCAATTTCCTCCCATGTTACAAAGATGTGTGTCTGGAGGATTTCTCCCCGCATCTCTGCTGAAAATTGGCGTGTTCCAAGTTGGACCTTGCAGGTAAACAAATGTTAAATAAATAAATAGGTAATACCAAATTATTAATCACCCACACATCCCTTTAAATCTAGTAATCTGTGACTGTTCTAATACCCTGAGCTATCAAGAGGGGCTTGAACCATTCATTGTCTTACAGATTTCTGAGGGGTGATTTCAGTCTTCCTTGTTGTGCCATTAGAGACCTCCTGTATTCAATGGTTCCACCAATACCAGAACTAGGGAGAAGGATTCTGTTATGGCAGCTAAGGTTATGTGGTAAGAGACTAAACAAAATATACAAATAACTGAGAAATTGGAAACTCTGTATTACAGATATGGATAGCAAGATACATGCAGTAAAATGTTTTTAGTCACTTTAGTTTTATACACAGGTTAGGAATATTTTTATCAACCAGAGGAGAAGTTGTGGATAGCAATTTATAAAGTGCTGAAGGATTTTATTTGGGAGGGGAAGACTGCAAGAGTCAAGTGGGATAAGTTGGTCTTCCAATATAACAAGGTGATTTGGGATTAATCTGATTTAGAGTGATATTTTAGAGCTGCACATTTAAGCCTACTATACATGGCACAAGCGGAAAGATATAATTCAAAGTAGAAATGGATGATGATGAAACAGGGGTGAAGCTCAAGAAACAGACAGAGACTGGGATTTTGGATACAGATACCTAAGGAGAATAACAGTAACTATGTATACAAAATATTGTATAGATTTCATAGAATAGTACTAGACTAACTGCCCTCATGGGCCATTTTAAGTCTAGCCAATCACCCCATGTGAGAATCAAACACTGCACCTTGTGTTTCTAAGCACCTTAACCATATGCCAGCCTCTCCCCCCTTTAATCATAAAGTAGCAGAAAGTATTCTAAGAACTAAGCCAACAAATGGATGCTGAAAGGAGATTCTGTCAGTAGGGATGACTGCAATCAGGGGTACAGAGAATAGGCAGGACGGGCCGGAATTTACTGGAGAAAACTAGCAATGGAACTAAGGTATTGGGAGCAAATAATTAGAGAGGGAAAGGTAATAGAACTGCAAGAGGCCCAAAATTAATTTAGACTGCAGGCTAGAGATTTAACTCCCTATCAAGGACAGAGAGTATAGGCAAAGAGAAAGAAATAGGGGGTCCTAAGAGAAAGACCAGCACTGGTAAAAGTTTTAGTTGACTATAGAACAAAAGCTGCTGGTATAAAAGGGATAATAAGTAGGGCGTATAAAATATTGAGCACTGACTATAGGAATCAATCTGAAGAAGTTAGAAAGGATTGGGAAGAGTGATTGGGTGAGCGATTCACCAAGAAACAATAGGGTGGATAGACATATGTCTCCCAAATATGCAACAAAGTCAAGACAATTTAGGATCTTTGCTGGGAAGTGTGTGCATAGGTATTTTTAAACCCCAAGCAGACTCCAAAGAATTTTTCCTCAGGTAGATTGCAAATGTTGGAGGATTAACAGGAATGAGAAGTAACTGGGAACAATTTTTAGGAGTGTAATGAGTTGGCAGACTTTAAAACTTCTCTGCAGTCTACTCTATCAGAATTCCTGGGTGAAGAATTTGGTGGAATTGAGGAAATGATTTTTTAATGTGTGATACAGAATTGGAATCACCCAGACATGGTATGGCCTTGCTGAGTTTAATTCTAGTGGCTGCCAAAAAAGTAATCCATAAAAAATGGAAATCAAAGTCTAAATCAACTATACTATAAGTAGTGAATATAGTAACAGAGATAAAACTGGAAGTGAGATCTTTAAAAAGTGTTGGAGAAAATTACATAGAAAAAATGGCAATTCGTGTGAACAGTACATGCAGAATAATGTTTTGGAGGAGTAATGATTGGTTTAGGGAAAGGCAGGATTTGATTGAGCTATATAATATTTGCTGGCAATGACTGGATAAATTTATAAGTGATACATCTGTATAGCTGAAAATATATCAATATGATTTGTTTTTATTTATATAAATGTATGATTGCCTGTTTCATAAGTGATAGATATTTGTTTAACAAATGACTAGAACTAGGGTTCTAAGTCTTCAGCAAAAAAATAAAACAGACACCAAAACCAATGTACACTCTCACTTGCATAGAATGAAGCACACCTAAAATAAGAGAATCTTTTTAATATCAGTTTTAAATTGCATAGAATGAAGCACACCTAAAATAAGATAATCCTTTTAATATCAATTTTAATTAAACATCATCATCCTAGAAGCTTTGGATTTCATTATGACTCTTAAATTCTTTGCTCAAAAATTCTGTCCAAAGTGTAAAATAATGGGAGTACAACTAACCGAGGCCAAACTCGTCGACTCCGATCTCACCACTTCTTTCTCCCAGTCTCAGAATACTTTTAACATCCCAACCTAGCACACCCCAAAAGTTGAGCAACTTCACTCCAAGTTGAAGCCCACTCCTTTAGCACCAGATAGCATACCCTCAGAGTACCATAAAGAAGCTGATGCCATAGCTTATCCCTTTTCCATCTTAATAAATAGATCCAGTCAGGATTTTCATTTTCACCTTTGCAGGCAACAGCCTTTTGTTCTCCCCCTTCACAGAACCAGATAAGCAGTAGAGCTTAGCAATTTGAGGGCCATTGCTATCTTTTGCCCTTTGTCAAAGATCATGACAAAATACATTCAAAGCCAGTTTCTTGAACATCTGCTTATCAGTAACCTATTTTCCACACCCCAGCATGGATTCTTCCCATTTCATATTACTGACACTACACTAATATTCCTCAATTCTATCCAACACCATTGAAATAGTAACAGCTGAATGTCGGATATCTGTCTAGGCCTATCAAAAGCTTTTACACGGTTTCACATAACAAACTACTACAAAGACTCACTCAACTTGGACTACCCCACTCCTGCCTAAATTGATTTTGCTCTTACCTTTCCGACAGGAAACAGGGTCATATGGGCACACTGTATCTCTAGCTTTCTAAACATACTTGTAGGTGATCCACAGGACTGTATACTGTGTCCTTTGCTTTTCAGCATTTTCTTCATTGACCTATCTGAATATGCTCCACATGTCACAGTTGTACAATAGGCAGATCACTAAAAATTTCCAGTTCCACACTCTGGTGTCTTTTGATCCGATAAACAATGGCTGAAAAAAATGTCTCATTGCAAAAAAAAAAAAGCTTATGCTCTTTATTCCTAAAAACAATCAGTTTAGGAATACCTTGTTCTCTATAATAGCTGCTAATGGTGCATCTGTAGAAGTTCTCTCACACAAACTTCTAGGGCTGGGAACGGTTGAAAACGTCAGATTTATTTATTTATTTGCATTTGTTTACCAGGAAGGTCCACTGGGCCAACAGGTACCCATTTTCAGTGGAGGCCCTGGGAGAAAAGCTCCACAAAGAATAATACAAACATTAGAGTAGTTCAAACAGTGAACAAAACATACATTAGCATAGCAGTACAATGATTTGAACAATACATACATTTGAATAGTACACACAGCATAATAGAATACTAAGAAGTTTCACAGTAAATAATTTTAGTATAGTCAAACAGTATTTATTTTTCTGAGGCAATGGAATAGTAGGAGAGAGGTGAAGTCAGCTTATAGCTTGTGAGGAAGAGATTTGAACATCACATTCGATTTGGAAAAAAAAATCAAAAACTGTATTAATTATATCGATTGAAACACTTTTTTTTAGATTATTTCAGAAAGAAAATTGTATCTGCTGTTCTGCAAACACACCTTTGTGTGTCATTAACTTTGACTAATTTGCAAACTACCAAAGTCTCAGAACTTGACCAGTTCGGCAAACATTTGCTGTCAACGTACCATCATGAACCCACCACTGTATAGTTTTAAACACCTGGACTGGTTCCCAAAATCCATAAAATGAACCATCTAAAACAAGCTCATAAAGTACTACACACACAAGCCCGCTGACCTAATGCCAACTTTGATTCACCATTCCATTCTCTTAGAGCAATTGACAAATTCCAGGCTGCCATCACTCCAACAAATAATATGTATGATGGTGATCTCTACTCCTCATCACTATCCAAACTTAAGAATCTATTATCTTTGATAATATATCTCTTCCTTTAAATCACTACTTGCCACTCACCTCACTCAGAATTACATATACGACTGCATACCCTCAGTAGGATAGCTTATCATCCCAATTTATCTCAATTGTTATCTCCCCCATGCCCATCTTTCTTGTTCTGTTTCCAGCCTTCGTAATACTCATTGTGTCTCTGTCCTACTCCCAACTTCTCACATTCCTGTTCTTGTATGCATAAATTCCTGCACTGTTCACTCCTCCATTCCTTGTATATGTCTCCCATCTTTCAAAAACATCTAAATATCCACTTGTAATGCACCATCGCTCTTGGCTCACAGCTTTCTCCTATTTTTAATATCCCAAACTCTGTCTACACTTGTCCTTCTCTCAGTGTGTTTCTGTTTATATCTACTGCTCTGGTTCACTCTTGTTGTTTTCTACTGAAATCAGTACTTACTAATCAGGAAAGATGATTGATATTCCACTAGATATTTAATATGTATATTCATCTACACTTGGAATACTATTTTGGTTATTAGTTGTGTCTGAATTTTTGAATCTGTAACTTTTGCTATTCATTTCAAAATTGTAAACTTCTATGGAGCATTTCTCTTAGTTCCTCCTCTGAAAAGTAGCTTTTGCCAAGTTGGTCTTCTGGTAAACAAAAGTAAAGTGTGAGAGGTGCGGATGCATTTCCTACAGATGAAGAAAAAGGAAAAAAAAAAACATTCTTAGAAATGTATTGGTATTATATGGGGTTCTATTTTGAGTGCTGTAAAAAGGGGGTACTATATTGTGCTAAGGCAAAAGGGAGATTAAGGTTAATAAATCCTGTTGTACACTTTGTATATTTTTCTTTGATGTCCTGATGAAGGTGGAGAAAGCAAGAAGCGGTATTATAGGGAGAGTGTTATGAGGAAATCTATGAAGACTTTTAGGAGGAGTTAAGAATGGAAGAGTGTAAAAATGAAATAACTGAATATGTAAAAAAAAAAAAAAAAAAGATCTGGAAAGAGAAAAATGAAGTAAGACCATTAAGAAAAAAAGAAGAAGAAAAGGTCATGGAACAAAATTCTTAAAACCTTCCAACTGTATAATGTAATAAAGAAAAAAGGAAAGGTATAATCGACAAGCAGAAAGGTGTACAGAAGTATGTGAAGCAGTGGATTTTTATGGAAACCGTTATTAAATAAATGTTCTAAGAAGGGACAAATGAAGTATATGCAACAAGAAGAGATGTTATGTAAAGTGTGTTGGGTTGAAGAATCTAGTGATCACAAACTTGTGACATCAAAAGACTAGAAATGCTTTGACAAAAATTTAAAAATGCATATGCCTTTCTGTGCTTTAGGAAAATTGATAGTTTCCATATATGATATTAATATCATAGCACAAATGGAAGTCAATAGAGCAGATGGATAAGATATTGTTTATTACTTTGTGGAATATATGGACCTGCAGAGTGAATGTGTAATATAATAAGCTGAGGTGGTGTCATTATACTAAAGAGGAAAGAGAAGTGGCCGTGGTAGAAAGTGTGGGCAATGAAGGACATTAGATGTATAAAAATATAAAATAATTGCAGTTTTTTTCTTGCAAAAGCATTGTATAATCTGTTAAGTAATACTAAAGATATGTGTATATAAACCATGAAAAGAGTGTTAATTAAAATAAAACTCTTTTTGATAAGTGCCATGGGATCATCTATATCTACTCAAAGCACTCAGAACCTCAATAACCCTGCCGTGAGATATTTACTTCTTTCAGCACTTTAGTCTAGTTAGTACACAGTAGACTTTATCAGAAACACAAGCGCCATTACGTACACAGAGACTCTGTTTCTGTCTGTCCCATGGGCATCCCTCAGTAATGTGCACAACTTCCCTTAAACACATTCAAAGGTCCAAAAAAAAAAAAAAACTGAAGCAACTGCCTGCATACAAGAACATGGAGAGTGGAACCTCGTACAAACCAGTAAAAGCTACTGCAAGTCCTACTTTTATCAGCAGCCTGTGAGCAGTTCCCTTGAACACATTCAAAGGTCCAAGAAGAAAAAAAACACCTGAAGCAACTGCTTGCATACAAGAACACAGAGAGCTGAACCCTGTACAAACCAGTAAAAGCCACTGCAAGTCCTACTTTTATAAACAGACTGTGAGTAGTGTAGATCTATTATAATCTTCTCTCTGTGGTACTCCTACTGATTCTTCTGCTGTGCACACTACTGGACCCACCCCTTTTCCCTCCCATTTACTGTAACAAATATATATATATTTTCCAAAGCTATGCATTTATTTTATAGTCTTATATTTTATTTATATTGTATATCATATTTCTTTATATTGTTATATTTTATTCTCCTGTTTATTGTAACAAATTTATACAGTTTCCCAAAACTTTACATTTATTTTATATTCTACTTCCCTGATGCTCTACTAAATCTGCTTTTGAGTTCACATAAATAAACAGACACCTTTAGGTACTGACCTGGGGAGGCTGGTTGATTATTTTTCTCTTCTCACAGATTTCTCCAAGTTCTGGTCCATAGCCTCCCCTCCCCTCAAGTCTTCGTCCGTAGCCCCCCCCCTTTTCTTATTCTCCTAACATAATTCTAGTGTAAGTTTCCTAGCCCTGTCCAACTTGTTTTCTCACAGCTTTCTCCAAGCCCTGGCTCTTAGCCCCCCCTTCTCTCGATCTCCTAACATAATTTTATTATAAGCTTCCCAGCCCTGTCAGTCTTGTCTGTTCCCTCCCTCTTGAGAGTTTACTTATTCCTCCCCTGAGCTGCAGCGCCATCTTTAAATACTAAAAACCTCTGCCTGACTACACTCTGTTTCTGTCTGTCCCACGGGCATCCCTCAGTAGTGTGCACAACTGTAAGTACCATTTGTACTTATGATTGTACTTACATATTGAATCGAAAAACCTGATGTAGAAAGGCACCATCTTTTGACTTAGCTTTTCTGCCCTTGCTTCATAGGAATCCCCAGTAGTGTACTCGCTTATACCATATTCCATTCTTTTTTAATTCATACTCTATCGAATCATAATTTACTGCATGTCCCTTTCTAAAACTCCTGGCATAACTACATTATTTTCCTACTTCCCAGTGAACTGCAGCTCCCCTTTGGTGCATAAATAATAAAAACAAACAGAAAGGTAACATTCAAATCAAAACGATAGGCTGCCCTATTTCTCTAGTTGCTAACCTTCTCACTGATTGTTTTCTGTTTGGTGACTGCTGCTCCTCCCGGAAGGTGTAACCTGCTCTGTTCGCCCTTTGGGCTCACTCCGCTCCCCTACCCTGCCCCAAATCTCACCTGCCCCCACTACCTGTACTTTTCTACATCCCCTGACTTCTTCCCACTCAACACCTCTCCAATCACAGTACACCTAAGCCAAACCCCACCCACTCACCCCAAACATCCACCCCTCCTACAATGCTCTACATAACATTTCTCCCTATAACCCCATTTGCCCTACTAATCTCTCTTCTCTTACCTAACTCACACTTTTTCCCAACCCTTGTCATAAATCTTACACACACTCCACTACGTCATACCATCAACCTCACTTCCCATCCTATTCCTCCATCTCACATGACCTCTTTATCTCTAACCCAATCTATTTTTTTCAAACCAAAACTGCTCCCAACCCAACCCCCCGGCACTCCCCTCTTAAATGTGGTACCAGAAAATCACTACTCTCACACAACCCAAGCTACCCTTGCCCAACACACTGCCTCACTCTTCTACTCCACCACATCTCTCTCTCACTAGCCTGCGACATCCACCCTATCCCCGGACCCATCCCTAACATCAGTCTCACCAAACCCTCCACTCAACCCACAAACTCAAAGTACATTTGCCTTAAAACACTTAGTGCACAAAGCCTAAAAAACAAAACCCCTAACCTCCATACCTGGCTTTCCCATAACCACCCCGACATTACCGCCGTTTCTGAAACCTGGCTGAAAACCTATATAAAAGATAGTGAAATCCTACCACCATGTTTCCAAATCATTTGCAACGACAGAGCCCACAAAAAAGGAGGTGGAGTAGCAATAATCTACCCCACCTCCCATACCATAACTCCCCTGCTCCAATAAAATACCAACCTTTGCCAATGGTGAAATTATAATAGGTTTACTAAAAATAAACTAACACAAGTCCATATGTATTGCTGCCCTCTATATTCCCCCTGGTGATATCAAAACTCTTGGAAAACATCCTGTCCTGGCTCTCCTCCAATATAAAAAATTAAACCTATATACTCGGTGACACCAACATTAACTGGAATACTGTTAACTCTGAAGCCCCGCCCCACACAATCAACCTGTATAACTTCTCCCAACTAATACAATCTCCAACCAGACCAAATAAAGATGGTACCTGTGGTGCCATCATTGACTGGATCCTAACAACTCAGCCAAACCTTATCACCAAAGCCAGAACATTACCTGAACCTTTCAGCAATCATCTGTCAGCCTTCGCAGACCATCTCCCATCTCCACTGCATAAACAACACCACATCCAAACCCGCAACCTCTTCTCTTTCAACCCTCAAACTTTCTCCGAAGGCTCAAAGCATACTTGACTGGTCCCCTCTAAAAAACCCTCCTCTAGATTATGTCATTTCCTACATTAACCACTCATTCCTAACCCTTCTCAATCAGCAAGCCCCCCTTGAAACAAATGTATCAAAACCAATCCCTGCCCATGGTTATCAAAAGATACTAAACTAGCCTTGCCCCAAAGGGACAAAAAATGGAAACAATATCAAAAACATAAAAACCCTCACACCCTCCTAGAGTATAAGCAACTATGAAACTCAAAAAAAAAATAATTAAAAATTGCAAAGCCCACTACTCCAGTCCTTGCACTCAACAAATCCCCATAAATTCTGGGACTCCATCCCATCTGTGCTGCATCCTGGCAACAAAGAAAACCCCTGCCCAGACCTCAACCTCTCCAACCTTGAAACAGCCAATATCAGTCTTGCCCCCCCTCCTCCACCACCACCCCCTCCTGCCCAACCACCACCCCAGTCATCAACCTTCCTCCACATCCTTCTGCTTCAAGCCCATCCTCACAAGCACTATAAAAAGACTTCTTCTCAAACCCAAACCCTGTCGCAATGCACCCGACAACCTTCCACCCACCTTCCTCAAACAGTCTGCAGACAACATTGCCTATCTCTATTCTTATAAGTAGATCCATACAAGAAGCATACATCCCTTCTATCTGGCGGCATGCTTACATCATCCCCTCCACAAAGGTGACAAAAATACTGATACCACCAACTTCAGGCCTATTGCCATCATTTCCCCTCTTTCTAAAATGCTAGAGAAAACAATACAAGCACAACTCATGGCACACCTAACACTAAACAATCTCCTCTCCTCTACCCAACACGGCATCCGCCCTGACCACAGCATCATGATTGCCCTTCTTTCCTTTCTTGAAACCATAAACCTTGAATGCGACAAAGGCAAGTTCGTATCCACACTATTCCTAGATCTGTCAAAGGCCTTTGACACCATATCACACACCCTATTTATATCCCAACTCTCCACCCTACACCTCTCTCCCACCACCATCGCCTGGTTTTCCAGCTACTTGTCCAACTGCCAACAAGCTATCCAATGGAAAACTTCAACCTCCCCCTTCCTTCCCACACACACAGGTGTCCCACAAGGTTCTGTTCTTGGCCCTCTTCTCTTCAGCCTATTCATTAACAACTCTCACCAATCCATTCCAGACTCATCTATCATCCAGTATGCAGATGACTGAACAATCATCTGCTCAACATTCTCCCCCTATGAGCTCCTAGCAAAATCCCAACTAGCCTTCTCCAAAACAGGAACCTGGATGCAGTCTAACCGTCTGGCACTAAATGCAAATAAAACCAAACTAATGTTTTTTCCCCTAACAGAAACTCCATTGATAAATCCACATTCACCATACAGAGGCACAACACCCACCTTGAAATTGTTCCTGGCACCAAGCTTCTTGGCATCATTATTGATGAAGAACTAAAAATTTGACACTCACATCCGCTCCACAATCAAGAAAACCCACCAAAAGTTAGGCCTCCTGTAGAGGCACAACTGCTTCCTAAACCCCTCTGCCTGTCAAACTCTTGCATCCACCTTCCTACTCCCCTCCCTTATGTATGGTGCTCCTCTTTTCACCAATCTCCATCTTGGCCTTAGGCCCAAACTTGAATCCTGCTACCACAAGATCTCCAACTTTGCAACCAATTCAAAAAACTCATCCCACCACTGCCACTCCCTACTCATCCTCAACTGGCTTGAACTAACCAACTACCTCAGTTACCTACAACTCACCATTGCCCACAAGCTCATCTTTAAACCTGCCAACTGCCCAGCTCTCGCTACTTCCTTAAAACCTTACATTCCCAACTGCTCACTCAGATCCAAAAACCAAAATCTCCTTCAGGTCCACAAACCTGCATGACCTCCTGGCCATCTAATGCTGTCCCACTCCTTAGCTAAACAATGAAACTCTCTCCTCACACAGCTACGCAACCTACCTAACCATAGAAATTTCAAATCTTAGCTACTTTCTCATCTTTATTCTAAATGGGAATGCCCTTGCCACGCTCCAACTTAACCCCCCCTATTCCACCTTGCACTGACTCATCCAACTACCTCTGCTATTACTTCATCCCACCCAAAACAATCCCTCCCCTACCAAAAACTAATTTTCCCTCTAATATCTATTGTGCTATACTCTCCAGTCTCAATTTTACTATTACCCTCTCCATGCATAATATTTTCCTAACCTACTAATGGCTAGTAGCTGTATATTTTGAAATGTTAAACCTACAATTGAGTTTATAACAAAAATATTCACTTTATGTAAATGTTGACATTTCTAAATTAAATTATGTCTTTTTATTTTTGTAACATTGTAACAAGCCAATTGCAAATATCATGGAGCTTATATGTAAATGTTTAATTAGCTGTATGAACTATGTCCTTTTGTAACATGTGAAATGTAACTTGCAATTATTGTGGAGCTTTTCTTCACGGGCATCCACTGAAAACGGGCTCTTCTTGGCCCAGTGGACTGCCCCGGTCATCAAACTTAAATAAAATAAATAAATAAAAATGCACAGCTTTTAAAAAAACTTTCTGTATACCACATGACCACATATATAATAAATTTAAAGATAGATCAATTTATATACACAAAACTTAAATGAAAAACATATTATAATTTATTTTTAATAACCTAACTTCTCTATATTTAAAAAAAATAATAATATTAATGACTGCATTTATGTCCAGATATCTGTCAGCTTGTAAACACAATTGCCACTTAGCTTTCTTAATCTATAATTTATTGTTTAAACGATGCCCCCCTTGTATCACCTCCTTCATGATCTAAAACAACGAACACATTTTTAAACCCTTCAGAAACCATTTAATTTAAGTATAATGCATTGTTTGTTTGTTGGGTTGCATGGTTAATATTATTGGGGGGGGGGGGCAGCGATCTCTAAAGAGAATACGGCATCTTCAGCCATCCAAAGACAGGTGGCACATAACTATCACTGCTGACTTCTTTCAGTTTATAGAGAACTTGTTTTTGGTAGTCCAGTACCATAAATTCAGATGGCAGTTTTTCCATTAGTTTACAATAAGTGCTATCTGTACAGAGCAACAGAATGTCATCTCATACTTAATAAGGCTTTGTGAGGTGAGATTTGTTCCATGTCATTCATGAAGAGAGGAAGATTCAGCACTTGGGTCACCTGCCTGTTGCAGAAATTGGATCATGAAATTTAGGGAATAGGAGTGATAGACATTATCGTATGCATAAAGAATGAGCGCCTTTACTTCAGGAGGTGACCGTGTGTGTGGGAGCAGGAGCTGTCCTTGAATGCCTTTACTTCAGGAGGTGACCGTGTGTGTGGGAGCAGGAGCTGTCCTTGAATGCCTTTACTTCAGGAGGTGACCGTGTGTGTGGGAGCGGGAGCTGTCCTTGAGTGCCTTTATTTTAGGAGGTGACCGTGTGTGTGGGAGCAGGAGCTGTCCTTGAATGCCTTTACTTCAGGAGGTGACCGTGTGTGTGGGAGCAGGAGCTGTCCTTGAGTGCCTTTACTTCAGGAGGTGACAGTGTGTGTGGGAGCAGGAGCTGTCCTTGAATGCCTTTATTTCAGGAGGTGACCGTGTGTGTGGGAGCAGGAGCTGTCCTTGAGTGCCTTTATTTCAGGAGGTGACCGTGTGTGTGGGAGCAGGAGCTGTCCTTGAGTGCCTTTACTTCAGGAGGTGACAGTGTGTGTGGGAGCAGGAGCTGTCCTTGAATGCCTTTATTTCAGGAGGTGACCGTGTGTGTGGGAGCAGGAGCTGTCCTTGAGTGCCTTTACTTCAGGAGGTGACCGTGTGTGTGGGAGCAGGAGCTGTCCTTGAGTGCCTTTACTTCAGGAGGTGACCGTGTGTGTGGGAGCAGGAGCTGTCCTTGAGTGCCTTTACTTCAGGAGGTGACAGTGTGCGTGGGAGCAGGAGCTGTCCTTGAATGCCTTTATTTCAGGAGGTGACCATGTGCATGGGAGCAGGAGCTGTCCTTGAATGCCTTTATTTCAGGAGGTGACCGTGTGCGTGGGAGCAGGAGCTGTCCTTGAATGCCTTTACTTCAGGAGGTGACCGTGTGTGTGGGAGCGGGAGCTGTCCTTGAGTGCCTTTATTTCAGGAGGTGACCGTGTGTGTGGGAGCAGGAGCTGTCCTTGAATGCCTTTACTTCAGGAGGTGACAGTGTGCGTGGGAGCAGGAGCTGTCCTTGAATGGGAGAGCTGATACTGGAGGAACAACTTCACCACTATTTCATTTATGTATGCATTGGCATTGCTGTTCAGTAGGAAGGTGGTGACAGGGAAACCACGTTTGTGGATTTTTTTAAGGACACATCTCTTTGTCTGAGATAAATGACTATCATATCCAAACAGAGAGATATGACATTGAAAAGGGAACTTCCCCATAACAGTGACGTTATACATGCAGGTTTCGGTCCGAAGGTGGTGGGGTATTAGGAAGGAAATACACAAACCTTTGAAAAAAAGGAGGAACCAGGCTTGCAGTGTTTTATTAAGAGGGTGCATTACTTTATTCCAGGCGCTAAATGCTGACAGATGAGAGAACCACACATGCCTAGAAAGCTTGAGATACTAACAAACCACCCTCAATGAGGGTCTGTAATCCCCCCTCCCATTTCATCCAGTAGTAGTGGTGTCTGTGTGTGCAAGTGAGTGGGGGGACCAACCTGAATCATGACGTTCTTATACATAATGACAATTTTTCTCTCTTCTTCAGGTATTACTCTGTTTCTGTTGTCTGATCTGTCAGCCATGGTTACATGGTCATATCAGACAGATCTGCAAATGACCGTACATCTGTAGTTAAAACATCCAGTTTAATATAACACTGTATATTGCATTAAGCTTTCTAATACAATATGCTTTGTAAGTCATATTTACCAAACCAAGTATGAAACATCACTCTTTCTTCACTTTATAAGAAATGCACATAAAACAGCTGGGAAAGATATTTTCAAACATGGTGCAAGTGAGTGCAAGGCAATTCCAAATCGCATTCCTGAGAGAACACGAGCCTTATGACTAACAAGAGCTTCCGGAGAAATGTGATGTCTCCTGCCATTTAGATCATGAGGTCAAACATTTAAATTGCATTCTTGAGGTCTGTGAAAATTCCACCTGCTGAGTTCATGAACATGTGTAGCATTCAAAAAAGATTGAGTTTAAGTCACATAGAAAATGCCCATTAAGTACCACAAAGTTATTCAGAACCCTCAAGAATGGTGCTGTTGGAGTATAAATTAAGATGTTAGACAGTCACAAATCAACATCTTCTTAAAAATATAAACAGAAATGTGTCAAATTGCAGTACTTTTACATGATAGCACATTTATCCTCCTCTAAAACATGAGGACCAAACAGATAAATATTCATTATGAGGCAAAGACGTCTGTTTTGTTTCTGCATCATTGCTTGTCACATAAAAGGTGAAATAGGTTTTGGAAATCTGTCAAGAATACAGTGTTTACAGTTGCCATACACTAGTAACACTGCTTGTATAAAAAAGGTTGAGTTAGGATTAAATAGAAGTGTAATACACAACTGTTTAAGTTATGTCACATCTTGGATCCAACAGCTACAAGTAACTGTTCATTTATTAGTGACAGTGCCATCTAGGATCAAGTCCATAAAGGCATAAGGCTAGACAAATGCTTGGTGTTACCTACAGTGTCTGACACAGGTACTTTAATACCAAAGGTATCTTTTGTTTTGATAGCTGATTTACAAGGTCAGACTATAACTGCCAAGGTAATAATCTTTCTGTAGAAGTCCTCTCCCTTGTGCCCAGAACCAGTGCTTAAACAGAATGTTCAGTCTTCCCAGTCCCTACATCCCCTCTTCCACATAGAAGAGCAGCTTGTCACCATGGCCTCTGACACCACGGATCACTGTTCACAAGACTTCCAGACCTTTCCTGGTCATTCGCACAATTCTCTTCTGTCTTGCTTTGCCACCAGCATTAGCAACCTCCTCATGGGCAACATCCTGATGTTGAAGATTCCCCCAAAGTCACAGCTATCCTCACCCATATATTATACGTATTGGGGCAGTACCACCTCATGCAGACAGATTTGCGGGCACCAACTTTTCTTCCCAAGGCTTTTCCCCAGATTCTGATTCAGGTATCAGAAACCCATAATGTTTTGATGTTGACAGCCATCATGTTTTGTTCAGTGTCAAACATTACCTCCACCAGTGATGTGGTAGCCTTATCAGACTTTAGCTGCCTGCTCTCAGCTGTTGATGGAGTCAGATGTGACACACACAACAGTTCTGTCATCTCTGATCACTCTTCCTCAGGAACAGATGGCAACCCCATACCCTGTTCCAGTAGGTCTCTCCACAAAGCATTGATAGTCTGCTCTGGTACATCACACTGATGAGCTTAAGGTGTTGTCATCAGAGTCAGAGGACCCATCCTTGAAAAGGCCTAAGAAAGTCAACTTCAAGAAAAGACACTTGGAGTTCTTGAGGATGCCCCCAACTCTGACTTAGATGATAAACAAGGGTTCTGTCTCCAAACTCATAAAAGAAAGTGGAGGCTGCATCACTCCTGTAGGCTTAATCTATAGCCCTTTTTGGTCTGTCCACCCTTGATGGACATTTTGAAAGGTGCTGCCAAGGTACCCTAGAGCAATCTAAACCTGGTGCTTCCTGTCCCTTGCAGAGCAGATGTGGTATTCCTCCCTGGCCTCAAGACCGATTAGTCTCTGAGAAATGCCAAGTCTTGATCCAGTGATTAGTGCAGCTGCCATAAAATGGGCTAAATCTCCCCTGAGTCCTGCTGTCAGTTCTCCAGACAGGGAATCTAAGACTGGACAGACTAGGGAAGTGAGTGGTCTTCTCCTAAGCATTATCTTTAAGGATGGTGAATTATCATATGAACACAATATATTTCTATAGAGATCCTGTGGAGCAGATCATCAGCATTATCAGAGGTGTCCAAGATGAAGCTCAGAAGCAGGATATAAATGACTTATTGGTCTCATCACCTTGATTCATGAAGCACAATGCCAATGTAACATACAGCCCTGCAACATGTTTGGTCAGAGCTACAGCCAGTGGCATTGACATGTGCTGGTATGCCCATCTCCAGCTGGCCGATTTCATAGAAGACACTTAAATGACTTTCATGGACTCCCCATTTAGAGGTCTTCTCTTTTTGGCAAGTAGGTTCACAAACGCTTTAAATTTATGGAAGGAGCAGGGCAAGATTCTCTTAGATGTGGGTATCAAGTTTCATCCTCATGAAAAAACACTCTTTCAACTGCAGATGAGCTGATGTTTGGATGTAAGCCAAGGGTGGCCCATGGCAACTTCCCCAGGGGGATGGGACTGAGGTAGGAACCTCACCAGTAATGGAAACCCCATCTGCAAAGGCAGTGGCCACAAGCCAGGGTTAGCAGAACATTCGCCAATGGCTAGTAATAGACTTAATGGCTTGTCTGACTGCTGTATTCTGAAGATAGTTGGAGGAAGTGTTGTGCCTCAACACACACCAGAGGTTTGACATCACATGGAAAGAACTACCAAGCATCCCACCCCATCAAATGTGCAGGAAAAAAATAGCATTTGCAATCCTGCTAAATGTGATAGCCATCTAGGAGGTCCAATCAAAGAGGTCAATGCTTCTATACAGGATTCTTTTTTTTGTTGTCCAGAAATGTCCCGGAACTTGGGCCTCTCTTAGACTTAAGTGGCCTAAGCCACTTCATTCAAAAGAAAACTATCCACACAGTCAGTGGTGCAGACAGTCTACCCTTGCCTGCTATCCAGTGCAGGTATGGTTTCTGGCAATAACTCATATCAGGAATGGAGTTTTCTATTTTCTTTTCATCCCAATTAAAACCTTTCTGTTGCAGCTGATAATAAAGTAACATTATGACATCAGTGTATTCATCACATCAGTGTGGCTCTACAGTTTTTAACATTGTGATCAACCTCATATTTTTCATCAGTGACAAGAGCGTCTCATTATATCGCAGAAGCCATCAATGTGGTATACCAACATGGCTAATTGGAATCGATTGGTTTGCCAGGCTAGCACACTGTAAACACAAGAAAAAACTGCCTATGTCAAGCATGTTCAATACATGAAAAACATGTTTAACTATGTCCTCTGGTATGCTTCAGTAAAAGTATATCTGGCAGTAACTTGCTCAACCTGGGCCTCAGGCGCACTTCATTAAGAATCCCCCTAGCAGCTATCTTGAGGTAACACGTTGTAAAATGTTTTCATTTTTTAATTTGCTTCCACACCAGGCAAATCTTTTGCACCTTCCATTTGAGTCTTTGCATCAGAGAAACTGCACCCCACCCTCTTATGTTTGCTTCATGTTGGAAACACTGACCAGGGCACTATTTGAACCAGTTTTTCCCTAGGTCATAAAGATGATGTTCTGAAAGACTGTTGCTTGCTGATGTTACCTTGGCTGGGAGGATCTCAGTACGCTAAGCCTCAATAATTGAACTTCCATATTTAGCATTTTGCATGGATAAGATCTGCATTATACCAACCATAATTTCATGCTAAAGGAAGGTACAGAAACCAGCGTGAACCAGATTCATCTTCCATTCTTCCCCTCCTAACAAAATAAGGATGTGTAATATTCTGCACTGTATGGATGTTTACACAGTCTTTGGATTCTACATGTCTAGAACAAAAAAGAAAACAAAAATGAAGTCTGACCAGCTGTTCTTCACCTCGCAAAGAAAGGCCTTACCAGTCACTATCTCTGGGTGGATTTCAGGCTATGTGACATATTGCTGCTAAACAGCTGGAAAACAACTCCGAGCAAGCCCAAGGATCATTCTGCTATGGTAGTTAACACTTAGCTTGCCACCCTAAAAAGAACATTTGTAGTTGGTGTGATGATGTGCGATATTGTCAGCTATTCCAGGAGATGTAGACCAGTGCATTTGTAACATATGCCAGCATAGCTAGCTGGAGTTTTGTAAAGAAGTGTATGTCATTTGTCCATCAAACTGATTTCTTCAGGTGCTTGTGTTAAAAATGTGATCTGTAAAGCTGCTTCTGTTAAAAATGTATCAACAGTGGGTCCTGCTGGACAGAAAAGAAATACACCTGTATTGTCAGACTGTATTGTAACTGTTGAAATTAATATATTGTAACAAAGGATAGTGGAAGAGAAGAGGTTAATCTTAGTCCAGTTAACTTTGAAAAATAGTCTTTAATTAAATTACCTGATTTAGGCCATAAAGATTTTGTCTTACAGTTCTGATTGCAGCCAGAGACAAAATGTTTATGAATACCAGGACTAGTAATCTTTCTCTTTTTATCCAGGACTGCTGCTGTTACTTCCCCTCTTTACCACTGCTACCTTTCTTTCACGCCTTTTTGTTTCAAAATATAAAATGAAACCTGTTCTAACCTTTCCTTCACTCACCTTCAGTGCACATTGTTTCTGCAGAAACTGCTCTGCGAATGTGGAACGTGCACAGCTCCACCATATCCCTTTCTCTATCACTCAACCCTTCATTGTTTCCTCATGATCCTGCATTCCTATATTGCAATGTGGCATATTAATAATCTGACTTTAGCATTCTATGCCATCTTGCCCCATAGTCTCTCCCTACTACAGCCGTGGTGCTGGTGGTGTGTCGTAGCCTGTCTGATAACTGTTTATTTCATTTTTATTTGATCAGTCTAAGCTGCGCATTACTGTTGTCAGCGTGAGTACGCTGTTCATTTCTGTTCTTTTGTAGCCTCTCTGTAACGTTTAGTTTATTTTGTTTAATTTTATGTTATCACTCTGAACTGTACTTTACTGTTAGTACGCTACTCTTTTATGTTTTGGAAATATATTAGTGCAGACTCAGTAGAAAACGGAAAGAGAGAGAATTAATAACGTAAGTTTAGAGCCTTTGCTAGCTCTGGTATGCCTGCACAGATTCCTGCTCTGAAATGCTAAGTTGGTGACGCTACACTTGTTATGTCTGCATTTGTAAGAGTTGAAACAAATATAAAGTGTAGGGCTTATTAGTGTGCCAGTCTATATTATTGTGGAAGCCCTTGTAGAACTACACAAGTACATGCTTGTAATTGCTACATCAGGAGTACTTTACAGTAGCATAACTACTCCTTTTGTGCCTGTCGCTCATTGGATAATTGTAATAGTCTATGTGGAATGTCCTCTCTTAATAGCATGTGATCTATGACTATCATGCCCATTCTGTATAGAGTAACATGTACACTGTCTTCATAGCCTAGGGATTGCATTACATTCTGTTATTATTTAGTTGGGCACACACTGTGTTGCTACCCAGCAAAACTGAGTACACTATAGAACCAATTGCATTTTGTGCTAAACTGTATTATGGCTTAAAAAAATAAGAATTGTATTCTGCTCTGTTAAATTGTTTTACCTACACTGTTCTTTATGCGGTATTTCATTCTGTCTTCCAACAGTGTTTTCCCTACTTGCTAGCCTGTCTCGTATGTATGTCTCCCTCCTTCCCTTTCTCCTACCCCTCAGGTATTTCCTCCTGCCTGTCTACACTGTATGGTTAATGCCTGTCTACACTGTATGGTTAATGCCTGTCTACACTGTATGGTTAATGCCTGTCAACACTGTATGGTTAATGCAACTCTCCTCCTTATTCATTAGGACGATCACCTACTCCTGAGCCAGCTAGTTCACAGCTGCCATGTTGGATTTTTCCAGAGGACCATCCCCCTGCTTTTTATTGGACCCACAGCTCTGCAGACCCTTAGTAACATAAAGTATGTTCACCACATAGACTGTATTTGTGCTCCATCTACCTCCCATCCAGATAAGGCTGTAATACAACACACTACTGTGCTCAGGTAATCCTTCTTTCCTTCCCTCCCCCTGCTATCTCTACTGCTACACCCAAGTCCGTTTCTACCCTGTGCCTGTAATCCTTCTGCTAAAGTCTAGATATGCCCTGACTCCCTCTGACAAAGCCTTGCTGCACTCCCCTCTCATCTAAGACCTCTCCAGCTGTACTGTACTCCCTACCCCTGCTACCTCCCCTGACGCAAATGACCAATTTTTCTCTCCCTGTGATAAATTTAGCTGTATTACGGAAGGCATTATTTATGCCCTTCAGTGTCCTTGTGGTTTGGTGTATATAGGTGAAAGTAAATGTAAGTTTAAAATAAGGGTTCAGGAACACATTAGGAACATTATGAAACAAAAGGAAAATAGTCCTGTAGTAAAACATTTTATGGAGGCCCACAATGCTGCTCCATCTGGTTTAAATAATGCTATTTTGGAGAAGGTTCATGTTGATTTTTGCTCAAATAGAGTGCTTATTAGGAAACGGTTGTATAAAGACAGTATTTTTATACTTAAATATGGCACTTTATACCCTCAGGGTCTTAATCTTGAATGGAATTGGAGGCCGCTAATTTAAAGTGTTTTCTTATTTGTTCTTTCTTTGTATTTTTTTAATTGATTAATTGTTTTATTGGGGTGTGTATTTATATTGGATGTGTGGGACTGAATTTTTGTACTCTTTGAAGGTTTTTACCGCAGCGCTGAGATTTATATTAAATATTTATATTAAATATTTTTGTGTTGGTAGCTGCTGGTTGTTTTGTTTTTTATCCTTATTTTTTCTGTTGTTATTTTATCTTGTTATGGCTTGCGAACCAACCTTTAGTATACCTTGTATTTTGAGGGATGATGTGGTGGATAATTCACAATGAACCTTGGATAGTTTTGTAACTCCTGTGGATACTGCCAATGGTGGTTCTACAGCTGGAGCTAATGTTAGAGGCAACTGTTCCTCAGGCGGCTCTTCATCTTCCTCACTTAATTTCATGGATAGATTTGAACAGGATCAAAGGGTTGAGAAGTTAATGACCTTTTTCTGCAGTTGGTGAGCAAGTTCATATGCTTTTGCCAGGAGAATCAGGAGCTTTATTGGACAAAACAGAACATCTATTATATAAGGAGACAGCGACCCACTTTAATATCTTGGGTCTGCAAAGGTATGTTGACCTGGATATAAAACCAAGGGGTTTGAGAGCATTTAAAACCCTGGCCACCCCTTTTAATATGTCTGATGAATGTGATGTTGGTTTTTCTAAGAGATGGTTAGCAGTGGCACACCACTGTGCTCTTGAATGGGTTTCCATTCTAATTGATTGTGACATAACATAACAAGTTAAGGGGTGATATCAAGGCTACATACAACGAACTGTCTAAATCTGTTGCTCCTGGTGTTTTGGATAAACACTTGGCAGAAATTAATGAGCGTCTCAGGAATTATAAGAACGACCTTATTTTAATGTAAAAGTAGCAAACTGAGACGAGACCTTAGAGACTATGAAGGTGGTCATGCCTTCTTGTGGCAGAAATGGAGTATGTTGCATAGGGATGGTCATTGCACCTTAAAAAAAATCTCCTGCTTACTTCTAAGAATGCCTCCTTTACGTCTAATGTATCAGGGACTTCCAGTTTGGTGGAGAGGGAAGAGGAGCATTTTCTAAAGCTATCGGCTCTCCAGAATCAATCGAGATTCAATAATGAATTTTGAAACAACCAGGGGAGGCCAGCTGAGCAACCTACAGAGAGGAAAAGGGGCCGCTTTCAGCCAGAGGGAAATACAACGAGGGATGGTACGTGACCAAATAAGAAGAGCTGATGGTATTAAGTTAATGGACAATGAACTTATGCACAATATTTCTAAAGTGACTTTAACAGCTTTGCAATCCAAGGTGCTTAATTATGGGTTAAAATATATTCCAACTGTTATACCCCGATTATATGAATTGAAATGTGATGTCTTTAGACTGTGTCGAAAAGTGCATTTAAAATTCTATTTTTCTGATAAACAGATTAAGCATTCTATGAGTAATCTTGGGAGCCGGCGTTTTAGTGACGGTAGTGATGATTTTGAGGATAGTTTTATTCCTGTTTTTCTGAAGTTGAAGATGTTTCTGATGTGTTTCATGATGTCTATGCTTACAGTTTATTTGATATTACTAAGATTATGTGTAAAAGTGATTTTATGCCTCCTAGTGAACAAGAAGGGATTAAACAATTTGCTGACATTCTTAATTTTGCAATTGAACAAGAATATAATACGTTTATGGGCAACAAGTATGAAATTAAATATAATTTAAACTATTCAGGAGTGGAAGGAGCTACAATTGTTAGCTAAAAATGAAAACATTGTAATCAAAACATCAGATAAAAGTAGTAAAATAGTTATTATGGATGTTGACCAATATTTCCACATGTGTATGCTACATTTGCAGGATTTAGAGACATATAAGAAGAGTAATATAAAAGATTATGAAAATGCTGTTTTAGAATATGAAATGTTATTACAAAAGGGTTTGAGATTAGGTTACTTTTCACATTCTGATATAGATAAGAAGTTCAAATCATGTGATGGAGAGTTATATTTTTTTTGTCTTCCTAAAATACATAAAGACAAATTTAATCCTCCAGGCAGACCTATAGTTTCGGCAAGGAAGTATTTTTTATATAACATAGTCATGCTATTACAAGAAATTTTGTTGCCTTTTGTGTTGAAACATCTGTCGTATATCAGGGATAGTGTTGATTTTTTAGACAAAATGTCTGATTTAGAAATTACTGATGATATGTTTTTCATTAGTATAGATGTGGCCAGTCTCTATACTAATATCCAACATAAATTTGGGTTGCAGTCAGTTCGACATTTTATGGGCAACAGTCCTGGGTCTAGTTATGTTGTTGAATTATTGAATTTTTGTTTGGTTAATAATTATTTTGGGTTTTCAATAAACAAATATATAAACAAATATGTGGTACAGACATGGGGGCATCTTTTGCCCCCATGTATGCAAATTGTATGATGGGTTTATATGAGTTGGAATACTTATGTAAAAATGATTTTTTTAGGAAGTTATGTTCGATATTACAGATTTATTGATCTTATTTTTGTATGTAAAGGTGGTCATACTGTGGTGCATTCATTTTTTGATGATATTCAACATAATAGATTTGGACTTACTTTTGATGGCCTACAAGTGGGTAGACTGATATCATTTTTGGATATTAATTTAGAATTAAGTGAAGTAAATTTCCTATTAACTTGTATTCATAGAAAATTTGGTGATGAGAGTACTACATTTTTGATTGGCAGTAGCTGCCATCCAGCTCACACTATTGCCTTTCTCCCATATGGTGAATGTTTAAGATTGAGAAGGTTGTGTAATGATAATTTGTTTTGTAATGAGGTCCAAACAATGTGTCATATATTTATTTCTAGGGGCTACAGTGAAGATTTGGTTAGGGGAGCTGTCGACAAGTCTACTGTTAGTTTTCATAGTGGCACATTTAATCATACCCATTATTTAGATGGAATGGATTATAATGCCCATCATGATAGAGAGCTGGGTCAAATATATTTTGTAACTCCATTTAGTGTTTTTAGTGCTATAGTGACCGATCTGGTTAAATATTATTGGAATGTTTTGTTAAGATTTAAAGATTTAATTAATGTCATTCTGCCCCATGTAAATATTTCTTAGAGACTGGGCAGGAATTTAAGTGACATTCTTGTGCACAGTCAGGCCCACTTCTAGTATCATTAATGGTATTTCTTTACATTTACTGGGCACTTTTCCCTGTAAGAAATGTAGTATTTGTAGTTAGGTTACCAGAACTTTTTCAGAAATAAATGGCCATTTTTTCTCTCCCTGTGATAAATTTAGTTGTAATACAGAAGGCATTATTTATGCCCTTCACTGTCCTTGTGGTGTGGTGTATGTAGCTGAAAGTAAACATAAATTTAAATTAAGGATTCAGGAACACATTAGAAACATTAGGAAACAAAAGGAAAATAGTCCTGTAGTAAAACATTTTATGGAGGCTCACAATGCTGGTCCATCTGGTTTAAAAAAACAGTATTTTTGAGAAAGTTCATGTTGATTTTTGCTCAAATAGAGTGCTTTTTAAGAAACGGTTGTATAAAGGGAGTATTATATTATACTTAAATATGGCACTTTATACCCTCAGGAACTTGATCTTGAATGCAATTGGAGGCTGCTAATTTAAAGTGTTTTCTTATTTGTTTCTTTCTTTGTAGTTTTGTTTAAACGAATTAATTGTTTTATTGGGGTGTTTATTTATTTGGATGTGAGGGATTGAATATTTGTACTCTTTGAAGGTTTTTACCGAAGTGCTGAGATTTATATTAAATATTTTTTGTGTTGGTAGCTGATGGTCATTTTCTTTTTTATCCTTATTTTTTCTGTTATTTAATGTTCACCACATAGAGTGTATTTGTGCTCCATCTACCTTCCATCCAGATAAGGCTGTAATACAACAGACCACTGTGCTCAGGTAATCCTTCTTTCCTTCCCTCCCTCTGCTATCTCTACTGCTACACCCTAGTCCATTTTTACCCTGTGCCTGTAATCCTTCTGCTAAAGTCTAGATATCCCCCTGACTCCCTCTGACAAAGCCTTGCCCCACTCCCCTCTCATCTAAGACCTCTCCAGCTGTACTGTACTCCCCACCCCTGCTACCTCCCCTGATGATACAGTCTCCTGTTTCTTTCTCTCTCTTGCCTACCCTTTTCTCCCGTGCTCCTGATCTTGCACCTTCATCTATCTGTGGCTCAGTCCGCCCCACGCAATTTCTTTTCTTTCTCTTTTTATCGAGGACTGCTTTTGTTACTTACCCTCATTACCACTGCTATCTTTCTTTCACACCTTTTTGTTTCAAAATATAAAACAAAACCTGTTCTAACCTTTCCTTCACTTACTTCCAGTGCACTGATTGTTTCTGCAGAAACTGCTCTGTGAAAGGGGGCCTGCCCCACTCCGTTTGCCCTCCACTGCTCTCAGGACTCACTATGCTCTCCTACCCTGCCCCCATTCCCCACCCACCCCACTACCCCTAGCTTTATAGTAGGATAACCACACCCAGTCATCATCCCTGCCTATGACAATACACACCATCCCTCCAACTACTGTTTCCTCCTCCCTCTTATTAATTACTCCATTCCACAGTCTTTCTCATTACCTCTATCCCACTTCCTTCTCCTCTCCCCATAGTCTGCATTACAACTTATACCCAGACAACTACCATCAATCCTTCCTACACAATAACCCAACCCATATTAATCCTTACACCAACTATGCACATTATACCCAAAACCTTTATTTCTTACTATTCTACCTTTCTCCCTTCTCCTCCTACTACAACTTACCCATCTCCCTAGTTTCTCATACTCCCCACCCTTTCACATCACCTGTACCCACCCTAAGAATGAAACCTTCTATACAGCCTACATTTCTCCTCACCTCTACCAGTCTAATGACTGTCTGCTATGTAACAGAAAGATTCTTGCCACCCCTACTATACACCACCCCTTCCATACTCCCCATTCTTCCATCTCTCCTCCCCTAACCAGAAACTCTATGACCTCTAAAAATCTACTCTCCTTACTTCTTGATCTAATATCTATCCTCCTCTCTGGAGACATTCACCCCAATCCTGGTCCATCTGCCATCCATAAAATCAACTCTACTTCATCCCCATCAAGCACTATTCACAAGTCCCTCTTCTTAGCAGCTCTCAATGCCCAAAGCCTCGGTAACAAACTTCCCAACTTCCATGCTTGGCTCTCCCATAATCACCCTGACATCCTTTGCATTTCCGTAACTTGGCTAAATCCTTATCTAAACGATACTGAAATAACCCCTCCCAACTACAAACTTATAAACAACAGAACCAGGAAGAACGGTGGTGGAGTAGCCATTCTCTTTGCCTCCTGTCTAACAGTTGTCCACAGCTGAGATAACTATTGCACTACTAATTAATAATAATAAAAACATAGTCATAGCTACTCTTTACATACCACCTGGAAACAATATCCCCATTTTAGAAGACATACTTTCCTGGTTTTCATCCAACATTTCTAATGAAACAATCATTCTAGGAGATGTTAACATTAACTGGTCTTTTATACACTCTACCGCTACCTCTCATAATTTAAACCTATATGGTTTCTCTCAATTAATCAACTCCCCTACCGGACCCACTAAAGACAACTCCTCTGGCACTATTCTGGACTGGGATATTAGTCTCCCACCACATCTCTGAAAGTGGCATCATACCTGACTCTCTTAGTGACCACTTACCTGCATTTGCAATTTGCTCACCATCTCCCCTACAGTTAATACACAATTATATCACAAGCTGCACCCTCACTAATTTTGACCCTCAATCCTTCTCTGACTGCTTAAAACAAATGAACTGGAGCCCTATGAAAACTCTTCCCTTTGATGATGCTGTCAGTTACTTTAACTCTCTATCTATCAATACATTAAATAGCTTCTTCCCTGTTAGAACTAAGAGTGAAATTCAAAACTCTGCCCCTTGGCTCTCCAAAGATACCATAACACCTATGCATACCCAGAATAAACTCTGGAAAAGCCACCAAAAACTTAAAACACCACAGTCTTTGAATCAATATAAACAACTGCTCAACATGGTAAAAAACATATTGGCTCTGATTGTAAATCCTACTACTCAAAGCTCCAAAACTATTACAAAACTAACCCCAAGAAATTCTGGAGTAGTATCACTGCCCTCTTCAAACTTGGCAGAAAAGACAACCCCTGTCCCTTACCCTAGTGCTCCTGACCATAACATAGCCACCAACTTTTAACTCCTTCATTGACTCTATAGCCAAACTTGCAACATCTTTAACTGTGAATTCTATAACTTCTTCTCCCCCTCTCTCCCTCAACCCTCTCTCTCTGCCACCAATTCCACCCTCCCTCCCTTCCCCCTCAAACCTATCAACACTGTTAAAAAACTTCTCAGTAAACTAAAATCTTGCACTAATGCCCCTGATAACCTACCATCAAACTTTCTAAAATTAGCTGCTGATGTCATAGCCCTCCCCATCAGCATTCTCATTAACCATTCCATCCAAGAATCTTATGTACCCCTCCTCTGGAAAAAAGCATTCATCATCCCCCTGCACAAAGGAAGCAACAATACTAACATCCCAACTTCCACCCCATAGCCATACTCTGCTCTATCTCTAAAATACTAGAAAATGTATCCACCAATAACTTCTATCCTCCTCCTAGACAATAACCTCCTGTCTCCTACACAACACAGTTTCAGACCCCACCACAGTACCTCCACAGCCCTCTTATCTTTCCTGGACATTATCAACTGCCCCCAGAGACTCCAGTAATATTGCATCCTCCCTGTTCCTAGACTTATCTAAAGTCTTTGATACCATTTCCCACAACTTATTATTGTCAAAGCTCTCACACTCTCTCCCCCAACTATGAGTTGGTTCTCTAGTTACCTTTCAAATAGGCAACAGGCCATTAAATGGAACAACTGTACCCCTTCTTTGACACCCTCACAGGAGTACCCCAAGGGTCTATCCTAGGCCCTCTACTGTTGAATATCTTCATTAACAACTTCCATTAATGCATCCCTAATGCTAAATTTGTTCAATACGTGGATGACTCCACTATCATCTGCTCTTCTGAATCTGTCCCTAAACTTATGCAAATAACTCAAGGTTTCTCTTTAAGAGTGTTAGTGAGGGGCTCTGCCTAATGTAGTTAGGAATTTTGTTCCAAAGCATGGGGAGTCTCTGAGACAGGAATCTATCCCTCCAGCATGTTCTATTTATTGTTGTGGCGAGGTTTAGCTCACTAGAGCGAGTGTCTCGCAGTGACTTGGATTTCTTTAGGTGGAACATGTCCATCAATTCTGAGTTGGACATGGCTTTGTAAGTCAGGCAGAGATTACCTCTGAGTAAGTGATATTCCACTGAGTACAGCCGGAGTTTTTTCAGTCAGGTTGTATAGGACATGTTTGAGGCAAGTAATCCTCTTGGTGAGGTACTTTTGTGGTCTTTCCAGCTGCTGGAAGTGCCTTGTGAGGTACATCCCAAATGGGGCATTGTACTCTATGATGGGTCTGATGAGTGACGAGTAGAGGGGCACTATAACCTCTTTATTTTTAGATGGTCTACATAGAACGATTTCCTAACTACTTTGGCAATATGATTGTCAAAGGAGAGATTACTATACACCTGGGTCCCCAGATCTCTTATTACCTCTTCTGTATTAAGGGGGCTGCCACCTATGTGGTAATTCATGGGTGTTTTGTTTTTCCCAAATGGGATGACTATGCATTTTTTGGCCTTTAGCTTGAGACCATGACTTTGACACCAGGTGTCCATCTCAGTAAGGCCCTTTTGGAGAATGTCCATGTCAGCCAGAGAGTCAGTTATGGCTCCCAGTTTGCAGTCATTGGCGAACTTGGTTAGCCATAGTCCTCCTGTGTTTGCCTGTACTTCTGAGAAGTATATGCCTAACAGTTGGGGTCCCAGGACCGAGCCTTGTGGGACACCATTTGTGACTGGTTTAGAGTCGGACCTGGAGGCCACTATTCTTACCATGTGAGTTCTGGCTGTAAGCCAGTTGGCAACCCATCTTATGATGTAAGGGTTTATGTTCAGGCTGGTGAGTTTTTCTGTAATTTCTGAGTGGGGAATGGTGTCAAAAGCCTTGGCAAGGTCAAGGTAGGCTGTGTGAACCACCTTCCCCCTCATCTATGGCCTTTGGTGACTGTCTTGAAGAAGTCAACCAGGTTCAGTAGGCATGATCTGCCCTTATCAAAGCCGAACTGGGTTGGGTCAATTGTTTAGAGGTTCCCAATGTCTTTGTTAATGAGTTCCATGATAATGCGCTTCATAGCCTTGCAGATCAGTTTAGTCAGGCGATAGTTATCAGGGTCTGTTGTGGTCCCTTCTTTGTGGAGCAGAATAACCATTGCTGTGCACCATTCTGTGGGCACATAGCCTGTGGAGAGGCTGAGGTTGAACAGTGTGTTTAGGTGGGGGGTTAGTTTGTTCTGTAGTTCATGCAAGATGCAGCCTGGGACACTATCTGGCCTCAGTGACGCTGTGTTTTTGGCTTTTGAAAGGGCTGTTTTCACCTGTGCGTCTGTGATTTCCGGGACACTACACTTTTCTGGTATTGTTGTGGGCCCTTTTGGGGGTGGGAGGGGGGGTGAAGTTTGCACTGAATCTATCTGCCAGGATGTTGGCAATATAATTTTAGCAAAGCTCTATGTGTGTGCATTATGACACATGTGCTAGAATCTGGTTCAGTTTCTAGTAAAGGGGGTAGTGTGGGAACCAGAAATCAGATGACCAGATGTATGTGATGTCATTCTGTAATCCAGCACTGAAATGATGTTTTAATACTAGATGAGACAGAAGTCTAAGTGTAGTCTGTCTGTGAAACCTGACAAGAAAGAAGACCACTAACCCACTTCATCTTTCCTTGCCTTAGTAAGTAACCAGGGAATAGGTATTCTTTAGATCAGTCAGGCAAATATTAGTGAGATTACTTAAGTATTGTTTTTTTTCTGTATATATGTGAATCTTTCCATCTGTGTTATTTTTAATATTTACTGTGATTGAAACTGTGGTGTTTATTGTAAATAGACATTTAGTATTTTTATGTTCTTTTAATATTTATTATTGACTATATTTAAACTTTTCTTTGTGACTGATCTTTTAGAGAATATTTTAAACTTTGAGAGCACTTATATTTATTTGGTGACACTGTGGCTACTCCTGAAAGCCTTGCTGCATTGGTCAAACACTACCATTTGTATTAGTATTAATTTTACTCAGTATAATTGGGTACCCTTGTAAGTGCCTTAGAGTAGCTGGCTTTGGAGTGTTCTGGTGGCAGTATATACCTTATAGTCTGGGCAAAGGAGGTACAACTGGTAAATCTGTGCCAGCATTTTCCAGGCGAGTGTGTGTGTGTGTGTGTGTGTGTGTGTGTGTGTGTGTGTGTGTGTGTGTGTGTGTCAGCTACTTGGAGCAGGGACATAGAGCACTGGTTTCACAGAGAGAGTGCTGGAGGACTTGTTGGAACACTTGGCTGAGGACTCAACTCTACAGCTGTATCTGTTTGGTGCCTGGAGAAAGAGAGAAATACAGCCCCAGGATGGGAGTGTGTTCCCTGTATGCTCTTACGGGAAATTGTGCTTGGTGCAGAGAGCTGCATGTGGAAATACTGTGCGTTTCTATTTTTTTCCAAGTGAACATCCTTCACCCATGTCCATGGTGAGGATTGAGACTCCTTGATCACTGGCCCAGAGGAGGGACGTTACAGATGGTACTTGCACAGCTGCAACTTGGGTAGCGCTCAACACTTTTGACAGATACTATAAATTAGATATATCCTGTCAGGCATACTCTTCCATTGACATCAGTGTGATCTGGGCTGTATTCATCAGAGAACCACCCATAGGGAGCTAGGGGCCTGTTGCAGAGAGCTAGGGGCCTAGTGCAGTATGTTGACAAGGGTGTCTACCTGTTAGCAGATAAAAAAACATTGTCTCATAATAATGCTGAATCTGTAACAAGTGTGATATTCTCAACAGTGTGCCCTGCCTCACCATTCCACTGCCAGGTTCTTAGAGAAGGAACAGAGCTCACTACCTTATGGAGATTCCCCAGGTCACACCTACACTTCTGGCCATGGGACAGCCTAGTGACCATACCTACATCTCTACTGTTATCTACCTTTGTTTCCAGGATACCTGGCCTACAGGCTACCATATTCAACTGAAACTGAAGCATGAGAAACCGCAGGGGATCAAGGGAGTAATGATGATAGGAAAGAGTCTGGGCAAGTTCTCCCCATTGAGTTGTCCTTGTGCCTATGGTAGTGAGTCCAAAATGCTGATGAAGATGTCACCCTTGTTACAGATCTCTCATCATTGTATACTGTAACTTTTCTTTATAAGCCAAGTTTTTCTGTGAAGGAAGTCATTTTGCAGTTTGTCACCCTCAAGTTCAAAGATGCCAGACCACTAACTAAACAAAGAGTAGATGACTTTAGAGATTGCCTCTGTAATGAGTCTCCATCAAGTGATTACAGTAACATATTGCAATGTACTCCTGAATACACACTTCATTGCTGAAGGTAAAATCTGTTTACTTGGTATGTATACAATGTTAAATCTTTCAAATTATTTGTCTGTGTCATTCATCTGTATGGCAAGCTCACAAAACACACACACACACACACACACACACACACACACACACACACACACACACACACACACACACACACACACACACACACACACCCCTTTAAATTTGCAGTAAATAGACTGAGTATACCTGTTTGCTGCTTTACTTTCCTCTTCCAATTTTGTACACTCTGCATAGTAACCTAACAAAGAGCTTGATGTCACCATATCCACCCATGTCCCTACTTTCTGTGTAGGTCACTTATCCCGATAACAAACAGCATTGTTGTTTTTTGTTCCCACCCATTAGAAGAATCTTATTATGTCTTAGTAACACTTTCTTAAATTCTTTTGCTGTTTCTGGCCCTATTAACTCTTCAGAAATGCTGTTTAGGAATTCACCACTTTTTCTGTGAAGTAGTGCTTGTTTATGGCTCCCAAAGGTATTTCATTCATCTTGTCATTTCAGATTGTTTCTTCTTATAATAATGTCATTTTATTATTTGTCGTCTGGGATTTATTGACTGTACTGCCCGGCTAGTGAAATGACTTGTGTAAATAAGCAAGTAAGCAGATACATATTACATCCTGCCCTAAAACACATTATTTCTGACAAACTGCTATACAGTTGGAATGTATGGAATGTAAAATGTTTCCTGTCCTTATGAGGGAGAGATGAACATTATTAATGTCTTAAGTTTTCTATTGGCAATGACAGCAAATAGCAATTACATGACAGAGAAACTGAAACTGGTAATTGGGAGTACTGGTTGACAAAGTTAAAAGTGGTACGGATTTGTTATGGATTATATTTTAGGGAATCTTAAACAACCAAAACAAAGATGAACTCAAGTTGTCATGGACTATAGCTCTGCCTTCATGTATTAAATGTACAATAAATACTGATCTGTGTTTACCTCTGTTTATTTACCTTTGATTACTAGGAAAGTCCATGTGGACAAAACCTGTTTTCGGTGAAGGCACAAGAAAGAAAGCTCCACATTCTCTCTGTTTTACAGATTGCTACCATTAGTTAATAGGGCAAATGTGCATTTTGGCATAGCTGTATACAAAACGTAACAATTAATTGTCATTATTATGTACACCGCAACGATTGTTCAGCATTTTCAGCTCACACAGATCTATAAAACATTCAGCATTGTGTTGACATTAATATTTAACATTTTCCACTAATTAGACATATTCATGGTTCTCCAATCAGTATCCTTTACAATTTGCATGAGCTCTGTAAAAGTGTGAAGTTTTTTGTTTTGTTTAACAGAAACAGAAGGGTTCTTAGCAGTCGGGTTTGCACCCATTTTATTGATAGGTATGTTTTTACTGAGGTTTTAAATGAGAGGAATTAGTAATGGGGTTGGTAAAAGGGTAGGACCATTTTGTTGATAGGTGTGTTTTCAATAAGATTTTAAATTGCAGAGTGCTTGGACTTTTTCTTTGGCTCAAGTTTCAAAGTTTAGCAAAGTATTTGGTGCGTAAACAGTTGCCACTGTGATATTTTGATTTTTGAGTAAATGCTAGATGTTGGTTCAGATAGTTGAGTTCACTGTAAGTTGTGCACCAGTTTAATAATTGGATGGTGGTACACTGTTTTTGGGGGTATAGAGGATGTTGTGAGCAGTCTTAAGGTGAGTTTTGTGTTGTGCATGAAGTAGTTTCTTCCAATTAAGAGACTGTAGTTCAAGCAAGCGATATGTTATGTTCATGTGGTTAATTGCAAACCTTGCAATCTTCTCATGACATTGCTCCAGTCTGGCTTGCTAAAATGACTGCAGTTTGATGAAAATTGCTGAGGGACAAGTGACTCTAGGGAGTAATGGACTTGTATTCTGTTAGAAAAGACTTGACTTTGTTTCTATGAGCTGTGTGTTGGATGTGTTGATTACTTTAATTATGGTAAATTATTATTCCCAGTAGATTTGTATTTTATACTACCCTAATTCTAATAGTTTGTTGGGCATTAATGTGGTGATGTTAATTAGTGGGTGACTTTAGGGATCTCCTTCTTAAGACCCATCTCTGACAATGACAATCCCCAGTCTGATGTGCCAGACTGAGGGCATAGATAATCTCTGCCAGCACACAGAATTAACATTGATTCCTAGGTTTATAGGTGTATGCCAGGCTACATCTTTGTGCTGGCATAGATAATCTCTGCCAGCACACAGACCTAACATTGATTCCTAGGTTCATAGGTGTATGCCAGGCTACTGCCCACTTGGGCATTTATAAGTCTAACCGTGCAACCCAAATGTATACCAAAAGTTATGTTTTAGGTACTTACTTATATGGGGGGGGGGTTGATGGCTGTGATATGACTTACTGAGTGCCTCTGTCCACCAAAGACATAGGTGTCAGACCAGGGGTGAATTTTTGATTTCCCACCCAGTGGTCTAAGTTATGGTTAAACAAGTCCAGGAAGGCAATTTGCTTCACATGGATGGGGAGTCTTTAGCAGAGAACGTGGATTCTCTAAGTTACATACGTCTCCCCAACATGTCTTACTTACGTTGCAAGCAAAATTTAAATCTCTTAATGTAGTAGTTCTGATGCGGTTTGTTTTACAGATGTGCAGCAGGTTAATCAGAGCGGGGTCCAGGGTGCCTTGTATGCCAGGCATAGGTCAGCTCTAAGTAGTCTGTAGGAGACTGAGTATAGCGGTAGTACTTTGAGGTGCTCCACACAGGACATTGTGTTTACTCCCAGTATTCTTTTTGTAAGGAACCTTTGTAGACATTCCAGTTGCTGCATGTGTCTGGTCAGGTACATACCAAAGGGGGCATAGTGCTCTACGATGGCTCAGATGAGGGCCAAGTATAGTGATACAATGACTACCTGGACCTAGATGCCATGCCCTTACTTATAAGTTGAGCAGCGTAGAACTATTTCCTTGACTACATTGGACACATGTTGATTGAAGGGCAGGTAACTGTCTACATGTCTTCCCAGCTCCCTGACTAGTGGGTCAACTCTCTGGGGTGTTTTATCGATTATATAGTTTCCTGGGGTGGCCAAGTTTCCAAAAGTTACTGTAATGGATTTTTTGGCATTGAGCTTTAAGCCATGCCTTTGGCGCCAGTCATTTGTCTGGTTAGACCCACTTGTAAGATATTTGTATCTTGAGGAGATTCTATGACTGCTCCTGGTTTGCAGTCATCAGTGAACTTGCTGAGTCAGAGGCCTTTGACATTGGCCATGACTTCTGAGACATAGATGCCAAAGAGGAATGGGCCCAGCACGGAGCCCTGAGGGACTCCACTGGTGACTGGCTTCTTTGTAGAGATGATGTTATCAATCCTAACTTCCTAGGTCCTGTCTGTGAGAAACATGGCTATCCAGCATGCTAAATAGGGGTTTATGCCCATTTCCATAAGTTTAACAATGCTCGAGTGCGGTATTGTGTAAAATGCCTTAGCCAGGTCAAGATAGGCAGTATGCACCATTTTACTCTCATCCATTACCTTGCCGACGTACTCATAGAAGTCCACGAGGTTTAGTTGACATGATCATTCTTTTACAAAGCCAACCTGGGATGGATTCAATGTCTTGACATCTCCTATGTCTTTGATCATTTCCATGATAATTATTTCCATGGCTTTGAATGAAGGACTAGTAAGACTAATGAGTCCGTAGTTACCAGGATATTTTGATGGTCCACCATTATGAAAAGGGATGATTGATGCAGTCTTCCATTCTCATGGCATGAAGCGTATTTTGAGACTACAGTTAAACAGTAACTCCAGTGGCCCTGATAAGTAATTTTGTAGACTGTTCAGGAAGCATC
This sequence comes from Protopterus annectens, assembly GCF_019279795.1. Lineage (NCBI taxonomy): Eukaryota > Metazoa > Chordata > Ceratodontiformes > Protopteridae > Protopterus > Protopterus annectens. The sequence continues at coordinate 543,488,127 of NC_056740.1, forward strand.
CTGGGATATTATTAGGACCCACTGAGACTGTGTTGTTAGCTAGTGTAGCCAGGACATGTGCCTATTTATCATTGGAGGGGTTATGTTCAAAGGTATTTCTTGGGGGTCGGAGTAGCTGGGGTTGAGTGGAGGGTAGAGTTGGAACTGGATTTATCAGTCACCTGATTTGCTATATCACCTGGCTCAGTAAATGTGGCACCATTAACCACCAGTTCAACAAACTGTGTGCTTTTGAGGTTTCTGGCATATTTGAAGAAGGCCTTATGGTTGTCTTTTGCCTGGGAGGCTATCTGACCTCAATATTGACTTTATTGGGCTTCATTATCCCTCTTGTTTGCCTGTTTAACTTGATGAGAAAGTTCTTATATTTATGGGAGTTTTACATTCTGATTTTAGACTTGATTTTTTCCCGTTTGGTTGTACAACTTGTTTAATTTGGGTTGGCACCAGGATGGTTTGTTTTTGGAGTTAATTTTGGCTTCCTTCTGGTAGGTACAGCAGCCTTTGTGCAACCTTTGACATGGTTGTATAGAGCTACTGTGAGCAATTCTGCATAGGCTGCTGTGTTCTTTGGGTTTGGAGGGGCATTGAATTTTGGCAAAAAGGTAGTTAGCCTTGGAATAATTCTTAACTGTTGTTACTGGGTTTATCAAGTTGATTTTGATTGTGAGGAGGCAGCTTTGTGGTAGGACCTTACCAGGGAGAATGTAACATTGGAGGGTGGGGGGACAGAGTTCTCCCATGTTATACAAGATCCAGTGTTTTGGAACCTCTAGTGGACACTTGCACTAACTGGTCGGGGATGTTTTTATTTATGAAGTCATAAATTTGTATGCCTAGAGATTTAAGGCCTTGTAGGATTCCCATTCTATGGAGATGTAATTAAAATCGCCCATGAGCATCATGTTAGGTTGGCTGGTGATTGTCATCAGTAGGTCTATGTAAGTGCTATGGGTTTTGTAGGACTTAGAAAGTGACCTGTAGTCTGCTGGAATATGGTGTGGGAGTTTATGGTGACCTACATGTGGAGAAACTCCAGTGTGTCATTATGTTTAACCAACCAAGAGGTATGCTTTGTTATTAAGGTATATTGAGACACATCCACCTCTAGTCTCTGTCTTTGCAGCTACTAGTCTGGAAGGCACTGAAGCCTTGAACTGCTGGGGTACTCTGTGTGGCGTTAAACCAGGTCTTGGTAACTGCATAGATGTCTGCATCCACCAGGGAGAAGATGGCTTGGATGGAGTGTAGTTTTTAGTTTTTCTTGGCATTGAGCAGTAACACCTTTAGGTTCCATTACGTTGGACTAGGTTAGATGGGTGTGTTCATGTTTATGTTCTTCAGTTGTGCCTGTAGCTTCACTTAAGTGACATCTGAGTTCTAACATGCTTCAGGGGAAAGTTCCCCCCATTCACTGGCAAACAAGTCTTATGCTTCTGTGGGAATGCAGTCACTGGCTTACCCGAAGGGATGCACACAGCTGAGTTTAATGTCTGGTAAGGGAGAACAAGATGATACAAACTTGTCAGTACTTTATCCTGGCCACTTACTACAAAGAAAAATGTTGGTGACTTAACTGTGCCCTGACAATATTTTTGTGTCAGAGGGCTGTTAACTCAGTGGTTATCAAGAAGTTCCCATGCTTGATCCTACATATTTAAGGAGGAGGTTAGTCTTAAGTCGAAACATCTCTTATCATAGTCCATTACTTGGTAACCCCCCCCGTTACCAGTCACAAGATCTTCCTTGGCTAATGAAGGATCAGGCTTATCATCATCATCAGACCAAAATAATTTGTAGGACAGCCATTATACCAAAGGCTCATGTGGCCTCATTGTATTGTAATCCAGAAACCCTTTAATATTGGACCTCAGACATCACAAGGCAGTAACAACAACTTACAAGTTACTACTTTTACTCGTGTAGATTTTTTGTTTCTCGTGTGAAGGGTCTGTAGTTGTCTTGGTAAGCTTGGAAGACCTGGATGTTAGCACTTTTGAAATGCAACTGCAGTTTGCAGTATTTTTCAACACCAGAGTGCTGCAGGCATGTAGTGGGAACATTTTTTTTTTAATTGGTGTTCTTTGGCCTTTCTCCACATTTGTGAAGGTATGTTTAAACAGAGAGAATTTGAGGGGCAAAGTCCCCTACATGATGGGGGGGGGGGTGCAAGGGGGCTTGTACTGTGGTAACTTGATTATAATTTATTTTTTCTTTATTTTTAGAGGTACTGGATTTATACATTTATTTTGTTACTGTTTATTATAGTATTTTCTTTATTAATGGGTTTACTGGGTGTGGAATCATTGCACTGCCATAAATTCCTCACCCAGCAACTACAGGAAAGAGGACAGAATCCGAGCAACATGCCTGCCATACTGAAACACATTGCTGGCTTGCACAAAGTGCCACTTTGAGTTCCTTACTCTTAGATGGTGCTTATGTCCAGGCTTGGGCAGTTGTCTTAAAGACTTGCTGATAAGAATCAAGGAAGTTAATGTAGGCCCACTGCACTAGATCTGTTTACCTGGCTTCATATGAATGAATGAATAAGGAAGGTAGCATAACCTTCAGGGAGTTGTACCAGTAAAAAATGCTACACAGGGCTGCTTCATGTTGAAACATCCTTCTGCCAGTGCTGCTCCTTTTTTGTGAGGTGAGGGGGTCTTTTGCCCACCCTCTAGCATGTGTTTGATTTGCAGCTTGCTGTGGAGATTTGATGTAGCTACAGACCTGCCCCTGTAGCATCTACCTTGAGGCAGATGTCTCCTCTTCCCATCTGAATCTTCATGGAGTGAGGAGTCTTAAGAAAACCAAGACCACTGTGTCTAAGTTGGGCAAAGATCGAAACTCATTCCCTCCTCCTGTCATTTCCTGCTGTAAATCCTCTGCTTTGTGGAAACCATTGGGTTGTTGAAGTCCTTTGTTGAATGTTCTACAGTTTTTCTTTCTTTTCTACACGAAAGACTGACAGTATTTAGGAAGGAGGGCTAGGAACTTAAGTCATTCTTCCTTGAAGCCTGTCTTAAAAGGTGCCATTTTTATAGTGTAAAGCCAAGAAAGTTATAGATTAAGTCCCTTACACCCCCTCAATGGGGCAAGCCCCTGCAACCCTGAACTATGTATACAGATACGTGTGTGTCAGGGGGGGTACAGGAGACTTGCCCCACCTGCAAAAATATTTCATGTGTTTTGCAAAATTGGGACTGTTATTGCTTTACTTTGTGATCTTTGAAAGTTATAGATGTTTTGGCTTTGAATCTCTGCATGTTGCTTAAATGAGTAGTGCTTATTAATAGTGGACTCGCATAAATACAGGTTCAAGACAGTTCGCCATCTGTATGGTTATATAAATCAAACACTTCTGAACAACACAAATAGTATTGTCATTGCAATACGAACCTTCTCACTTTACTTCAAGTCAAGCCACCATGTCAGGAAGCCAGCAATCTTTCAGGCTTGATTTTCTGAATGTCGATCAAACTGATTAGCAACAAACAGTATGCTTTGACAGAAACATTTACAAACCTCCATTTGTAGAGGCCTGATAATGACCAGTTGTGTTGTGTTGCTGCAGTCCAAAGTACTTAGTCTTAATTATAAGTTATCATTTTTTAACAATAAATGATGCCCTGTGTGTCAGAGAGAGATGTAGTAACTTCTGCAGTTTGCATACGCTAGCTTGGCTAGAGAAATTCTAGAGACATTCTTGGTTGGAATTTTTCACATGAAATGATATGGTAACAAGTAAAACTGTATCCTCAATTTACTGTCCTTATCTGAATCCTTTTTCCTGTTTATTTTTTGTGCAGTCACAGTGATGACCTTCTTTAGTTATTGTTGGTTCTTCTCCACTGTATTACCTTAAGTTAGTCTCCAGAAATTTATGGAGCCTAACTCTGAAGTAACCAAGGGTTTGACATACTGGTTAATTTCTTTACCTTACTGATATAAGCTATAACATTTTAATCTAACCATGGTTATTGGCTAGGCTTATAAATAGTCTGTAGACTGATGACCTAATATTTACCCCCTTTGGTATGTACCTAACCAGGCATGTTCAACAACTCAAATGTCCTCAGAGGTTTCTCACTAAAAGAATACAGGGAGTAAGAAACATATCCTATGCAGACTGCCTCAAGGCCCTATCCTGTAAGTAACATGTCCTATGCAGACCACCTCAAGGCCCTATCCTGTATTCTGTTTGCTACATGCTATTGAAGGGGAGATCTCTGCCTGGCATACAAGGTATTGCCAGACCCCACTCTGATGGACCTCCTGCATATCCACAAAACAAACACCAGAATTACCAACTCTAAAGACTTAAACTTGGCTTTTGATATAAACAGGACCTGCTAGAGAGACAGGTATTTATCCCAGTGACAACCCCTTCTCTGGAACCGGCTCCCCATCCATGTGAAACAGAGTTCCAATCAAACCCAATTCAGGTGGGTGGGGAACAGGAAATGCATCCCTGGTTTGGCATCTAGGTCTCTAATGGAACAGGCAGCCTGTAGATGTTTCATTTGCCATGTCCCTGCTTGTAAATGTTTCATCTTCCAGGCCCCTGCTTACACTTATCAATGGTACCAAAACATGTCAGAGACCTGGGATGCATGGCTAGGCTTAAAAAGGCCCTTGTGGTAGTTAGCCTAGTACACACCTATAAAACATAAAATATATCTTGAAAATAAATATAAAGATATTATTGTAATAGGTGTTTTTTATCTGCGGTGGTGGTGCTGCGGTAGTGTTGTCGCCTCACAGTAAGACACTGTCCGGTTCGATTCTCAGCTAGAGTGTCTTCTGCGTGGAGACAGGCGTGAATGGGCGTACCTTTGTTGAAAGTTGTGCATCAGGGCTGGCAACTCAGCACGTAAAAATCAACTGCCAATCATTAGCAGACCGGAGTTCCGCTGTGGCGACCCCTAACTGGGAAAAAGCCGAAAGACACAACAACAACATTGTAATAGGTGTTTTTTATTCCTATTTTTTTTATTCTTATACATGTAACTGGCTTAGTGGTGTTTTTTTAATACAGCCAACAGCATATTAAATAGCGACATAACACTTACTACATCTCTGCCTCTCTTTAAACACAAAATCAAAGATTACTTCCAAAGCCACTGGCTCTGTTCCTGTTCAAAACCTGACTAATCCTTTACCTCCTCTGCTCTTTCCTACTACTTTACTTTCTCTCTCTCTTTACTGTATCTGCTTCAGTCTACCTCCTTTTAGAGTATTTTGTTTCTTCTTTCCTCTATGCTAATCTCTCACAACTTTCCCTTCTCTTTTCTTATACTGCTTCCCTTCCTCCTCTCCTATTTTAGTGCTTCTCTTTCTCCTTCTGTTACTAAGATTAGTTCTTTATAATATTATTAATCAATTTTGCTCTCTGTTTTGTGCCTTGTTCTTGATGTTATTTCAGCTACTTAATGTTATTTTTAGAAATGCGATCCTCTCTTTGTATATATCTGTTATTGGGTACTATATTTTTTATTTGTCTTTTCATCTATGATGATTTTGTCCATTTGCTTGTCTATTGTAACGTTTTTTGTTCAAATTTATGTGGAGCTTTTCTCCCCGGGCCTCTACTGAAAATGGAAATGTATCCAGCTAGACTAGCCCGGTCAACAAATGTAAAATAAATAAAATAAAAATAAATAAATATTCAAAAACCTATTATGAAAATTTACAAGAAGAGCTGCAATTTGCATGTTTAAATGCAATGTGCTGTTATGGTACATAGTCATATTACATGAGTTAGTGAATCAAGTCTCTTTTGTTTGTTATTTCACTGTCATTGTAAGAAACCTTGGAGCCATTACGAAGATGTCTGTTTTCTGCTTCCTTGCATGCCTTTGATATTTTGTTTGATGTTCAGCAGGGCCCACACATGTGGGTGTTGATAACTCTGTGCTGATTTACATGTGGTAACAAAGACTTGCTTATGACAGAGTACCTGGTTACAAGTGCAGTATCTGTGTTTTTACAGAGCTTAGATAACAGTATCTTCAAAGCTGTTGGCCTTTTCTACGGATGACTTCATCAGTAAGAAGGCCAAAAGGCCGGCATAGTTGCAGTTTTCATCTTTGTTGTGTCAGTCTGATGCCTTTTATTTTGTTTTAATTCTGACTGGCTTGGTTGCTTAGGGCTTTAGCAAGAGGATTTTCCAGTAGGTCAGCAGTATTGTGAAATGCCTGTTATTTCCCTGAAATGTGTTCATAGTAATGTATTCTGTTTTGTAATATGTTTGCTTTAACTGCATAGTATGGTATATTATAAACAAATTTCCAAGATGACATGATATCTTTCTTGTTAGTCCTATGTGGGTTCCAGCCTTAACATTTTGAAATAAATTTTACATGAAGGCAAACAGAAAACACCAGCAGCCTAGGCAAGAAATGATACAGATGTATGTTTTTACACCTTGACACTCCTATTAACAAGTTATAAGACACAGGACATGCGTGCTTGGAGGAAATACATGCCTGCAGTCAGACATGTATTTTAAATTATTTGGACCAGTTTGTAGTAACATCTTCACCAGTAGGCAGGTATGGAATGAACACTGCTGATGTAAAACTCATTTTTAGCTAGTTAGATCCTTTTTTTTTTTCTTTTAACAGTGGCCTCTCTTTCACTCTGGAGATATTGGGGTAACTGTGTGCCAGTTGCATCTCGGCCCCTAGGATCCACAGCTGTGGTCCCCTTCTGCAGAGACCCTGTGGCCACTGACCACTGAACTCACATTACTAACCCGCCATTCTGATTACTAATGTCAACACAGCCATGTAACACTTGATGTTATGTTGTCCTAGCTCGCATTCATTCTTATAATGATGGGTTTGGAGCCAATTCTCGACTCCGACTCAGCAGAATACATAGCTGAAAGTCTCAAACCTGGCTCGTGGCAAGTAGGTATCCCACAGTGCAGTGGTGTAATTCCCCAGATCTCGTTTGCTGCTTTACAAGGTTGGATATGCTGATCTCGGCTGTGGCTAAGTGACAAATTTTCTTATATATTTCCTGTATACCGTTCTATTTTATACTAGATAGCTTAGTATTCAGTTATATTTAAAATGGTGTGCCTTTTATTGCATTATTAGTTAAATAGTTATAGTTTTATCTCCTTTGGTGAGGCTTTGGCCATTGCCTTGTAGGCCTAACTGTATCCCTTGTAGTGGTTGTTGTTTCTGTCTAGTTTATTAGTAGTTCGTTTAAGTTAAGAGAGCTCTAAACCCGTTTAAGTTAGGGGGGCTTGTAGTTAGTTTGTCTTCTCTGGGAAATAGGTCTGTTTGATTTAGAGGCCCTATTTTTCTCCCTGGTTGTCTTTCTCCTTCGTGTTTCCCGTACTTACTATTCAGTGTAGCTCTATAGTTCAGTAGTTTAAATACTTAAAACTTTCTTGTTTTTGTGGTCTTATCTTTATTATGTCCAAAGACCTAAAAGACAGGGAACATAAGCCTTCGGGTTTTAAAAAATGCCAGATGTGCTCACAGAAAATGTCCATCACTGATGGACATGTTATATGCATTTATTGCCTTGGTGCAATTCAACTACAAGACTGTACTTTTTGTCATTCTTTTAGTGCTAGGGTACTTCAAGAAAGGAGAAACAAATTGATCCTGAAAGGGCTCTTAAAGCCAACTTTTGAGGAAGTTATTTACAGTTCTTCTTCCTCTTCTTCTTCTCTTTCTTCTAAAAAGGAAAAATCCCAGAAGAGAAAATCACCTGCAATATCGGCTCAGTCAGAGCTGCCAGTCAAGCTACCAAAAATCTCTAAGGCTACTACCTCCTCAGCTCCACAGTCCTCAGAGCCATTGGAGGTCATACTAATTGGCAAGCCTGGTTCTTCGGCTCCAAAGTTCTCGGAGCCACAAGATACCTCTTCTCGGAGCCTGTCCATGGATATTTCACTGACACTGAGATCTCCAATTCTGCACAGGTCTTGCTCTCCATCCCTGTTTTCCCGGTCCACAAAGAGATTATCAAACGATGACGTGGAACGGGTGGTGCACAGACTCTTGAAGTCACTGGCACTAACTAAATTATTCTTGGCTCCAACCCATTTGGTCTCGGAGCCTACTGTACCAATTGTACCCACTGTTCTTCCTCCTCTGAGCCAAGCTGGACCTTCAGAGCCAGAGTGCTTGGTACCGCTTACTGTGGATCCATTGATTCTGAGACCCCCTTCGGTGTTCACAGAGCCAACTTCTATTCTGACTCTCTCTCTGTGCCATCCAGAGAGCCAGGGTTCCCCGGTCGGCCCCGATCTTCGGTGCCGAGCCTACCCCTTGGGGCGTCGGCCTGGGTTAGCTCTGCTCCCACATCGGTCTCTGGTCTGATCTCACTGGTTCCAGTGCCTTCCTCTCTCTCCTTGGAGCCAAGGGAGTTTTCAGAGCTGGGGAGATCTGCCTTTGAGCTGATGAGGAGTGTGTTGTCTACCCATTCAGCACTGCAGAAGGATACTAGCACTCGTCGCCCTAAGGCACTGGCTACTGTCTCGGCACCTCCCATTCCACAGGACAGCAGAGATCCAGAGCCTTAGGATCCCCCAATGGGCAAACCCGTCTCCTCCGAGGCCTCCCCAGAATATCCTTCGAAGAGCCACCTCAGAAGAGAACTTGCAAGAGGAAGCACGTAGACTCCCCATATGAGTCCATCACTTCAGACACTGACCTCAATGAGTTGGAAGGGTCCCCACGGTCATCTTCTGATGATATCTCATTTGCAGATATTCTAGAGATCCTGAAGTAGAGAGGCGGCTGGCAGGCCACCACCCCTTCTGATGAGGAGTCAGTGTACTTGAAGGCTTTTGGATTTCAACCTTCAACCTCCTGGGTGTCTCTGCCTTTCGATGAACTAATGGACCTGGTCAGTTGAAAGGCGTGGGAGTCACCTAACAATGGAACCAGTCCCTCGGAGGCCAAACAAATTCTTGTCAGCTCCTTTGGGAAAGGATTTCCTCATTAAGGGGGTACCTGTAGATGCTATGGTGGTGGCAGCAGCCACCAAGAAGGAACTTTCAGAGACTTCATCTGTTCATCCTCTGAATAAAGACTCTTGAATGATGGACAGATACGGGAAGTGTGTCTTTTTCACTCCAATCACTTAACTACCTATCTCACTTTACAAGGCTAGAAAGAAATCACCTGAAAGAGCTAGGAGATGCTCTGCAAGGTACGTTAGCTACGGCAGTGAATGAGAAGGTCTCCTCCCAGCTATCCACCTTAAATTCCATCATCAACTCCTCCATAAGGCTTATATCCTACGCAGCAGATGGAGCGAGCAGGGCAGCGGGTTCTGGAGTTTCCCTTAGGAGACACTCCTAGATGCGCTTGCGCAATTTTGCGGAGCCCTTTAAGTCTACTTTTACTAGCTCCCCTTTTGATGGTTCCTCACTCTTTGGACTTAAAGTAAAAGTTTGCATGTTCTCCCTGTGTTCGCATGGGTTTCCTCCGGGTACTCCGGTTTCCTCCCACATTCCAAAAAGACATGCATCTGGATGCACCCCGGACGTCCGCTGAAAACAGGCTCTGTGGAACCTAGTCGGACTTTCCCGGTCAACAAATGATAAATAAATAAAAAAAAAAAAAAAAAAAAGACACACTAATCCGATGTGAGCAGGAAGAAAAAACTCTCTGCCATTGGAGTAAGTTTGTCCGTACTTTCAAGACCTTATCCTAAAGGCCAGAAGAGTGAGGAAAATGTGGTTCAAAAGATCCCAGAGAGTTTTCCAGGATGCATGGGGTGATTTCTTCCCCAGGGGCAGAGGGGGGAACCAATAATGATAAATGCCATCCCAGAGGCAGAGGGGGCCTGCAGAACCAGGGTGACCATGATTCCTTTTGCAGATGCCATTATCAGCGCTTCTGAAAGGAGGCCCAACTGTTCTACTCTGGAGGCATAGCCGGCCTTAGGCATAGGCCAACTAGGTGGCCACCTAGGGTGCCGCTGAAGTAGGGGCGCTTTTTCAGTGTTTATTTGGTGTAAGTAGACCAGGATGGGGGCAGTAGGTGGTGTGGTAGGGGGCACCGTGGAGCCCTTTTGCCTAGGGCACCAGTCGACCTAAGGCCGCTCCTGTCTGGAGGCAGTCGGGGGACATTTATCCAGGTACCCAGAAGCCTGGCAAACTATCACAAGAGACAAATGGGTACTAAAAATAATATCCAGAGGATACTCCATTCCATTTTCCAATCCTGTTCCACAGACCAGAACAATCCCAGATGTTCCACCCAATCTAAGGGAGCAAGCAACTATAGAGATTCAAAAGTTGCTGCACAAAAGAGTCATCCAAGAAGTCCCTGCAGACCAAATAGGATTTGTAACTTACTCAAGATTCTTTTTGGTGCCAAAAAGAACAGGGGACTTGGACACCCATATTAGACCTAAGCAAATTAAACAAATCTGTCAAGAAGTCAAAGTTCCGAATGGTGACACTGCAGTCTATACTTCCCTTTTTAGGGAAAGATGATAGGATGTGCTCTATAGACCTACAAGATGCTTACTAACATATAAAAATGGACAAGACATCGAGAAGGTACTTATGCTTCCGGCTGGGAGCCAGTCATTACCAGTTCTGAGCTCTGCCCTTTGGTCTCACTACAACCCCCAGAGTATTCACCAAATGCATGGCAGTAGTCATGGCTCACCTGAGGTGTCTAGGATTCTGAGTTTCTCTATCTAGATGGCTGGCTCGTATCTGCCACCACCAAGCATCTATTCCAACAAGCCAGGGATCTAACTTTGGACATTTGCAATCAGTTAGGTATTGCAGTCAACTTTCAAAAATCTGCCTTGTTGCCCTGTCAACATATTACATTTGTAGGCACAGATATAGACACTGCTTCTATGGTAGCACATCTTTCAACAGAAAGAGTGGTAGCAGTCAGACAGCAGATTCTTTATTGTCCTTCCCAAGACCAAAGTGAAAGCAAAGGTAATTCTACGATTACTAGGAACAATGGCTTCCACAATAACACTGGTCCCTCTTGCAAGAATGAACATGAGGATCCTTCATTGGCTGTTGTTCTCCCAATGGTCACTTCAAGAGCTTCCTTTGTCTCATCTGATCAGAATAATGGAATCATGCAAGAATGACTTAAGATGGTGGATACACTCCACTCATGTGACCATAGGGAGATCCTTTGTTCCACTACAACCCATAGCTGCAGTGACCATGGACGCTTCCCAGATAGAGTGGGGTGGCATTATCTGGGAAGAACAGTCCAAGGTACATGACAAGAACATGAGGCTCACTTCCATACAAATGTCCTAGAGATGAGAGCAGTGCTTCTTGCGTTGCTAACACTTCACGATTCTCTCCCTCTAGGGACACTTGCGATACATTCAGATAATATGTCTGTGGTTTGGTACATAAACAAGCAGGGGGTAACCAGATCTTATCCCCTTTGTTGATAGGCCCTAAGAGTTTGGCAGTGGGTAGTTTCTTCCCAGCGCTTTCTAATAGCAATGCACATTCCGGGGAAGTCCAACGTGATAGCAGACAAGATGAGCAGGGCGATTTTAATGCCTTATGAGTGGTCTGTCAATCAGAATGTAGCATAAATGATTTTCTGAACATGGAGTCTGCATTGCTGTGATCTTTTTGCCACTCCCATGAATGCCATGTGCAGCAACTACTTTACCCTAATCCTCCCTCCGGGGGAGTCACCGAGAGATGCACTTGCTCACGATTGACCCTTGGGACTTCTGTATGCCTTTCCTCTGTTTCCTCTCATACCCAGAGTCATTCAGAAAACTCAGTCCTTGGGAAGCAGGATAATTGTCATTGCTCCTTACTGGCATTGCCAAGTTTGGTTCCCCTTCCTTTGGCCTCATCTTCAGGAGAAGCCTTGGACTCTGGACCCAGTTCCAGACCTGCTGACACATGTGTCAGGGGCATTTCATCCTTCTCTCCACACCTTAAAATTGACAGCTTGGCTGCTGCACTTCCCAACTTAGGCAAGCTTCACAATTTCACTCCTACAGTTAAACATATCTTAATGCTCTCTCATAAAGCTTCCACTAGAAAACTGTATTCTAACAAATGGAAAAAGTTTTCTTTTTGGGCTCAAAACAGGAACATTGATCCTTTTTCTGCAATCTTCCATTCTATTTTGGAATTTTTGGTGGAACTCTTCCAGCAAGGTTAAGCTGCCACAACCATCAGGGTTCAACTCGCTTCAATATCTAATGTCCACATTGATGATCCTATCTCTAACTTAATGTCACACAGATTGTGTAGAGCCTTCTTGAAAGGTGCCTCCTTATTAAGACCTCCCTTTAAGGAACCTCTTTCTCCTTGGGATTTAAATGTTGTTCTGTTTCACCAGATGTTACCACCTTTTGAGCCTTCATCATCTTCAGACCTCAAGTTCCTTTCCTGAAAGACCTTGTTTCTGGTGGCTATAACATCTGCTAGAAGAAGATCAGAGTTGCAAGTTCTTTCTATTAGACCGCCATATTTGATTTTTCATAAGGATAAGGTATTCTTGCAAATTAATCCATCCTTTTTACCCAAAATCTCTTCTCCAAATAACATAAATCAATCTATAGAGCTTCCACTGTTCTTTCCTAATCATAGCAACAAGGCAGAATACAGATTACATCAACTAGACGTGGATAGACAACTCAGATTCTATTTGCATAGGACCAAATATTTTAGAAAATCTGACTAGTTATTCTTATCCTTCTCTGATGCAAAAAAGGTAGCTCAGTTTCTAAAACTACTCTTTCCAACTGGCTCTCTAACTATAACTCTGTAACTGTAACTATAACTCCAGCTGTACTCTGTCGCATATCAATAAACACCGAGGCGATCTCTGCTTAACATACAAGGCCATGTCAAACCCAGAGCTATTGGACAAGCTACACTTAAAAAAAAATCCCAATCCCTCAGAGCCAGAGATCTAAACCTTGTCATCACAATAAACAAAACATGCTGGAGGGATAGGTTCCTGACCCGGAGACTCCCCAGACTCTGGAATAGACTGCTCATACATGTCGAGCAGAGCACCTCTTTGACCCTCTTCAAAAGAAACCTTGATGACTGGATGGGAGAAAGGAAATTCATCCCAGGGATCACGTCAGTCGCCCTGCTAGACAGGGGTCCAGGGAAGTAAATAATGTGGGAAGAAATAGCCAGGGAATTGTTATGGCTAAGCTTGTATAGGCCCTAAGGTCGATAGCCTAGTACCAACCTATGAACATTCATCTGTACCACAAATCACAGAGATTTACCTTTCAAGTGAAGGCTCATTCCAATAGAGCAATGGCTATGTTGTCTGCCTTTCATGCCAGAAATCCTATGGATAATATTTGTGCAGCAGCTACTTGGACCACTCCTCATAATTTTATCATGCATTACAAAGTGGATTTGGCCTCCAGGGACAGGGCCTCCTTTGGTTCCATGGTGCTTAAAGGTGTACTCTTGTGAGCCACCCATGGAAAAGGTGCTAGGGATGCCATCCCATCATTGTAAGAATGAAGGCGAGATAGGACAACATAACATAAAGAAATTATGTACTCACCATAAAGTCCCATGTTTGTTGTCCATCTCTCCATTCATTCTTACAGACCCTCCCTCCTTCCCCCTGCCAAAGACTCCTTGTGGACATTTTACTACCTTCAGGAGCTCTTTGTTTCAGTTTGTTTCTCCTTCTATTGGGTATAGTATATATATATATATATATATATATATATATATATATATATATATATATATATAGTTTATATTTCATTCAATAGTAGCAGCAAACAAGATCTGGGGAATTACACCACTGCATTGTGGGATACCTACTTGCCATGAGCCAGGTTTGAGATTTTCAGCTATGTATTCGGCCGAGTCAGAGCAGAGAATCGACTCCGAACCCATCATTGTAAGAATGAACTGCGAGATGGACAACAAACATGGAACGTTATGGTGAGTACATAACTTCTTTTTCATTTGAGTCCTTTTGAGTCTGTCATTGTGTCACTGCAGGAAACTCTCAAGTGTTGATTTTGATTTATGTATCTTTTGTGAACTATAGTTTAACCTTGCTGAGCAACAGTTTTTTTGTGGGGCCTAATGAAGAAAAGCTTCTAGTATTTATATAGAAGTCTCAGTATAATTAAAAATAAAAAATCTGATCAGCCATATAGAATACCCTTCTTATCACTCTGGAGACAAAGGCAAGTTTGCTGTCAACCTGAATGCCTAGATCTCTCACCAGTAAATGCGTACTTAGGGTATTGCCATTGATGTGGTAATTTGCAGGAACATTGCTCTTACCGAAGGGGAAGATGCATTTTTTTGCATTGAGTTTGAGGCCATGACTTTGGCACCAATCGTTTGTTTGCGCAAGTCCTTCTTGAAGAATGTTGACATAATTTAGAGATTATATGACTGCTCCCAGTTTGCAATTGTCAGCAAATTTTGTCAGCCATAGTCCCTTGGTTTTCACTTGTACTTTAGAGAAATAGATTCCAAACAGAAGAGGTCCTAGGACTGATCCCTGTGGAACACCATTGGTAACGGGTCTGCTGTTGGTGGTGGATTGCCCTATTTTGACTCTATGGGTTCTATCAGAGAACCAATTCGCAACCCACCTTATGATATACGGGTTGATGTCTAGTTGGAAGAGTTTGCCAATGATGCACGAGTGGCAGACAGTGTCAAATGCCTTAGCCAGGTCTAGGTAGGCTATATGCACAGATTTCCACTTGTCCATCACTTTTGTGATTGTCTGGAAGAAGTCCACCAGGTTTAACAAACATGATCTCCCCTTGAACAAATCCCTCATGTTCTTCATTCCACATTGCTGCAGTCCTAACCATTGGGTAGTCCGCTGTCCAGTCGGCCCGAATACCAAAGTATATGGCTGACGTCGGTCAAGGCGCATTAGACTGACGTCAGGACGTCAGGGTACTAATGCGCATGACCGACGCCATATCCTCAGTCTTTTTTGCCGCATGGTCCGATGCAGAAGCAGTTTTGCGAGTGCAGGTTGGCGTTCTGAAATATTTCCGAAGTCGGAGTTTCAGACCGAATCAAAGTTGGCTAAGTACCCCGTTGGGGAACATTTTGGTTTTTTCTTGCCTCAGTATTTAACCGGATGTCAGAAAAAGTGAATAACTGTATTTCTTGTGGGAAGCAGATACCTCATAGGGATTACCATACTCTGTGTATACCTTGTTTAGGGCCTGAGCACGACGTTGTTGGTTGCCGCTCTTGTGCTAGATTTAACAAACGCACTATTAAGAGAAGGTTAGACTGTGCCAGGTTAGTGTTTGGGAAGCGTTGTAATTACAAAATGCCGCCGGATGCTCCGACGCCCGCTTCGTCCAAAAAGCGCAAAGACAAAACAGCAAAGCCTAGGGTTGATGAACCGGCAGTCCCGGACGTCGGTTCTTTAGAAGGCTCAGTGGAGCCAGAGGTTTTGCCAGGAGTTTCTTTGGAGTCTCAGGCAGAGACTTTACTGTTACAGGATGTGCCCTCTCAGGAGGTAGGCCAGGCTGAGGGGGCTTCTCAGGTAACTGTTCTTCCCTCTCTTCCCAAGATAGTTAGAGCTTCTCCTACTGTTCCCAAAACTTCTTTGAGAGGTAGGCCAAGTTCAACTTCAGTGGGGGCTTCTCCTAGCACTTCAGGTTCTGTGCCTAAGAAACGTATGCTTAAAATGGCAGAAGATTTAATTACTATGATTAGAGGCTCTATGCCCCTTCCTGATAAGAGGCCTAGGGTGGAACCTGAGTTTGAGAGTTTGGAACAGTATTCAGAGGCTTCGGAGTCTTCTGCGGAAGACTTGCAGGAGTTTCCTCCTTATTCTGACTCTGATGTGGATGATTCCACACCTACAGCTTCTCCTCCTGAGGATTTCTCATTTTCAGAGACTCTGCATTCCATGAGGGAACACTTTAAATGGGAAGGCCAAGATTACTCTGATTCCAGGAAAAGGCTTAGGGAATTCTTATTTTTGCCCCAACATAGGCCCTTAGCTATACCTCCTGTGTTGAATGTGGTGGAAGATGTTTTTGCGGAGGCTTCCCTGAACCCTGACTCTTTGCCTCCTGCCCCTGTTAAACCTGATAGGTACTACAGGGTGCCCGAAGCTCATAAGTATTTGTTTAAGAGTCCTAGGGCGGACCCAGAAACTGTTTCTCAGGGGCCTAAAGGTGTTAAGGCCTCTGTGGTTAAAAATCCTGTTCCCACTGATAAAGAGGCAAGGGCTTTGGATAGGTGGGGAAAGAAAGTGTATACTTCTTCCACTCTAGCCATGAGAGCGTTGAATTGTCAGTTTCACATGCTAAAATATCAAAATTATCTCCTTTCACAATTGAAATCTAAGGTGGATGCTTTGGCGGAAGGTATAGAGTGTAAAGAGTTGCTGGATTTAGTTCATGTGTCTGTACAAGTGGGTAAGCATTCTTTGCAATGTGGTTTTGATGCTGTGCAGGCCTCCTCGAGGGTGGCTGCCACTAGTTCTGTTCTTCGCAGGCATGCCTGGTTGAGGGATCAGAATTTAGCAGAGCATGTTAAGACTAGGATTTTGGATGCTCCTTTACAGTCTGATGTGTTATTTGGTTCGCCTGTGGAAGCAGTTTTAAAGAAAATGGAGGACAAAGCTAAG
Organism: Protopterus annectens; assembly: GCF_019279795.1. NCBI lineage: Eukaryota > Metazoa > Chordata > Ceratodontiformes > Protopteridae > Protopterus > Protopterus annectens. Next base: position 543,504,740 of record NC_056740.1, read on the forward strand.
TCTATGCAAACTGTTAAAGATTTTTTACAGGTGCAGCCACCAAAGTTTAGTAGAAATTGGCCTACTAAGGGATGGACATATCCTGCTTTTGATTCCCAGTCTAGGGGTAGGTCTAGACGTGGTAGGGGCAGAGCTCAAGGTTCTTTTAGGCCTAGAACAGGGGGTTCACCTGCTCAGACTTCTGGTGAGGGCAGGGGTCAGTCCTTTCGTAAACAGACCCAATGACCTGCCTTTTCAGCTGCCAGTAGATTCTCGTCTGGTAGCTCCTTTGGGAGGAAGACTGTCTCTTTTCAAAGAAAATTGGGATTTAATCACTCAAGACAGATGGGTGTTGGATATCATTCACCACGGTTACAGGTTTTACTTCCACACATTGCCCCCTTTCAAAGGCATGCCAGACGTTCCTCCTCCACAAAGGGAAGAGGCTCACAAGCAAATTTCTCTGTTACTCCAAATAGGGGCCATTCAGCCAGTTCCTATACCAGAAAGGGGCCTAGGATTTTATTCTCGCCTGTTCCTAGTACCAAAGAAGGGGAACACGTGGAGACCAATTTTGGATTTATCTATCCTCAACACTTATCTGGACATTCCCAAGTTCAAGATGTTGACGTTGCAACAGCTTTTACCTCTGCTGGGCAAAGATCATTGGATGGTAACTTTAGATCTCAAGGAAGCTTACCTTCATGTGCCTATAAGACTGTGTTGCAGGAAGTATCTGCGTTTCGAGCTGGAAATTCTCATTATCAGTTCTCTGCATTGCCCTTTGCCTTATCTACTGCGCCCAGAGTATTCACAAAGGTTCTGGCTCCAGTGATAGCTTACTTCAGGCTAAAAGGAATTCAAATCTATCCTTACTTGGACGACTGCCTGATTCTGGCTCAGGAAAAGGAAGACCTTCTACAGCATCTGGAATATGTCATAGCAGTGCTAAGATGCCTAGGGTATTCTGTGAACGAAATAAAGTCCAGTCTAGTACCCTCTCAAGACATGTGCTTTCTGGGTGTGAGACTGAATACAGCAGCCCAGATGGCCGTTTTAACCCCGGACAAACAAAAGAATCTTTCCAGTTACTTCCATCAGCTATCTCTTCAGTCCGGGCTGACTGCAAGGACAGTCCTTCAAGCCTTAGGGTTCATGGCATCTTGTATTCTGGTGCTTCCCAATGCCAAACTGCATATGAGGAAGCTACAATGGTATCTCAAAATGTATGGACACAGCACTGCCAGGATTTGGACACTGTCATTCAAATAATACCTTGCATTCAAAAGGAATTTTTGTGGTGGGCTCAGGAATGTCACCTAAACAAGGGACTCTCTGTGACCCGGCCAGAGGCGAGTCAGATTCTAACGACAGATGCCTCAGACATTGCTTGGGGAGCTCATCTAAATGGAAAGTGGATACAAGACAAGTGGCCTGCCAGACTACAGCATCTACATATCAACATGAAGGAGATGTTAGCAGTCCAATTTGCATTAATGGCTTTCAAGGAGTTACTTCTTCCAGGGCAGGTGTTGATTCTAACAGACAACACAACTGTCATGTGGTACATCAACAAACAAGGGGAACACATTCTTACCCATTGTGCAGGCAAGCAATGATTTTATGGGAGACTGCGCTCAGCTTGCAACTAACTCTTCAGGCAAGGTTTCTGCCGGGAGCACAGAACTCCTTAGCAGATGTGTTAAGCAGACAAATCATGGATCCCCACGAGTGGAAACTGGATCTTCATGTATTTCAAAGGTTGACAGTGTCCTGGGGAACTCCAGACATAGATCTGTTCGCTTCTCCACTAAACCACCAGCTGCCAAAGTTTTGCACAAAGAGGTTACATCACACAGCTTGGAAAGTGGATGCTCTTTCTTTCAGTTGGAAAAATCTTCATGTGTATGCGTTTCCACCTCTGCCTCTTCTTCCAAAGGTGCTTCTAAAGGTCAGACAAGACAAGCCAAGGATGATTTTAATAGCTCCAGATTGGCCTCGGCAGCACTGGTACCCATTACTGAGGAGTCTAGTAAAGAAGCCTCCATGGCCTTTACCCTTGATTCCACACCTGTTGTCTCAGAGAGACGGCCACCTGCTCAATGTCAAGCTTCGCTCTCTTCATCTAACAGCCTGGCATATTCTGTTTTGAGAGACAGCCGGTCTCAACTTCCTCAACAAGTTTTAAATGTGATTATGGAAGCTGGAAGACCTAGTACAAGGAAAGTGTATGCAGAAAAATGGAAGAGATTTTTATTTTGGAGTGCAGCAAAGAATTTGGAGATTTCAGAGCCTAATTTGAGTGTGGCTCTTCAATATCTTACTGAGTTATTGGACAAAGGTTTGTCCTTCTCTTCCATTAAGATTCATGCTGCAGCAATTTCAGCTCACTATGATTGTGACCCACCATTGTTTTCGCATCCTTTGTTCAAGCAGTTTCTCAGAGGGGCAAAGAATATAAGACCCGCACGTAGAGCTCCTACTCCTGCTTGGGATCTCAATTTTGTGTTGGAAAAACTTACTCTACAACCTTTTGAGCCTCAGGTACTGCGGATTTGAAATATTGGTGATGGAAGACTGCTTTTTAGTTGGCTATTACTTCTGCAAGAAGGGTTTCTGAGTTGCAGGCCCTTATGGCAGTAGAGCCCTTTCTGATTTTCCATAAGGATAGGGTATCATTACGTACTAATCCTTCCTTTATGCCTAAGGTGGTTTCTAGTGTGGCTTTAAACCAAACTATTCATTTGCCTACTTTCTATGCAGATCCCCAAAATAAAGGGGAAAAGATTTTGCACACTTTAGATGTACATAGGCAGTTGCGTTATTATTTAAGCAGGACTAAGGATTTCAGGCAGTCTCAGCAGTTGTTTGTTTCTTTTGCTTTGAGTTCTCAGGGCAAGCCTGTGTCTAAGCAAACTATTTCTAAGTGGATTGGGTTTTGCATTTCATTTTGTTATTCCCATCATGGCAAGGAGATTCCAGCTGGGATTAGGCCTCATTCCACTAGGGCTACTGCCACTTCAACAGCATTTCTAAGGGGGGTGGCAACTAAGGATATTTTGGAGGCAGCTACTTGGAGTTCAGTGCATACTTTCTCTAAGCATTACCACCTTCCTCTCTACTCTAAATCTAGGGCTGGTTTTGCCACAGCTATTTTGCAAGGCATGTTGACAGCTCCTGCTTCCTTATGATTTGCCAGCCTCCCTTACCTCTGCTTTGGGATTCTACCCAATGGTTAGGACTGCAGCAATGTGGAATGAAGAACATAGTACAGTTTTGTACCTACCATAAATGTAGATGTTCGAGGATCCACATTGCTGCAGTCCAATTTACCCTCCTGCCTTCCCCTCTGTGTTTAGGGGTGGTGGTGTGAGTTGCTATATATTATTGTACATGTGTATATATATATTGTATATAAGTTTGGTGCAGGGCTTTTTGGTGTTTTGGATTGGGCCTTGTTTTTTTAGGGTCTTCTGACATCTGGGGCAAGAAAAGACTGAGGATATGGCGTCGGTCATGCGCATTAGTACCCTGACGTCCTGACGTCAGTCTAATGTGCCTTGACCGACGTCAGCCATATACTTTGGTATTCGGGCCGACTGGACAGCGGACTACCCAATGGTTAGGACTGCAGCAATGTGGATCCTCGAACATCTACATTTATGGTAGGTACAAAACTGTACTTTTCTTACCATATACAGCCACCTAACATCTTCCACCAGGCCTGTTTCATGCCAGAGTCTGACTTCTGTCACTCAAGCTTTTGTTTTTAAATTTCACTGCCATAATTTAGTTCATCCAGTGTCTCGTCAGACTGGATGTTTGTGAACATTTAATTCTGTATGATAAACATATAGCAGATGTTTTCAGTGTAGAGGTTTTAAGTAAATGTTTATGCTTTTAGTTTTACCTCAAATGTACCCAAAGCAGCCTTACCAACATATTAACCTTTCTCATAAATGCTCTCCCTGGCTACTGTGAGCTACCGCTGTATTCTTATTTAGTTAGTACATTCATTACAAGGATTCCACTATCTATTGAAATTTGTTCATTTTTGTTACTCGCTTTAGTAATTTAACTCCGCTTCTTTATATTCTGCCTCAAGCTGTTCATCTACTTCTAATGCTGCCTTGTAAAATATGCTCCCACCTGCTTTGTATATGTTCTGTTTGATTTGCATACATCCGTATGTGTTTTTGTGAATCACATTGTATAATGTTCGTTGCCTCATGACGACATTATGTCATGATGACATTATCAGATAGCCATCGTCATTTTTTATCTATTGTAGATTAAGTAACCATTTATGGGTTGGGCCATTGTTGCATGTTTGTTACATTAATTGCTTGTGTTCTTCATTTAAAACCTTGCTTTGGCAAAGTTCCTTTGCTGCTTTCAATTTAGTTTCCCTTTGAACACACACATGTTCTGTTTTAATTCATTTTGGCCAAGATCAAAAGTATAACTTGCCTTTGAACTGGCCTTTCTTAATGGCCAAATATGTATTATAAGTTGCACAATGTCCATGTTTATTGCTTTGGCACCTTTTTCTTTGCTGTTTTCAAGGGTTATTTTTTTTACTTTATTCTAGAAACAGCATTTTTAGAGCTAATAATCAGCTGAAGAACAACCTCAGTCACATCAAAGATGTAGTAGTTTTTGTAAAATTAGTTTTTTATGTACTAAATACTTGCAGATTTTATTTTTATGTATTAGATATTGTTAAGGCGGAAAGCAAAGCAGAAATAAATACTTTGTTAAATAAAAAGAAACATGCCTGACAAGCAAGATGAAATGCCTGCCTGTTTTTTGGTATTAATGAAATGGTTACTTAAAATGCAGAAAATTACAGCACTGGTTTCAACCTTTTTATTCGATGAAAGATGGTCATGTGTTTTACTTGAACAATATTTAATTTGTAAGTTAATTTAAATGGTCAGAATATGAAGAAGTCTAATGATAAAATTTGCTTTGAAACTACTAAACATCTTTGCTGGGTACTTTGCTCATTTCTTTTGATTTATTTGGCCGTCTGAGGTATTTGCATACAGAACTTAGTCACATGGTATGCAATTTGAGGTTAGTCTTAATCAAGAATTCATGGTAATGTTTCTGTTCTTTGGATGAGATGTTAAACCAAGGTCCCATCTGCCCGAGTTGGTGGTAGGTCAGATGAGTGCAAAAGATCCCACGGCAACTATCTAAAAGAGTAGCAGAAGTTCCCCAATGCCGTGACCAAATTTTTCATAGTAGTATGAATACAACCTGGGCCTCCCGTAAAAAGAGTCCACTAACCTAGTGGGATTAACTCAATAAACAATTGATAGATACAGAAATAAATACAAAAAAATAAATAAAATAAACGTTTTCTTGTTTCCTTCTAAATAGTTGTGACAGATTAAACATTAGCAATAGTTTAGTCCTAAAATAATTTTTTTTATCACATTTTGCTCCATACTTGCTGCAGATTATCAGCCCCTCCTACTCTGTAGCCAGTTAGGCCATTCATTCACCATCACCATGGAAAGGGTTGATTGGGAAGGGCCATCACTGATGCAGCCATTAGGTTGGTTTGTATGCAATTTTTTTTATGCCTCACCTCCCCACACATGGATTAACAGTATTGGGCATTCCCTCACTTCTACAAGGATTTAGGTACAAATCCATTAGTCATCCATTGGATAGCCAACTGGCTCACAGATAGGACCCAGGAAGTTAGAACTGGGGAGTTCACCTCTACAAGGAGACCAGTCACAAGTGGAGTCTCTCAAGGATCAGTCCTTGGACTGCTCCTTTTTGGCATTTACTTTTCAGAAGTTAAGGCCAATGCCAGTGGTCTCTGGCTGTCTACATTTGCACATGATTGCAAATTAGGAACTGTAATTGAATCTCACACTGACACAAATGTTCTCCAGGAGGGGCTGACACAGACAAGTAACTGGTGTCAGAGCCATGGACTAAAACTAAATGCCAAGAAATGCATAATAGTATATTTTGTGAAGTCATCCATTACTGGCAACTGTCATATTGGCAACACAGCCCTTAGAGTTGACCCAGAAGGCAGGGAATGAGGGGCATACACAGATAGTAATCTAGCAGTTCACCATCAAGTGTCTACAGTGATAAGGAAATCATTTTATGTTGTGCAACTTATAAATAAAGGTATGGCATCTAAGTCCAAGGAAGTCATTGTTCCACTGTATTTGGCATTCATCAGCCCTATCATTGAGTACAATGCACCCTTCTGTATGTACCTAACCAGGCATGTACAACAGTTGGAACGTCCACAGAGGTTCATCACTGAAAGAATACTGGGAGTAAGTAAAATGTCCTGTACAGACTGCCTCAAGGCCCTATCCCTGTATTCTGTCTCCTAGAGGCTTTTGAGGGGAGCTCTATGCCTGGCATTCAGGACATTGTCAGACCCCAGTGTAATGGACCTCCTGCATATCCACAAAACAAACAGCACTAGAATTATCCATTCTAAAGACTTAAACCTTGCCTGTGATATAAATGGACCTGCTGGTGAGAGAGGTATGTATTCCAGAGACTACCCCATCTATGGAACAGGCTCCCCATCCATGTGAAGCAGAGTTCCTCCCTAACCCAATTCAACTGTAACTTGGACAATTGGATGAGGAACAGGAAATTCATCCCTGGTTTGGACCCAGGTAACCTGTAAATGGTTCATCTCCCAGGCCCGTGGTTGCACTTATCAAGGGTGTCAGAACTTGTCAGAAATTTGGGATGCTTGGCTAGCCTTAAAAAGGCCCTTGTCGCCTTTAGCCTAGTAAATACCTTTGAACCTGCAGATGTAAGCCAGCAAGCAACCCCACCCTCTAAAAGCAAGCATAGGGAGGTAGCGTCATCAGTCTACACTATTGAAATCTGATCTGTCTCCGTGTGCTGCCCAAGTTTATACAACTCTCCCTCCCACAAGGGAGGGGTGAGCAAGCCTCACCCTTTCACCCCTTCCCCTTCTTTGCATGCTTTCTGCCATGTCAGGACGCCTAATAGAACTCCAGTTGTCTGAGTCACAGTCTGACTCTTTCCTTGTGTGCCACAGAGCCAGGCAAATGTAATCCTCATGCGATTAATCCTGCAGTGGTACTGTAAGACAGGACAAAATTGTAATACCATGTTCTTGTTTAAGATGTCACTATGTGGGTTGTTGGTACTGCGGTGAAGAGGCCAACTGAAAATGTGCCATGCTGAAAGAGTTTAATAGACAATCTGTTGTGTTGGAACGGACAGCATAACATTTACCTAGGTGTTTGTGCATGACCAGACTACACTTATGCTGCATTTTAAGACTGATTTTTAATTGCTTTTTAATGACATTAAAACTTTAGCTTCTTTATCCATGTTTAGTGGATTAACGCAGAAGAAAAAGCAACTAAAGTGCAAAGGAAAGCACAGCAAAAATGCAGTTTAGGATCTGTCTGAATCCAGCCCAGACGGTCCGAGTTTGATTAGCAGAAGTGAGATGACATTTCAAGGTTGTAGTAGCAGCATTATACGCTGGGCAGAGTTGAGGGTCTGAGCACCCATTGCCTGTTTGCTCATCCTGGGGGAGGGAGGCAGAACTAATTGCATTATTGATATCTACCGGAAAGGATTGCTGGTAACTCATAACAAATGCACGGTGAAGGTCTGTGTTTATGTGGGGTCACTATTGGTGGTGCTAATAAGCCACCAATGGGGGCTGTAGTTTGGGGTGGCCATTATGATTGGCATGCTAGCCTGCTCCACAATGTCCATCTCTCACCTCTTGGACTGATTAGACTCTTAACGTCAGTCTGGAATCAAACTGGCCACAGGGCTGTCACCCTGAATGAGGAATGAATGCACCCAAATATCACCCCTCATCATGGAGCAAAACCCTGAGCAGGAGATGAATATACCTGATTTTCAATCCTCATCAGGGGAGCAAATGAGTCATAAGGCTGTCACCCGAAATGAGGAATGAATGCCCCTGAAATGCCCGTCAATCTCACCACTCATCAGAGAGGAAATAAGCCATAGGGCTGTCGTCCTGATCAGGGGATGAATGTATATGACTCTCACCCCTCACTCATTAGGCAAGCAAATGAGCCATAGAACTTTTCACCCTAACCAAGGAATGAATGAATGCTTCTGACTCTAATCTCTGATCAGGGAAGCACTGGACTGTACGGTTGTCACTCTGACCAAGGAGTGAATATACCAGACTGCCACCCCTCATTAGGGATGCAAAAGGGCTTATAGGGTGCTGGAAGCATACCTCTCAACATTTTTGCTCAGGAATTCTGGACACAACCCATAGTAACAGAGGTCTCAAAGGGTCAACAGCTGTGAGAATTTTTAAATATTAATTTAATTCACATAAAAAGGTTACAAACAGGTCGTGCATCAGTGTGCATTTTCTGAATAATAAGAACCATGACACTAATGTCTAGCTTTATTGTCTAACTGTAATTTTGTGTGATTTTACAGACAAACATTTTTACTAGGGACAAAACAAAAATATGAGACTAAGTCAGAGCCATTCTGCAAAAGTCTGAACTGTTGAGAGCTATGGGTGGAGGTGTGTAGTCAGGTGTATGGTGCAAGTGGTAACAATTCATTTTAATGAATCAAGCGAAAATGTGTCAGCATTTTTAACAGTTGCATTATCAGTGGTGCAACAGGTAGCACACTCACCTTTGGCACAGAAGGCTGTGGGCTCTATTCCCACATCAGGGAGATCGATTGCTGACACTGTAGTGCAGCATGGGGGAGGGGTTGTGGCACTCCTGTGTTATTCTTCAGATGAGATCTTAAACCAAGTTCCTATCTGCTTGAATTGATGGTAAATTAGGTGGATGTAAAAGATCCCACAGTATTTATCAAAAAGAGTGCAGGAAAGCTCCCCAATGCCCTAACCAAATTTCCCTTAGTATAAATACCATCTTGGGTCTCCCCTGAAAAGAAGCCACTATCTTAATGGGACTAGCCCAGTCAACAAAGGTAAGTAACTACAAAAAAATAATGTTTTGCAGCTGCACTGCTTTATCACTCAGTTTAGCCTCAAGCAATGAAAATTGTAATTCTGTTTGTCTACATCTTCATATAGTGATTATTTTAGTTTTTACACACTCATAATGTTATTTGTTAGGCCACAAAGGACATTTTTCCAGGTCTATTTAAGCCTCTGTTCTTTTCTGCTTTCCCATTTGTATTAGACAGCAGTAGGTGTCCTCTGAACTTACCGAGATGATGATTCATGTTTGTGGTACCAGCATTATATGCTGAGTTGCATAGTTTCTAAATCCTTCATAGTGAGCGGCTGAAATTACTTTCCTAGCTGGTTGTTTTGTTGTGCTTTATTTCAGACAACTTGCTTCACCTGAACCTTTCTAGTGGAGTGCGACTAGATAATCCCAGTTAAGAAGGGCCGAGATCAATCATTTCAGTAGTTGCGTTTGGCCTTCATAAAACATTTACATTTGTTGCAGATATTCAGTAGAAATGCCTTTGGCAATGTCTTGTAAATATTTTGTACTGAGTATAGTTGACATCTTTGCTAAAGTTCTAAGATTTTATCCAGCACTCTGTTTGAAAGTGAACTATATTGGATGGACTGCAAAATATAAGATACTGTAGGTGAATTTGGGAGCCCACAGTACCCATTTCATAGGTTCATACTACACTAACTAACCATTTTAAGCCTAGCCAATTACCCCCTGTGAGAATCAAACCCTGCACCTTGTGTCTGTAAGGTAAGCATCTTAACCATTAGGCCAGCCTCCCACCCTTAGTCAGAAGTACAGTATAAACAAGACCATAATGTATGTCAGTGATCCATCGTGTGACTTTATTTCAGAACAATAAAAATTTTCAAACTACTAGGATTTCAAAAACTTTTACTATGTGGGCTAATAAAATAATAATAATATGCTTTTAGTACTTTCAAAGTAACAGGACCTGTAGTCTGCCGAATAAACAGACCAATTCCTGTACTGGTACATTATCTCTGTTAGAATAAAATGTGCACTACAGACTGCGACAGCCTATTAATGAATGAAGGGTATCAACAGTTTATTGCCCATGGGAGTGTGAAACCACTGCTTCTGACAAATATTTTTCACACAAGGTGATTGTGATGCATTTCATTGCACCTTCTGCCAATACTGATGGAGTATGTGCATTAGTCCCCATCTGCCATCGTAAAGTACTTTGCGAGCTCTTCATGTTGCAGTGGTAGGGATGCGCATAGTGCAAGGAGGTTACGAATGGTGGTCCCCTCTACAGTACTGTTTACACTTGTGCAAGCTTAGTGTAAAGGGCTTGTGAATACTTGCCCTTCACATTAAGGCTGACAGCTGATGCTTATTTTAATGGCTCTTTCACTGTTCTAAGTCACAGAAAAAAACAAGTAGTGTTCAGGTTTGGAAGGTCAACCCAATTAAGTCAAACATGGTTTTTGATGGTGCGTGTTATTGGTAGTCTGAAACACATTGAATGAGAATGAATCAGACAAAGGTATTTGCTTTGAGTGACTAAAAGCGGTGGTAAATTAGGAAGTGAATCTAATGTGATTTTTTGCCACCTGTAAGTATATTTTTTGCAATATTTCAATTAGTAATTGGGATGTTACTTAACAGTGTTACAAACTTTAAAATGCTGGGAAAGACTGTCAGCTAAAAGATGCATTTTCCGGATTATTTCTGCTGGGGTTTCATACGAGTCCAGGGGTATTGGAAGACTTGCTGTCATTCATGTAGTAATGTGACACTGATGTGGTGTGCATGTCCAAATATTTCAGATTGGCAAAACAGTGATTTGTGTAGCTGGCAAAGCTAGTTGGGGCCTAGGAGAACAGCAAGGCAAATTTCTTGCAGTGCACAGCAACTGCTTTTGTTAGTGCAAATTGCAGGGTGCATTATTTATTGACATTTGGTGACTGAGAAAATCCAACTGGGTCAGAAACCCATTTTCAGGGGAGGCCTGGGGAGAAAAGCTCCAAAAAATTACCAATAACAAAGCAGCAGCAGTTAATAACAGTAATGTTAAATATTAGACAAATTCTAGGTTATACATAGTTGTAAGTTGTGCACATCAGGATATTTTTACAAACCTAGATACAAATATATATATATATATATATATATATATATATATATATATATATATATATATAATTTTTTTAATGGTAGATTGAAACGACATCAGTTGGTTTTGTCAGTGTACCACATTCCTCTAGGATGCTGTAACATTCTTCATGGTAATGCAGAAATGGAATCAAAAATCTGTAACATTGTAACTTTTTCTCATTTGATCATATACGGAATGGTTTGAGGAAAATGCATTTGTACCATGGAGAATCAAACTTGTGAATGTGATATGAACAGGGACAATGAAGGGTGTGCATGGAAGGAGGGATACAAGTGACAGAAATAATTGTCTCATAGTGTTAAATAGGAAAAACTGCATGTGTGGGAGAGGTTACTTCATGAGAACATTTGAAGAGCTCTAAAGAGTCAAAGTGCAGGAAAGACTGAAAGGTCTGGTGCGAATCTGCAAAATCATTGAGAAGACGTTTCTGAAAAATGACCCACAAGATCAAAATATGACAAAAGCATGCAGTTGCCATCCTCTTACCTCGCGTATTAAGAATATTGTCAGAAATAATCGGGGACACTTTTGCATCCTGCTGTAAATTTTCTGCATTCTTATTTGTGACAGACTTCATAATGCTAGTAATTCTACATGTTTATTTATTTATTGACATTTGTTAACCAGGTTTGTCCAACTGGGCTTGTGGCCCATTTTCAGTGGAGACCCGAGGAGAAAAGCTCCAGTAGTACATTTTAAAACAAGTACAATTTTAAACAATATTGATATAATAGCAGTTATAGCAAAACAATTCATATATGTTGGGTTACATGCTTTTTTTAAAATTTGGAAGACAATTTGAAAAAGTATTTTGAAATTTTTTAAATTCTTTTCCTTGAGTCTGCTAGTTTGCATTGTAATGTATGTCCAGTCTTTTTTTTTTTTTTTTTAATGCCAGCTTTATCCTGGTCTGGGTCTTGGAAGCCAAAGCTTATCCCAACAACATATTAATTAAGACATAATCATGGATTGGAATTTTATATACTCACACATACACAAAACCTACATAAAAGCATACATACATCCAAATATTTGAACCCTCTCAATATTTTTCCTGCTAGCGAGTATTTTGAATGTGAATGGAAACCATAGTCTGTGGCAAAATCCCACACCCTGTGTGGACAAGAAAACTGAGTAGATGGTATCCAACCAGAAATGAGTCAAAGAACTAAGCACTGAGAAATAGCAGAACTACACAGTTTGTACAGTAATTTTTGTATGTTATCTGTTGTCTCTGCCAGAAAATGACAGTTGTGTCATACCTCTCAACTGTCCAGATTTTCACAGAATGCTAATTTTTGCCTCATGTCTTTGATCTGTTCCTCATAGAATTTGTGGTTTTCTGACATATCACTGAAGACTGAAGTCAGTAAAAAATGGCAAACGATTTCAGACTTCATATCCTTAAGAAAAATGTATGCTAACAGAAAACCTGTTATTCTAGCAACTAAGTTTATACGACCAATGTTTAAAAATCTGTCCTTTATTTTTGGGCCTTTGTTGTCCCAACCATTATTTAAATCTTTGTCCAGGTTTCTTGAGCTAAGAGGTTGAGTAGTATGGCTGTGCTAAGTTACAATACCGTACTTCTCCATTGCTTCAGTTTTCTGTTTTGTTGTTTTAACCCGACTTGTTTCAAGGGCTTCATTATCAGTGTTTTGTAGTTGTGTATGCACTGTATACATGTAGTACTCTTCAAGCTATGTTTGCCTTTTCTCTCTGTGATCGTTGGAGCTGTGTCTTGTGATCTGTATTTACATAGGCAAACATAAATTTTTTCAGGTGATATCAAGTTTTTGCTGCTCCTGTTTAAATATGTTTATATACCTAAGCAGGTTATTCTTGTATGGAAAGTTTTGCATACATTGTTTGAGTGTTAAGTACATTTTACTTTTAAATCATTTGGCATGCAAAGAAGTGCATAAATGAGGTCACAACACAAATCATTTCACGTTATATTTGATACAAATGGTACAGGAGAAGCAGTTGGCTGCAGACTTATAAAATAATTGTCTATTTCATATTTAAACGGATCAGTTTGTAAGAAAATAAGAGACCAACACATTCGGTTTTAGAGTGGAGTTTATTGTTCATTAGAATGTAGAATACAGTGCAGTTTTATCAGCATGCATTAGTGAAAACTAGTGTCTGATGTAATGGTGAATCAGGAAATACAACTGTTATTTTCAGGTCATTAGTAAATTATTTCATATTGTAGAAGCTAACTGCAGGCAGTCATTTTTTTTCCTTAGCAGGATACTCAAAGGCTTAAATTCCTAATCAGTTTAAATCATAGGGATTAATTCAGATTTACAAATCTAAAATTTTTGTTAATGTGTTTACAAAAGTGATCAGGGATTGGCAAAAAAGTAGAAATGTTTAAACCCGTGTGCTGTTCCTTAGCTATGTGCTACAGACTGGAGTTCACTTCCTGCAGGACATTTCAGGAAGGGTAACTGGCTGAGGCTCCCCCTTTATGTTACTCAGGGAACACAGTGAGTCAGTGTGATTTTCTGATGCAGACTGGGGTCTTATGCATGAATCCCCAGAAGGGGCAGGGCTGCTTGAACGAGAATGCCTTTGAAGAAGTGACAGGGCAGCACCCCAAGGTCAACCTATGGGATGATGTCCCTCCTCAGCATTGTGCTGACTATGCACAGGGACAGGATATGAGCTCAAAAAGTCTAAACAACCCTGATGGCTGCTTAAATGATGGCTACTTCCACTTGCTTGTCACCCTAGTGATGGGGAATGAATGGTTCCATTGGTCAAGAGAGGCCAACGATCAGCAAGCAGTGGGGGAAAATAGCCAAAATATTAATGTTTATGAATTCTAGTCATTTTTGATTCTGATAGTGGGCTGATGCAGTTTTCACAGTCAACAGATAGATAATTTAGGTCGCCAAGAAGAAAATTTAAGTCACCAATAAGAAAATAAAGGCCTATTATTTTATCAAGGAAGTAGATGTAGTCGTGATGTGGTTACATGAACATGTTCAAAATTGTAACTTGCTTTGTTTATTGTACTTTATGTTGCAAATTAATTAACCCTGCTTTTGAAAGACTGACTTGTTAAAATGAACACATCACATCCTTATTAGTGCAAAGAGTTGAAATCTGGTATTTGTGGAACAGGTCTTTAAACCATGTTGCACATACTCCAGTTCCTGAAAGTCAAGGTAAGGCTGTATGAAGTTTAGTATTTTATGTAAATTATGAGCATTACACCCTACCATTGCCTTATTATCATCTGCAGATATTAGTTTTGCATGTTCATTAGTCTGACCCTGTCTTAAAAAAAAAAGCTGTTGAAAGAACCGAGGTTCTGATAGCTTATTAAACACTCATTCATTTTAGAAATATGAAAAATATACATGCAAATGTTCTAAGCTCTTTATTTGTGCACATCTAAATTGGTTGATGTAGAGAAGTTGCTACACTGCTTTCTTACGTAGATTTCAAACATTCAGGTACATGATTGCATATGACATGCATTCAGCACATATGATATACATTCCAAGAAGAGCATGCATTCCATGGGTATGATATACATTCAATAATTTATTTATTTATTTTATTTCCAGTTTGATAACCAGGGAAGTCCACTGGGGCCAGGGAGTCCATTTTCAGTGGAGGCCCGAGGAGAAAAGCTCCAACAATGGCAAACATTACAATACAGAAAATACAGCAAAATATGGACAGAATATATACAGTAGATAAGAAATACAATTACTAATATTTACATATAAAAGAATAGTATTTACAAAATTGTTCAGAGAAAGCAGTTGTCATTGATAGATTCTAGACCATATTATGTCTGAATGACTTTCTTATAAGAACTAACAATAACAATCCAGGAAGTAGTTAGTGATTTTTAAAGAAAGTTATTATAAGAAAGTGGAAAATAAGCTTAGAAATAGAAGAATTTTAAGGAGGGATGACTTATGTTGTTAGGATGCAAATACATTTATGATTAGAAAGTAGAAAGGAGTGAAGTTGGGTTTTAAAGTTTTCTGTTTCCAGCAAAGATCTTAGGGAGGGAGAGAATTCCTTTTTTTGGCTAAGAAGAAGGAGAGGAGTAGTTGTCCTGCTGGACGGTTAGGTTTAGAGACCGTGATTACGTTTTGGTGGGCAGACCTAAGAGTTCTGTGAAGAGTATAAGGGAGAAGGATGTTTGTAAGGACAGGGCATTTAGATGGATTAAAGATTAATCTATGAGCTGTTATGAGCTGAAGGTAATTCAGATATTTAGGAAGTTCTAGCCAATGTAGAGAGTGTAGGGCAAGGCAATGGTGTGTGGAGGTTTTAGAATTAGTGGTAAATTTGGAAATTTTGTTATAGCAGATTTCTAATTTGGAAGTTATGGATGCAGATAAATTGGTTAGAAGAGATATGCCGTACTTTAGAGAGGGCAGGAGGAAAGTGGATGCGAGGGTACGTCTAGTATGGGGAGATAGGAAGCGATTGTTCCAATACAGCTTCCCTAGTTTTTTATGTTTTGGAGAATATGGTTGTCAAATTTCAGTTGCTCATCTATGGTGACGCCTAGCAATTTAGCATGGGAGACGATTTCAATAGGTGAGTTGTTTTGGCTTACCACTTCGAAAGAAGTTTTGTCAAAAGGGAATGATTTTGATGGTAGGAAGATTAGTAGTTTGGATTTGTTTGCATTTAGGGAGAGATGACTTTGGTGCATCCAGGCCTCGGTGGTTGAGAAGGCAGACTGTCTCTTTAAGAGTTCGGGGAGATTAGTGGCAGAGCACACTAAAGTTGAGTCATCCGCATATTGGATTATTTTGGCATTGGGTATAGCAGAGTGAAATGTGTTGATGAAGATGCTAAATAACATAAGACCTAGGATGGATCCCTGTGGAATGCCGGTAGGGGTAAGTAGAAAGGGAGAGATACCCTTTTTCCATTTTACAGCTTGGGATCTGTTAGTCAGGTAGCTTGAGAACAAAGAGATGGAATTTTGGGAGAGATTTAGGTTAGAAGGATGAGTGAGTAGATGGGTATGGGAAATGGTATCGAATGCTTTGAAGAGATCCAGGAGAACAGTGGAGACTATTTCCCCTGAATCTCTGGCATGATTGACTGTGTCTAGGAATGAGATCAGAGCTGTTACAGTACTATGCCTGGGACGGAAACCATGTTGGGTTGGGGTGAGGAGTTTGTTTTGAGTTAGGAAAGGCACGAGTTGGAAATGGATGCATTTTTCTAGGATTTTGGAGATGGGGAGAGTATTGCTATAGGGTGGAAATTAGAGAGAGCATTGTTTTTCCTGCCTTTGTGAAGAGGTAGAGTATAGGCTTCATGCCAGAGTTGGGGACATAAGATTCTTGGGTAGATCTGTTTATTAAGATGCTAATATAACATTCGACTAGCATGATTGATATACATTCAACCCATATGATGTGGTATGATATGCATACAATATTAACAAATTATTTACAGAGAAATGTAATATACTTAGCATATTTTAGATTGCAAAAAGAAGTTTATACTTTGTCCCATTTTGTTTAATATAAATAGAGCATCTTATTTTTAAAGTGTTGGTAATAATATATAAACAAATGCACAATGATTGCATTTGCTGAAATAGCTGTTCATTCGATGATGTGGTCAGACATATATTTATAGTATAAATGTCCGTCACAGAACTTGCATTTAGTTTAGAACAGTTCTTATACTATGTGGGCACTGCTGCATCTTTAAAATGGCTTAATGACTTCCCTGCATTGAGCTGAGTTCAAACTGGATGAGATTCTGTCTGTTCAAGTTGATAATGGTGAACTTCCTAATGTCTGTTTTTTCCAGAGTTAATCGCTCTCAGTATGGTTTCCAATTGTGCGACAAAAGTTATTCGCTTGTTTTCGCAGATTTCCCTTCTTCGTGTTGGTGTGATTGTGGAACTGGTACATATAACTTTGGGGGGCGTCTGGGATTGCTCTCTGCAAAAAAACTTACATTTAATTTTTATCATTGGGCACAGCTGGTCAAGAATTGAATCCGGTCAACTGTTTTCTCACCAGTCTGTAACTTCAAACATCATAGTGATGAGCAAGTTAAGTAATAAATTTAAATAATTTAAATCTGACAAGCTGGAGCACCAGATGGAAAGGAATACCTTGCTTACATTTATTGTTGAATATGTATTTGTTTGCCACTTGCTGAAGGTATGTGTTGATTTTGAGTTGCTTAAGAAAGTTTGTCTTTGAGTGAAATGCACACTTTTAGTTTATTTGCTTTGAATGACTTGCAAAAAAAAAAAAGTCCAAGTCAGTACAAACTAACAAAACTGCTATACCAGAGTGCAAACGTAGTAGAACAGTCATGAGCATTGTCTACACAACTTACAGAATTTTATGCACTGTATTAGTGTTTCTGCATGCGAAAAACATCTCAAATTTAGTATTTGTTACCCAAAATTACTTTAATACATTGATATTTGTGGTGCTTCTCAGAGTTTATACAATGTAATCATTTGTATTCTAGCAAGAAATGTTACTGTGGCAAAGGTTATGACTGAAAAAGGTTAGTAGGAAAAAATCCTTGGTTCCACCACAACTGTAAAAATGTTAAAAACAAACTTTAATCTTCAGTAAAAAACAAGAAACACAGGAGCACAGTAAAAGGTGCTGTTGGCTTACTAGCCTTCATCAGATCAAAAGGTTAGTAGGCATATCATGCAACTCAGTACAAGGCAATACGAAGACGCACAACACAGCAGTGGATAAGAGAGTTTATTTACAGATTGCATTACAGATCACCTGTATAATGGAACAGTTTGTAAAGTTTGGGTGCTTGGTCTCCATTACTTCCATCTCCAGGATTCAGAAAATGTTGCATGTGCTTAGACAGTGAGTTGCAGCTATTTATGCTAATTAATGTTGCAACAATGTATGCGAATTTATCATATCTCCTCTTCCAGGAAGCTTATTGTGAGTGCTAAGCTTTATTTTTTTCTTAAATTTTTTTATTTGGTTTTAAAACACTAGAGAAACAAATCAATTATAAAACAAATAACTATTTATATAGCTCCACAGTATATCAAAGTTATACATATCAAGAGTTGTTGTTTGTCTTTCGGCTTTTCCTGGTAAGGGGTCGCCACAGTGGAACTCCGGTCTGCTAATAATTGGCAGTAGATTTTTACGAAACACTGAGGTGCCAGCTCGACGTCCAACCTTCAATGAAGGCACGCCCCTTTACGCATGCATGTCTTTCGAACGCTACCCAACCATAGGGAGGACATGCATACTCCACACAGAAGGCACTCCCGAGCCCAGCCGAGAATCGAACGGGAGAACTTCTTGCTGTGAGGTAACAACGCTACCGCTGTATCACCGCTGCATTATACATATCAACAGTAATTGATGTTTTTCAAGCAAGTCTTTAAGCCAAGATTTATATGAATGTGTAATATTAGATGTCCTTCTATTCACTTGCTGCAGTATTCTTCACTTGAGGGATATCCCTGCCAGATGGCACCACAACGTTGGCCAGTATACAAAAGACTTTCACCACTGTAGGGTACATGGTACGTCAGGTGTAGGCTGCAGTTGCATGTAGGCTGTAAAATGGACATATGCATGTACCATCTCCTGACCTTCCTCTGCCGCCAATCAGAAAGCCAGCTACCAAATAATGGTCTTGCAATTTCCAATGTTTCTGTCATCATTTTCTCAGATTCGTGCTCCACTGGGGATTTTTTCTTTGTTCCTTTTTCTTATGTCATCCAGGAAGGGCAAGTGCCAGTGTGGAAACAAATTCCATAAAAGGATAGCCATACCCAGCGTCTCTTCTGCCTAGGCCCCAATTGTGACCATAGGTCATGTAATATTTGCCAATCCTTTATTCTTAAGACCTTTAGAAGTAGGCTTAATTCCTTAGCTTTGTACTTTTAAACCAATGTTTAAAGTTACTAACTAAACATATGCAGGGTGCCCCAGGATCCGATATGCCAAAAAAAGGTAAGTCTATGCCTTCAGCTGCATGTCTGTCCAACATCCCTCCTGAGGTGCTTGTCGACCCGGTGACACATAGGATCTCTGGTTTGGAGTCACAGGCCAAACCCTTTTCTGAGGTCATCTTGCTTTCAGCCTTGAGCACGTCGCTAGAGATTGAGCAGATGTCCAATTTGGACATTGTGGGGGAACAAATGGTTGAATGCATGGAGGATCCAGGGGTTTAGCCTCCAGCTCTGCAGCTGATGTACCAGAGTATGAGCTGTCCGATACTAGGCCAAGAAATGGCCCTCCAACTCTTCGAAAAATAGTGTCTCCAGCTAAGAAAAAGCAAAAGGCAAACATTTATCCACTACTGCAGAGACCACTTCTGAATGGCAGTCCTCTCAGTCTTTTCCAGGCCTTCATGACCCTTAAACAGACTTCCACAGTATCCCCTTCCCCAGGCCTTCAATCCTCACAGAAAAGGCTTAGGGAGTCTGAATCATCAGAGGATATTGCTTCTGAAGAAGAAGAATCCTTGGACTACTCCACCCTGATACCCTCCCCTTCTGAATATGTATCTCATGAAGAGGAGTCTGTAGGTGCTGAATCTCCCATGGAAGACATTTACTTTGGGGAAACCATCTTGAAAATGTTTGAGCACTTTAAGTGGGATGTTCCTCAAATGTCACGTACAAAAAAGTACTACCAATTGCTACAAATGGATTTGCCCATTTCTTCATTTTCACCTGTCCGTCCAGCTTTTTTTTGGATACATTCCACAATGTCTCTCAGAATACAAACTCTCAGGCCACAGCCCTTAAGAAGCCTGACAATTTTTATAAAGTTCCAGAGGACCAGAATTTCCTTTTCAGATGCCCTACAGCAGACCCAACAGTCATATCAGTAGCTACTGACAAGCTGTCCTGGATACTCCCTTCTACTTCCCTGTTACCTTCTGACAAGGAAAGTAGAACCTTCAAAAGACTAGGTAAAAAGACTTACACCTCAGCAACCCTAGCTTTCGGGGCTCTAAACTACCAGACACACATGACTAAATATTCTCTAGAATTATAGGCTCAGCCTACTGTTGCCATCTCTTACCTCCCAGAGTCAGACGGGAAAACCTTAGCCCTGTCTTAGCTGGGAGCCACTTCACCAGTGGCTAAACATTCCATAAAATGTAGCTATGATGCTGCTGAAGCCTGTGCTAGGGCAGCTGCAGCAGAGTCTGTGCTCAGAAGATTTTCCTGGCTCAGACTTCAACCACTTCAGGATGATTTCAAAGCCAGACTCATGGATGCCACTCTAACTCTTCTTTGTTTGGTCCTGTTGCTGCATCACTTTTCAAGTCCCTACAAGGAACTCAAGGAGTTAAAACTCTCCTAGTTTTACCTCTGTCAAGCTCATAGCTACTCCCTGCATCAGACAAGTAAATCTTCAAGAGGAGGAATGAGACCTCAGAGGACTAGGGCTGCTCAGAATCCTCCTCAACAAAAACGGCCCTTTCCAGACAGAGCAGGGAGTTTGAAACTACCCTGCCTCTGTTCTCCCTCCCCTCTCAAGAGCTCTCTGGGTGTGGGAAGGCATTACTCAAGACAACCGGGTCCTTTCCAGCATAAGAAATGGATATTTCATGATCTTGCACTCCACCACCTTCTTTTGGTGTGCCCCCCCCCCCCCCCCCGATCAGCTCCATAGCACCTCAACACATTCTTAAAGGTCCCTTCTTTCAGAATGCTTACTCTCTGGACCCTTTTCCCTCTGCTTCTTCCCAAGGGTTTATTGGCATATCTGGACATAAAAGATGCCTTTCTGCACATCCCTATTCACCCAGATTATAGGAAATATCTGCATTTTTCTGTGGGTTCCTGGTATTTTCAGTTCTCTGCCTTGCCCTTTGATCTGTCTACAGCTCTAAGAGTTTTCAACAAATGCTTTGCTCCAGTCATTGTCCATTGCAGGCTACTAGGAATACAGATATTCCCATACCTGGACCACCTACTCTTGCAGGCCCCGAGCCCACAGATCCTGCAACACAATCTCCAAACCACCGTTTCCCTGCTGGGAAATCTGGGGTTCACTGTAAACTGCAAAAAAAAAAAAAAATCTAGCCTCTCTCCAACTCAGGACCACATTTTCCTTGGGTGTAGAATTCAGTCAGACATACTAAGAATATCTCTACCACCACAAAAAGCAGAGGACCTTCACTTTAGCTTCTGTCTCTTCTGCCTTTACACCACATCACAGCCAGGGAATTTCTCGGGGTACTAGGGTTCATGGTTTCTACCATTCCCATGGTACCTCTGGAGGGATAGGTTCCTGACCCAGAGACTCCCCAGACTCTGGAACAGATTGCCCATACATGTCAAGCAGAGTGCCTCTTTGGCCCTCTTCAAAAGGAACCTTGACAATTGGATGGGAGAAAGGAAATTCACCCCAGGGATCACGTCAGTCACCCTGCTAGACAGGGGTCCAGGGAAGTAAATAATGTGGGAAGAAATAGCCAGGGAATTGTTATGGCTAGGCTTGTATAGGCCCCAGGGTTGATAGCCTAGTACCAACCTATGAAGACTGTACATGAGTAAGCTCTAGTAGTTTTTCAGATCAGTCTGGACACAACACTCACATTCTCTAGAATTCCCCATTCCCCTGCTCCCTTGCTTGAAAAAGGAAATTGTCTGGTGGTCTCAGCTGGTAAACCTAAAGCCAGGGCTACCTTTCCACCCTCTGGATCTAGTCCAAATAAATTATACAGACACCTCAGGCATGGGCTGGGCTGCAGCCATGGGATAATACACTGTTCAAGGAAGGTGGTCTCTCTCCCAGAAAATGGAACAAAAGGAAAATGAGAGCATTGCTCCTAGCCCTTCAAACCTTCAGACCCCTCCTTTGCCCAGGCCCACTGAAGTTGTTCACAGACAAAATGATGGTGCTGTGGTATGTGAAGAAGCAGGGGGGACCAGATCCTACCTCCTTTACAGGTTGGTCCTCCTAGTATGGGACTTCCTGGAAAAGCACAACATGACCATTCAGGTGGTGTACACCCCCCTCTGACAGAAACCTTGTGGTAGACACATTGAGCAGATCCTGGATTCAATCTCATGAATGGAAGCTTCACTGGGATGTGCTCCTGGACATAGTCCACCAATGGGGTACTACAGAAATAGACCTATTTGCTTCCCCGCTGAACAGACAAGTTCCACTATTTTGTGCCAGACACCCAAGTCCTCTAGCATGGAAAGTGGGCACCCTCTCATTCTCATGGAAGGTGATGTTTCTCTACTCATTCCCTCCACTTCTTCTAATACCAAAAGTCCTGCTCAAAATCAGGCAGGCTCAACCAAAAATCTTGCTGATGATGACTCCCTTTTGGCTAAGGTCATACTGGTTTCCTGTTCTCCTCCAATTAATCCAGGATGAGGACTACAAGTGGACCTTTTCACACAGAACAATGGATCCCTTGTTCACCCTCACCTATTGACTCTTCATCTGACTTTGTGGGTGATAAGGCCTTTCAGGCACCTTTTCTCCAAAGACATTCTCAGGGTTTTACAGGAGACCAGACAACCCAGCAGTCCATTAACCATATATATTCCATATGTTTTATCCTACTTGTGTGAGTTGCTCAATGCTGGCTTGGCATATTCATCAGTTGAAGGCCACATATCAGCATATCTGCATGTCTGCCCTTATCTCCCCCCTCTCACCTCCAGGCTCAAGGTAAAGCAATTCCTTAAATGTGTCCTCCACATTAGACCCCCCCCCCCAGGGAACCTGTCCCTCCTTCCTGGGACCTCAACTTTGTACTGGAAAAATTGAATCTGTCCTACTTTGACCAGCAGTGTCTGCTTCACCCAAGCATTGCACCTGGAAAATGTCTTTCTGGTTGTGTTGATTTCAGCTAGAAGGGTGTCAGAACACAAAGCCCTTATGATTGTTTCCCCATTTCTAGTCTTCCATAGGGATAGGGTGTCTCTGAGGACCAAACCATCCTTTATGCCAGAAGTGGATAATTCTCTCTCTCAACCAAGCCATCCAACTCCCCACCCTCTTCCCCACCTCACAAAACCACAGTGAAAGGATCCTACATGCTTTGGATGTCCACAAACAACTGAGGTTATACCTGGACAAGACTAAACTCTTCAGGAAATCTGACCAGCTCTTCATTAATTTCCAGGGTACTGGGTCTCCCTGCTTCCAAGTAGACCATATCATCCTGGATTTCCAAAACCATCTCCTGTTACAGTAACTATGGTACAACTCTCTTCTCCCCTGTAAAAGCTCACTGTACCAGAGCCATGGCTTCTTCCAAAGCCATCTTCAAAGGCCTGGATACCAGTGCCATGCTTGAGGTAGCCATCTGGTCTACCATTCATACCTTCACCAGACATTAAAAGCTGGATAGAGTCCCCCAGATCTAAAACCGGCTTTGTCAGAGCCATCTTCCTTGGCTTCATTGAAAGCTCCTCTGTTCCTGTCCCTCCCTTTCCTCTTGAGCTTTGGCACTCTCCCTCAAGTGAAGAACATTGCAGGACGTGACTAGAAGGACATAGAAAAGTTGTATAAAATGTTGCCATAACCATAGATGTCCTTTTTACTGCTGCAGTACTCTATCACTCCCACCTTCTCCACTGGACTCTTGTCTTACATAAATATTCTCACCACTTCTTCTTAAGATAGTCTTACCTCCTGGGGCATTCAGTTCTGAGGATAATACGTGTGTACATTTGTTTTATGATCTATGTATGACTGCAGTCTATGTCTGATGTACCACATACCCTACAGCTGTGAAAGTCTTTTATATATTGGCTGATGTCAGGGCGTCATCTGGTGGGGATATCCCTCAAGTGAAGAATACTGTAGCAATGAAGAGAAAGACATCTATTGTTATGATAAGATTTTACACAACTTTTCTTTCTCATCTTTGTAGTATGCAATTCACTACTGCAAACAATTTTTGGCATACTAATACATTCAACACTAGAGGGTGTAACTTTACTTTTCCAAGTTTTAGTAATTACTATTCTGGCTATAGCAAGAATAGACCAAATAAGAGGCACTTGGATTTCTGGAATTCTCTCATGAATCGGAGCTTTAAATAAAACTAAAGATTTAGAAATATTACATCTATCTGGCCATAGAGCTTGAATGAAGTTATTAACTTCTTTCCAGGAAAGGGGAGATGACTTCACATTCATTTACCATATGTGTCCAATCAGCTATTACTTCCAAATCACATCTCCAGCATTTAATTCTATATGATTTATACATAATTCTAATTTTGTTAGGAGTGACAAAAGGTCTATGTAAGAATGCCCAAGTGAAAAATCCAGTATAATGAAGTTGTGGTTTTACCTGTAGATTTTAATATTATTTTCTTATATTCTTCAGATAAGTCTTCATTATTAATTTTTGAGGGATAGTACCAGTAGGAATTGTCTAAATATGTAAAATATAACTTGAGAATTTTACAATTTTGTGGTAAATATGATTTATTTTTCATTGCATTATTATTGATATTAAGAATTCCAATCATTTGGGGAACAATTTCTTATCTAGGTTAAATATTTATTTCTGTGTTCACAAAGTTTCTAAATATTTGTAAAATTAACCATTTCTAAGAATCTTGATTGTATTTACACCTTAAATATTCAACACTATATGTATTAGCACCATTTAAGAATTGATGCTAATGAATTACTTTGTTGTTTCAATATTAGCATTTTGTTGAAGTTATGAGTTTCTAAGTATCGGTTTGTATATGCAATTGGAAACCTAGAAAATATTAAGCCTTTAATGCAATGGTTACAATATGTGAACTTTGGAAAGAGGAAATGCTGTTATTTAAATAGGGAATTTGAGAAGAGGGTATATAATTCTATTTACGCAAAAATCTTTTAATAACCAGATAGAACTATTAGGAACTACTTGTTTATGACTGGTTATAATATATTTATTATTTGCTAATAATATCTCTTGATGTATTTGTTTCCATTTTGAATCATAAGATGAATTTATCCACAATGCCATAACTTTTATAATTGTTGAAGTAGCATACAATTAAATATCAGGAATCCTATTACACCATTATCCCAACCTTTTCTGTGGCAGTCAAAGTAAATTTTTGGTTTATAAGGATGCAAAAAAAATAAGCATAAAATTATTTATCTTCTTCATCAATTTTTGTTTTGGTGGAGAGTGTACTAAAGATTGTAAGACAGACAATATTTTATAGACAATTACTACCTTAATAAGCATTTATCATTCTTAAGTGGTAAAGAACACTTTGTTCCAGTTGGTGACTAAACTTAAAATTTTATCACAACCTGTTGAAAGTTTGTTTGTGTCATTTCTTTACTATTAGAACAGTGGTTATACCAATGTATTTCATTTGATTGCTATTCCAATTTGTTAGAATATTTTTTATGAATTTTTTATTTTTTTTATTAATTAATGTACTTGTTTTATTACAATTAAATCTTAAGTTTGAGATTTCTTCAAGCTGTCTCAGAAGTAATGACATGTTCTAATTAATTTTCTGTATTTCATATTAGTAATATATCATCAGCAAAGAGTTAAATCTTTACTTTGAAATCTTCTTTTATTTTGGTACCATTAATGTTCTTACTGGATCTAGTGCTACTGGCAAAGGGTTCTATAGCTAATGCAAAAAGTAAAGGTGGTAATAGACACCCTTGTTTTGTGCTTTTTTTGTAATTTAAAGGAATTAAAAAGAAACAAGCCTATTTTAACAAAAACACAAGAGTTATTGTATAACTTAATGAAATTAGCTCTGGTGAGAAATTATATACTTTGTGTTTTAAACAAGTACAACCAATTAACTGAGTCAAAAGCCTTGTCTAAATTGAGACCAATGGTAACGTTCTTTTTTAATTTAGTTGCATAGTTTGTTAATTTATGTATTCTTATTATATTATCCAGTGCTTGTGTATTTAAAATAAACCAGTTTGATCATTAATTATTTCATGTATAATTAGATTAATTCTGTTAGCTAAAATGGACATGAGCATCTTATAGTCCACATTTAAAAGTGAAATGGATCTGTACAATGAACATTTTGTAGGATTCTTATCTTGTTTTAACATAGGTCATATAAGGGAATATTTCCATGATGAGGGACTTCCAGTTTTTATTTCTCTGTAGACCTTATCTAATATTTTAACTGCATCATCTGGTAGTACTTTATATGCAGCTGTATATTATTTTTTAACTTTTTTATTTGATCTTTTATTTTTGTTAAAGTGAATGGTTTATCATTTTTTTGTTATTTTATTGTTTATATTTTCCCTTAGAAAAGTTTCAAATATATCATCATTGTCTAGGTTATTTGTATTATTATTTATATTTTCATAAAATATTTTAAAGCCCTCAAGAATACATTTAATATCTATTGTTTGTTCTTTTTTATTATTTATATGTGTTAGTTTCTTTAATATGATTTATTTCATTTTTCTTTGATCTAAGAGCAAGTTTATGCAAGCTTAAAGGGTTTACTGAATATGCCTGAAGTTTAAGTTTTTCCAGGTTTATTGAAACTTAATGATTTAGAATTCGGACATATTTTGTATTTAAGTTTTTAAGTACAGACTGACTGATAATGTCATTTGATTTTAGATTTAACTTTAGTGTGTCTATTTTGTCCTGTAGTGTATTCAATTATTTCTGCCATTCTCTTGTTTTACTAATATACTAGCTTGTAACTCTTCCATTTAAGTAAGCCTTTAGTGAATACCACAGGACAATGTCAGATACTTCACCATTCATGTTTATTGCTAGGAAATTTTTGATCTCTTTAACAGACCAGTCCTTGAATACTTTTATTTTAATAATGTACACTGGTAATCTACTGTGATGTATTAAATTTTCAGTTTTTAAAATTATAAAGATTGTAGCATTATGGTCTGATAATGGACATTAAACTATTGAAACTTCTCTGATATGTGATAACAGATTGAGGCAAAAAAAATCTGTATTTATTTGTTCCATATTTATATGAATAATGGATACATTGAAATGAGTTTGTTTTCCTTTGCTCATATATATCCTTTAAATTCATTAGATGTACAAAATTCATTAAGTGTTTTGCTGAAGATGTGATTTTCAGCTTGATATTTGCAGTCAAATCTTTGTCTGATAAAATCACCAGCCATTATGACTTCATCTTTCTTGTAAGAGGCTATAGTATACAAGTAGTTTTTTTGCATCTTTAGCTGCAACCCCTGTAATCCAATAATAGTTCACCAATATATATAGTTTTCTGTTCCACTCAATTATGACAATGCTTAATGTACCATTTTTATCAACATGAGTAGTGTTTTCTTAGGTATTACTGGCGAGTTCCTCCGTAAAATGAGGGTGCCTCTTCTTTCAGCTTGAAAGCCAGAACCTACTAAAACCAAAATAATTCTTTAATGACAGTTTACTAACTTTATTTAGTAAGTGTGTTTCCTGTAGAAATACTGTTTGAGCTTGATGTAATTGCAAGTACTTGAACAGACTTCCCCTCTTTACTGGATTATTCAGTCCATTAATATTAATAGCTATGCATTTAAAATCAGACATTTATATAAGAAAGAAAAAAAATAGGTGTAATGAAATCAAATTTATGTAGAGAAATTATTATGTGTTTTATATTGTAACAATGTGTAATCTTCAGCTGTGGGCAAAACTTTTGAATCAAGCAAAAAAATATAGGTTCATGGGTTCGTACTAGGCTATCTGCCCTAGGGCATTTATAAGCCTAGCCAGAGTGTGTGTGGCTTTCACCACCCCTTAGGATGAGAATACTATGCCCTTTTAGGGTTTAGTTTACTATGCCTCTGTCTAGTAGTGACACAGAGATGACCCCCGGGGTAAACCTATGATCTCCCATCCACTCGTCAAGATTTCCCTTGAATAGAGTCAGTGAGGGGCTCTGCCTAACATGGACTGGGATTCTGTTCCAGAGTGTAGGGAGCCTCTGGGTTATGAATCTGTCCCTCCAGCACGTCCTATTTATTTCTGTGTTGAGGTTTAAGTCTCTTGCTCTCATGGCTCTGATGGATTTGGATTTTCTGAGGTGGAGCATGTCCATTAATTCCAGATTGGACATGGCCTTGTACGTCAGGCACAGATCACCTCTGAGTAGGCGGTATGCGACTGAATAGAGCTGGAGTTTTTTCAGTCAGGCAGCATATGACATATGTTTAAGACCCTTTATCCTCTTGGTGAGGAACTTTTGGGGTCTTTCCAACTGCTGCAGGTGTTGGGTAAGATGCATCCCAAATGGGGCATTGTACTCAATCATTGGTCTGATAAGAGAAGAGTACAGGGGCACAATGACCTGTCTTGATCTAGATGTGAAACCTTTCATGATAAGGTGGGCAATATAGAAGGTCTTCCTAACCACTTTGGCAATGTGAGTGTCAAATGAGAGGTTACTGTCAACCTGGGTCCCTAGGTCCCTGATTACCTCTTCCAGTTTAATGGATTACCACCTATGTGGTAATTTGTGGGTACCTTGTTTTTCCCAAAGGGTATGACTATACATTTTTTGGCGTTCAGCTTAAGGCCATGGCTCTGGCACCAATTATCCGTTTCTTTGAGGCCTCTCTGAAGGATGTCTGTGTCCGCTGGAGTATCAATTATGGCGCCCAGTTTGCAGTCATCTGCGAACTTTGTCAGCCACAATCCTCCTATGTTTGCCTGTACCTCGGAAAAATAAATGCCGAACAAGAGGGGTCCCAGGACTGAGCCCTGTGGGACACCACTTGTGACTGGCTTAGAGTCTGACATAGCTCCAGCAACTCTGACCCTGTGGGTTCTGTCCTTGAGCCAGTTTGCAACCCATCTTGTGACATATGGGTTTACATTTAAGCTGGTGAGTTTGTCTATGATGCCCGAGTGGGGTATTGTGTCAAAGGCTTTTGCAAGGTCAAGGTAGGCTGTGTGAACTGCCTTACCCATATCAATGGCCTTAGTGACTGTTTCAAAAAAGTCGACCAAGTTCAAAAGGCAGGATCTGCCCTTGACAAAGCCAAATTGGGTAGGATCCAATGTCTGTAGGTCCCCAATGTCTTTGTTTATGAGTCCCATAATGACCCTCTCCATAGCTTTGCAGACCAGGCTCATCAAGCTTATGGGGCGGTAATTTCCAGGGTCCGTAGAAGCACCGCCTTTGTGAAGTGGGACCACTGTTGCCATACGCCACTCTTTGGGTACGTATCCTGTAGTAAGGCTAAGATTAAACAGCAGCCTTATGTGTGGGTTTAGTTCCTCTTGGAGTTCATGTAGCACACAGCCCGGGACACCATCCGGTCCCATTGATGCTGTGTTTTTAGCTTTAGAGAGGGTGGCTCTCACCTGGGCATCTGAGATGTTAGGAGGCTACACTCTGCTGGGATAGTTATTTCTCCTTTGGGGAGGGGAGGAGAAATTTGCACTGAACCTGTCTGCCAGAATGTTGGCAATGTCAGTGGGTTCAGTGTATTTTGTGTCATTTTGGACTAACTCTGAGCATATCTGGGAG
The DNA here is from genome assembly GCF_019279795.1 of Protopterus annectens. NCBI lineage: Eukaryota > Metazoa > Chordata > Ceratodontiformes > Protopteridae > Protopterus > Protopterus annectens. The sequence continues at coordinate 543,534,335 of NC_056740.1, forward strand.
TTTCCACCCAGGTTTCTAACATAGCTAAAGAAGGCTTTGTGATTGTCTTTTGTGTCTTTGCATTTTTCTCTCAAAGTTGGCCTTGGATGATTTTATGAGTGATCGTAGTTTTTTGCTAGTACTGATCAGAGATGCCTTCCCTTTCAGGGATTTTGCTCTGTCATGTAGTAGCTTCCTCCTCCTGTTGTAAAGTTTGTTTATGGCTGGGGTCCACCAGACCGGGCGCCTGCCTTTGAGGGAATGGGTCTTGGTTTTATTTGGGATTGCATGATCCATGCATTCTTGAAGGTGCCCGTAGAAGGCATTTGCAAAGGATTCAGCAGTGTGGGTTGTGGTTTCCACTGGCCCAGGGGCCTTGAAGGATACCGCTTCAGTCTTAAGAAGTGTGAAGTTGGCTTTTGAGAAGTTTTCACTGTGGTCTTTGTGCAGGGGTGGGGCGGATCTGGATTTCCACTGAGATTAATTTCTGGTCTGATCTTACCAAAGAGGGATATACTTCCGTGTGGAGCATTTTGTCCCCATGTTTGTGATGATCAGGTCTAGTATATTGTCTCCTCTTGTGGGAATGGTAACTAGTTGTTCCATTGCATTTGAGTTTATGAATTCTAGGAACCTTTGGGCTAAGGTATTGGGGCTTGAGTAATGTTCCCAGTCTATGTTTGGGTAGTTGAAGTCTCCCAAAATGATGGTATTTGGAGAGACATTCATACTCTCCAGTGTCTTCAGGAAGGCTGTGTGGGGTTCCTGAGTTTGAGAGGGTGGTCTGTAGCATGCTACAAACTGTAAGGCAGTTTTGCCTATGGTTAGTTGCACCTGGATGGTCTCCCATGCTTCGTGCGTTGCCACTAACCTGGAGGTGTGGGTATCTTTGATGAAAATGGATACTCCCCCTCCTTTTGTGGTTTGGTCCAAGTTTTGGGGCCGGAAAGCATGATATGAGGTAAAACCTGATAGTGCTGGGGTGCTCTCAGGAGCCTTGAACCAGGTTTCAGTCACTGCACAGACATCGATGTTCTCCACACTGAGGAGGGCTTCGAGGGAGTGCATCTTGAGGTTTAGACTTCTGGCATTGAGCTTGAACTTAATTTTATAACCCTAAAACATTCTACCATGGAATAATGGATTCCTAGTTTATTGAAAAAGATGAACATACTACCTCTCAAACTCTCCATTAGACTAACAATGCTTCACTCATGCTTCTGATTCATATTAATGCATCTCATATTTTTAGTGCGCAGCACATTAAAAAATCAGTGAATTGTTATAAATACGAAAAGTTAAATAGGTGTTCAGAATCTTTATTATAATAACTGAATATTTCTACAATCCTCTTTCCCTGTACCTCACATTATCTCTCTGGCCTACTGTAGGGAGGGAGTCGAGTCAGTTATTTTCATATAGGTCAGACAATTCTATATTTTTTATATTTTGTTTACCATGTGTAAAGTTGTTCATAGGATCATAAGTTAGTACCAGGCTAACTGTCCTTGTGGACCATTCCGATCCCAAGTGATTACTCCATGTGAGAATCATACCCTGCACTTTGTGTGTATAAGATGAAACACCTTAACCACTATGCCAACCTCCCACCCTTGTAGACATATTTATATTTTTTAACTATATGTCTATTTACTTATTCTGATTTCTTTCTATTTCTGTTTGTGTACTATGTCTTGTACTATTACTAGGTTTAATATTTTAGCTATAATTCTAGTGTACAGTGTCATATAATAGAGCATGTATATTTACCATATATATTTTATACTCTTTAATCTAGTACTACTGTTAGAATCAGTCCTATTTTTTTCCTTAAATGCTATGTCTAATAGTATCTGAACAAACATCTGAAAAATCTTCCCTTTTAAGATGCAAACTTTCCATAATAAATTGTTCTGAGATATTAAATTTTATTGTCATTAAAAAGAGACAGTAGCAGAGAAACACAATCCTTTTTTTTTTTTTTTTATCAGAAGTGTTATTCTATAGGCTACTATATAAACTATAATTTTGGTATACCGCAAACCATCAGAACTGTTTGATAACTAACGATAGTTTAGAATGCAGTTTGCTGTCTTTTGTTGATTATTTAACTTGTATTCATTGACATCTTAGAATATGATTCAAAATATTATGATTATTTGCTTTTAGACAGGAAGAAGTAACTTGGACAGTTCTTAAAAGTTTCAGAACTCCAGCAGCATCACAAAAGTGCTCATGACTCTGATTTAGCTGTTTCAAGCTGGTCCTCATGACAAGGGCTTTTTAAATGAAAAGTTTATCTGCTATAATTTACACAGAAACACCCATGAGTGAATCCAAGCCACCTTCACACCATACACCAATTCCTCAAACCTCTCCAAATCACCAAAATACAAGAACACTTCAAAGTATGTTAACCACCAAAATATATTGTTTTTAAGAAATAGCATTTATTGATTTAGTAAGCACTATTTATGTAAGATGTTTTAATATAAAGCAGACTTTCATTTTTTGAAGGAGACATACCATATAAACTTGCATATTAAAAGAATGGCAGTTATGTGTGATCCAGGTTTAACTTGTAAAAGTGTGAATGTTACTCTAATTATGTGATAACATTCCAATAATATTTATATATTTATGTCCGGCTTTCTATACAGGAAGGACTACTAGGTGTTTTTATTTTAGAATTTATGAGCATTTCTGGGCAATTAATAGAAATGATGGTACTAATGCTTTAGCCAAGCATGTTCTTTCTTTCCATTCACAAGATACTTTTAATACTTTTTCCTTTACAGTGATAGATCAGGTTGAAAATTATGAGTTTAGGTGGGATGCTGAGGATGATCTTGATTGGAAGGAATACTGTTGGCAGATCAAGTTGAATGCATGTGTTTTTCTAGGCATTAATGATGGAGAGAATTTCAAAGTTGTACTGAAAAGGAAAGGGTTAAGGCACAGTGAGGGAACTAATCGTGTGATTTTTAATTATTTCATTTAAATGTGGGTTGATGTGGTAGTGTAACTTGACCTGATGAAGTTCATTTCGAATGAAAGCGCATTTTTTTTCTTTAATTATTTATAGTTTTTTATGGTTTATCTTGAATCTTTGGATAGATATTTTATAATATTTGTCAAGCCAACAAAAGATAGTACAGCAGTCTTGTATATTTAATAAACCAGGTGGGTAATAATGATTTGTATTTATATCTCCTTTAAAATTAAAATATATCTCTGGTAATAGTAACTCTGCTTTTCTAAGTAACAGGCTTCACAATTTCATAAAATTGTTTCGCTACTGACATGGTGCTCTTGACTTAATTAATCCTAATTGTAGACATTCTCTCTACCAAACTAACATCATAGCCACCTTTAGTCACTAGCATTTTCCTGTGGGTGCAGGGGGCCCCCTTAATCATCCATAACTGTGCTGGGGCCCCACAGTAGCTGCCATTGGTTGGGAAAAATGAGGAGAATAAAAAAGACCATTTTCTGATTACACTCTTTACCTGAAACAGGGTTGTGATGTGATCCTTTTGGGATAATGCCAGTCATCATTGCATGAACACAAACAAGGTAAGTGCAAGAGATCATCAGCCCTGAGTAAGCAGTCTTAGTGCATTTACAAACTGATGCTTCCGATCTTTAGGGATGGTTTCTCTTTTAGGGAGGTTTATAAATTTTGGCTGGACACCAGATGCTATAACTTTCAACCTCTTTGCTCAAGAAATCTGGGAAAATGAAAAGTAATAGCAGAATAAAGACTCAGTCTAGAATATTTTAAAATATTACTCCAGTTCACATAAGTTTTTAGAATAGCACACTTTGCATCAACATGCATTTTTTGGACAATGAGAATTATGAAACCCAGATCTCTGGATTTATTAATTGCCTGTAATCTTGAATGATTTATAAGCAAGTCAAACTTTTTATGAGGTACAGAGCAAAATTGTGAGGCAAAATCGGGGACATTCTGTGAAATCCAGGAACAGTGATGGGTATGAATTACACCTTAATGAGGTACGTAAAAGTGACTTGACTCTCCTGTTGTTTGACGACTGCTAAACAACATTCACAGATCTGGTGTGGCCATTGCCAGTGTTGCACAATGTCTTGCTGTTTCCTGAAATCTGTGTAAAACGTGTGTGTGTGTGTGTGTGTGTGTGTGTGTGTGTGTTGCAGTGAAAGAGTAAAAAGCTGGCTATATTTTATTTGACTTTATAGTGCAAATGTCATTATCATTGCCATTAAGTTTGTGTGTGTGTGTGTGTGTGCGTGCGTGTGTGTGTGTGTGCGCGCGCGTGTATTTAAGTGTAACACGCTGGCCATATTTCCTTTCACTTACCATCACAGACATGTACCTTACACATGATCGGTAGCTGTCTTTGGTGGTTTGGCACAAAGAGGATGTGTGTGAAAGTAACTGTTTATTGCCACTGTGGCACAGTGAGTAGCACTGCCATTTCATAGTGCTTTACTCTGGCTGAGTTCTTGGCCATGTTGCTTTCTTTGTGGAGTCTGCAAACCCTCCCTGTCTCTGTGTGCATCTATCTGTGTGCCCTGGTTAATCCTAGGACATCAAAAACATGCAGCAGGGTAAATGGAGTTCCTCCAGTTTCTATGAACGTGAGTGAGCAGTGTGTGTCCGTGCGTGTGTGTCACTGTATAAAAATATCACTGTTTTTTTTTTATCTGCACAGACACACACACACACATTTCAGTCATGTTCTTAACACTTCCAGGTAGCAATAACAAAATGCCATTAAGTAGTAATCACATTTCAAGAGCAAGGCATAAAGTACCTCACTGAACATTCAGACATTTAGAGCCCCCACATCAAGGACTGTATAACTAGAATTTGACATGGACTTCTTGGTAGCCTTTGCCCAGCTCATACCCAGGGCTGGACATGGACTTGTTGGTGGCCTCTGCCCAGCTCATTGGTGAGTAACAAAGTTTGCTGCAGGTTATGTGGCGGCTGGGGATAATGCGGCCATTTTTCTTTAATTTACACCACAATTAAACCTTAGAGGTGTGCACATGAGATCATTATAGATTGTTTATGGGCTGAGACAATGTGGTCATTGTTTCTTTTACTTTTCTCCTAGACCTCAGAGTTGTACAAAGAAGTTTATTTTAGTTTCTGCATGGGCTGTGTACAGTATAGGAAGAAAAATGTGGACTACATTACTGCAATCCTTACTTTTTTTTACTTTCCTCACAAACACACATCAGGCTGCTATGTAGGTGGCTGCCTTTTGGGGAGTAGGGGTGAGAAGTCAGCAGGAATGCTATGTATTACATGTATGTATAAGTTATGACTGCACTCACTTGAAATCCATCACTGTGGCCATCTGAACCTCTGCTTTCACCCAGTCTTAACTGTGGAGGGATGCACAGGTAGTGACTGTGTTTTTTGGGGGTGGGGGGGTGGGGGGGTTAGGGAAGCAGGCTGGCAGTATTACCAGAAAGGATTTGTGTATCCCACCAGTAATTGCCTTGTAAGTTTATTATGAGCTACTATTTTGTCAGCTTTGAACATTTTAAGTCCTGGGCACAACTTATGTCTTCCTTTAAATCCTGATGTTTTTTGTTCAGGCCGCCATTGGATTTAACATTTGGAAAAATGCTCTAAAATGCATCCCAAAGCATCTATAACACTTTGGCATCTGCAGTGTAGGCTGGTGACTTCAAATTAAAGGAGGGCTGCAGGAGACAGCTGAATGAGTGGGGCCAATGGGAAGGGGTGTGGCCAACCAGAAAGGGGTGGAGCTATGCTCAAAACTACAACAACTGGAACTTTAATTAAATACACTGCCCTGGGTGCCAAACAGTCATTATGAGAGTCCAATCAAGACAAAATGAAATGTATAAGAAAAAAAATAATTCAATGTATTGGCTACATGACAACTTACTTAATATCCAGATGGAAACAGGTTGTGAGGCATGAAAAAATAAATTATTTTTTAAATACATTACTGGAATGCCAGTCAAAATCGGGTATAAAAAAACAAGCAGCACTCAACTCAAACCACTACTCCTTGCATTGCAGTTCTAATTGTAATTTATATTCAGATTTATAAAAGTACCAAGTAACATGCTGATAGTAGCAAACTCTGTGATACCCTCACTTGTAAAAATGTTTCTTATCCAAAAATGTTCTGCTGCCTGACAACTATCTACTTGTTTCATGGGGAAACATGATCAAAGTAAAAAATGAACAGCAAACAAGAAACAGGCTCAAGATAAATTGCTTAAAGGATTCCTGCACCAGTTATGGGCCACACATAATAGATTGGCATTCTGTTTAGTTTACGGGTAAAGCCTGCAAAGATGACTGCAAGTCTCCAACAAATGTAATGAGCTTCTGAAAATACTGTAATCCTGTCCTTTTATTACAAATACTGTCATATGCATTTCAATACCCAAGGCTTATACATTATCTAGTTATGTAACTATTCTCTGCATGGCAACAACAAAAAGGCTTTCAGTGCTGGTAATTCTTTAACAGTATGCTTATTAAAGCTTACTTGCATCTCACAATCTCCGACAAGCTTACCTCATGGTCATTAAAGCATTGCTACTTAAACAGAGCAACAGGGCACTGTGTCAGCATGCATTTCCTGAATAATAAGAAGCATAAATCAACAGTATAAAAATATGACAGAAAACCAGAACATTCTGCAAAGTCAAGGACAGATGAAAAGCCATGGTCGTACTTGTGGTCTACCTTGTATGGGGGAATACTCTGCACACTTACACTGCATAACTGCTCCTTGCCTTGCTTGGACACATCCAGAGTCACTACATGGGGGAGTGGGGTACAACAAGTATGTCACAATTTGAAATGTCTCTGGCTGATTGTGATGGCTCTGACACTCATACCTCTCAACCTCAGAGCAAGAAATCTGGACAAAGCCATACATAGAACTAGAAGTGGGACACAGGCCCAAAAATAAGAACAATTTTTAAATATTGCTTTTATTAACTTGGATAATAGAACAGTAGTAGGTCTTGCATTAGTACGAATTTTCTGAAGGGTATGAAATCTGAAACTCAAATGTCTGCCATTATTTTCTAACTTCAATCTTTAATGATTTGCCACTAATTTGCCAGAAAACCACAATTTTATGAAAAACTGACCAAAAATGTGATGCCAAAATATAAAGTTGCCACACAATACAGCTGGGAGCCTGTCAAAAAAGGAACACCTTTTTAATATTAACACTGTTAACTTGAGCAGCTAACAAAAATAAGAGCATCTGCATGCATTTCTGAAATAAAAGTAATAACTCTGATCATTATAGTTATATATAATTGTAAACCCTCCACGTTTTCTTACAAAATTGCCATTTTGAGGAGGGATTATTAGGGGAGAGCAACATTTTGAGCCAAAATTGGGGACAATTGAGAGGTTTGGATATTCCTAATTCTACAAAGCGATTTGCATGCACCTCTCAACCTCTTAATGCAGAAAATCTGGACAAGGCCAAATATATTGGGGGAACATATAAACACTACTAAAAAATGCTCTTGTATAAACTTAAGACAGTTGATAGAATAACAGGTCTTGCATTAGCATGCATTTTTCTGAAGGTATGACGTCTGAAACTCAGTGTCTGTCATTTAGTGACTTCATTCCTAAATGATTTGCTAGAAAACTACAAATTTTATGAGGAACAAACGAAAAATAAGAAGCAAATATCTATTCATTCTGCAAAAATATGGACAACTGAGAGGTATAGTTCAACTGGGGCTGCCTGAGTTTGCTACCCCCCCCCTCACAAAATCATGGTCGAATGGAGCCTCCCCCCTGCAGTCATTCCAATGTCCTATTCTTTGGTTATTTTGCCCCATTTACCATAAACACTGTAATGTGCATACTGCTTTACTTCTGCAATGATTTAGATTTCATTTGAAAGTTTTATTTTGCATTTTACAGCACAAACACTAATAGATATCTGTTAAACAAAGCAATGCAGTCTCGCAATGAAAATAGACTTAGCATTAAAACTTCTCTGCCCTTGAAACTCGCATGCATTGAAACAGCATTGAAACCCACATTCAAAGAAAATACATTTTGCCAGTGGCAGATAAAGATTAACTTTGGGCTGTTTTCAAAATCATAGGCCCCTTGAACATGAAACGTACACATGCTCTTTGATACACCTTCCTGACTGTATTACATTATATTCCTTGTACAATAATGTACAGTTGTTAGAGGGCATTTTAAATTTATTGTTTTGAACATTTTCCAGTAAACAATGAAACAAAATGCATGCACCAATGATAAAACCACACAATTCTGAACATTTCCATCATAAAAAGTCTATTCAACCTTCTATAGTCCACCAGCATCAGTAAATATGCACAATATCTGAAGTAGTAAAATCCACATTAAAGAAATCTGTAACTAATAAAGAGGTTGCTGCTAGCAAACAACTTTATATGTCATTGTTTCATCTGCAAATAAAGTGCCTGTTGCCCTTGAAGAATATATTGCCTATGTTGCATGCATTAAAAAAATGATAAGCTAGTAACACTGCAATAGGGAATGGATGGCAAACTGATAACAGGTTCATAGTTACTAGGTATCTTTGCCAAAAAGGACTGCAGCATCCACCCCCTTTACAACACAGTACAGTATCAGCAATGCATCTACCTACTGTGGGAGTAGAACCCACAGCCTTCTGCATCAAAAGCAAGTACACTACCTGTTGTGCTATTAACAATGCAAGCAGACTTAGCATAAGCAGCACTAAACTTTTGTGCCCCTGCAGCTCTCAGCTCCTTGTAAAATCTACTCGACACTCAGCTGTATCTCTGAACTTTGCAGCACAAGAAATCTGGAAAAAGCCAAAATTTATTGGGGGGATGCCAAAAACCAGGGACACATTTTAAACATTGCTTGTATAATATTGGAAAGCTGCTAGAATAAAACGCTGTGTTACCACTATACATTTCACTGCCACATCTTGAACCCAGGGGACCCTGTGCAAAACTGTCAGAGAAACATACCACTATGCCAAATCAGCTGAAACAAGAGGAAGACAAACTTAAATGGCTACCATTTAGTGAATTCAGTTCTCACCATAGCTGTCAACCTCTTAGCAAAAAAACACCTGAAGAAAGCCAATAAAGTGGGAATACAGCTGCCAAACATATTCAGTGAATTCAGTTCTCACCATAGCTCTCAACCTCTTAGCAAAAAACATGTGGACAAAGCCAGTAATGGGGGGAATACAGCCCCCAAACATTCAGTTCTCACCATAGCTCTCAACCTTAGCACAAAAACCTGGACGAGGCCAATAATGGGGGTATACAGTCCCAAAAATATGGGCAAATTTCAAATATCCATGTTATAAACTTAGACAATTGCTAGAATAAAAGGTTTTGTTTTACCATGTACTTTCTGAAGAATATCAAGTCTGAAATTCAAATGCCTGTTATTTTTAAACATTTGTTAACCAGGAAACTAGTCTGACTTGGAACAAAACAAAGCCAATTTTCAGCAGAGCAGGGAGAAACACTCCAGACACATCTTTGTAAGGACATGCAGACTCCACACAGAAGGCACCCCAGCCAAGAATCAAACCAGAGAACCTGTAGCTGTCAGGCAACAATGCTACCAGTGCACCACTGCACTACAAACCTTTGCAAAGAAAAATGAAGATACAGAAACCACAGATTATATGAGGAACAGAACAAATATGAGGCAAAAATCTGCATTTTTTTACAAATAGTGGTGGGTAGGGAATTCAGGTCCTTGCCACCTGCATCCAAGGTACAGGGTTCAAGCCTGAGTATCTCTACCCACCATTATGTGTTAACAGGGGCATTTCACACATGTGCGCACACACACACACACACACACACACACACACACACACACACACACACACACACACACACACACACACACTACCTGTAAATGGGTCTGGAATCACTCGAAGCAGCAAACCTTCCCTGCAAGAGCTTAAAACTCAACTTACCTCTCTCCTGATTGAAGCAGCACACACAAGGTCCAACTCCATTGTCCGGAAGCAGCAAACCTCCAAACCCGCTCTTGACTTCAACGCTTCTCTCCAAGAGCTTAAAACTCAACTTACCTCTCTCCTGATTGGTCCTGTGCTCTAATCCCTGTGAGAGATTGGTCCTGTCTGCGGATCAAGCAGTCCGGAGCTCCTCTTTTCTGTGCAATCATCTACCGCACAGATTCCTGGGCATCTGCGGGGCAGAAAATACCTTCCCTGTATCTGGACTGCTGACTCAGGCAGTCAGAGTTTGCACAGATTCCTGGGCATCTGCGGGGCAGTCTGAGTGTGTCTGCACATGCGTGGAAGTTCTGGTACTCATAAAAAATGAATTTTTTTTTTTAATTTTATGTTTCACATTTTTTATTTCTTTTGTTTCTAGGTGGGAGGGCTGCAGTCCGATAGCACAAGCCACCCCTGGGCATCTGGGAATCCCAGCTTAATTGAGTTATTTCCTAAATGGATATTACTGTGCTATCTTGGTAAGGAAAGGTGTGCTGAAAGGATGCAATGAAAACCAAAGCTGAACAGAAACACAGTTTCTTTTCTTAGTCATAATTTGTGTTCAAGCCATCAATGGATGAAAAGAAAAGAAAAAATCTTTAAAATGCCCTTCATCTTTTTCAAGAAGCCATAACTTCCTATATGCTAAAGAGTATGACAAAATGTGAGGAAAGGAATAAAAGAGTAATGTGCATGGTGTGGGGAAACTGTGATGGGTGGAAACAGAGTAAGACTGGTGTGTGTGGGCTGAAACAGTAGGCCTAGGGTGTCATTTCACCCAAGTCCAGATCTGTACATAGAGGTGTTGCAATGTATCACTGTTGCAAATAAATGCCAGTAATTGCGAAAGCCCTTTTGTGAGTTGGGCCAACTTAGTGTGGTACACAAGTCTGTCTTACTGTAAGAGTATTGCAGCTAAACTTAAGTCTGTGCAAACTACTCCAAGCAGCAACAACTTAAATGTTCCTTAAAAGAGGTGGCAGCTATAGGATGATACTTGGACTGGAAGTATCCCCATATTGATGGGGCCCCTAAAATGCTAACACTAAGCCTATATGCAAGACTGACAAGAGATTGTTCTTTATTCCCGAGTACCTGGCTGTTTAAGTTTACAAGGTCAGACTGCACTCTGGAGAAATTTTAATGTTTTCATCAGAGCTGCTGAGTATATCCCACATATTGTAGTGTATGTATTGCTTTAGATAGTTACATCCTTTACTTATTTAGTCCACCCTGAATGTTTTAATTGGTTGTAGTCAAATAAATGTATGTAGTTATCCTAAAAGTGGAGCCATATAAAGAGGTGTGGTAAAGCATTTATCTGACTGGACCATTCTGAAGATAAATTTTATTTACTAACACCCTTCATGCATTTTATTTTACTTTATTTTAGCCTTTATTTTACCCAATCAAGACACTAGGCTAGTTGCTTCTTTTCAGGGGGGACCAGAGGTGGTATATATACTAGTGGTGAAATTTGACCAGGATACTGGGGAACTTCCTGTATTCTTTTTGATAACTACTGTGGTAGCATTGCATCCGCCTGATTTACCACCAACTCAGGTTGATGGGATGTTGGCTTAACATCCCATCTACAACATGACACACTCCAGAGTGCAGCACCGTAGTCATTTGGAGTGTGAATGGAACCTACAGACTTCAGATCTTCCAGCACCAAAGGAAATTTATCTTCATGACTATGTTGATTGCATTTGGGCAGAAAGTAAAACAGAGTAAATAGAGAGAGAGAGATGTATAGAGTAAATCAGAGAGAGAGAGAGAGACGTACACAGAGCAATCAAAAGAACAAAACATGGACCTCATCTTCTTCTAATTGCAGTGTAAAAAGAAAGAAACTTAACGCGTTATTCAGAAAATACACAGTCAAACCCTTCGAGATACTTCCCATGTAAATCAAGCAGTAGAAATTAAATTCATTACTATTAAAACGAATAACAAAAACAGAACTGTAACGAACCTGCAACACTTGCAAATCCTAATGTAAGCCAGACCACACTGTTAAAATACATACACAAATAGCTGCAGCAAAAAAGAAAAAAGGTAGCAGAACTAGAGCAGGAACTACCTGTGAGACTTGTGGTGTTTTCCATTCATGCACACCTGTGAAAATTACCTGAAGTCCTGTTCAGTGAACAAGTTATGTAGTTATTGTAGCCCACTGAAATCAGTAGGAAATGTACAAACAAGGTAAAGGAAATATCTACAATGTGGTGTGCTTAATAAATAAAATCCTCCAATTTCTGGGAAAACATCTTTGAAAAGAGAGCCTAGAAGTTATTTGAAAGTGAATCTTTCAGTATGAAAAGACTTGGATCCAGAGAATGGCACAACTAAAGTAAGTACAGGTCAGATGAAGTTCTGCGTCTCTCCTAGAAATCTGTACTTTCACGTTAGCATGTGCTATTTTCAGAGCAGATGTGTTACTTGGCAGTTTGTGATTGGCTTAATCGACTATGTGCACCTATAGATTACTTTAGCTTTTCCTTGTGATGGATTTTTTGACAATTCCAGACTCAAGCTGAAGAACACGTGAAAGTTTTAAAGAAGCAGCTTTCAAAACTCTGTTCATAATTCCCTCCAGATATTTTGTTAATCCTTTTTATTTAGATGACATGCTGTCATACCTTATTAGCCTTTGTAAATCCTACAAATTGTGTGTGTTACGTTTTAAATTTGGACTTGCCTGACTAGAGAACACTGTACAAGTTTGAAAACAAACTGTATTATCTAGTGTTTTACTAGGTTAAGCTGAGATGTTGCTTGACTGATTGACAGCATTAGTTGCAGGTTTGCTTTTTCAAGAAAGTCATCACCCTTCAGTAATAAAACACAAAGTTTAAAAATCATTCCTTCAGTGCCTTGTTTGAGTTAAGTAACTGCCATCACTTGCGCAAAAATAGGAAAAGGGGGGTTGTGGATGGATGGATCTGTATCTTTCTCTCACATGTCTTTATTTAGTGCTGCTTAATAAAGGTCACATTTGTTTCAAAAGTTGCAGTCATGACAGACGCACTGTATGTACAAAACCATAACATTTCAGTAAGATAAAAGAATGTTTGGGGGATGACATTTGTTGACTGGGAATGTCAGACTAGGACAGAGCCTATCTTCAGTGGAGGGCCTGGGAGAATTGCTCCAGATGCACGTCTTTGCAGGAAACCCATGCAAGAGCAGGGGGTACATGCAGACTCCGGACAGAAGGCTCCCCAGTTGTGAATTGAACCAGAGTACTTCTTACTGTGAGGCAACAACATTCACCGCTGCACCATTGCCCCACCACAGTGTATGTTGTTATTCTGGTGTAATTGTTAAAACATTGTTAACTAGTTACTTTCAACCTCAGGCTCCTGTATTAAGGGTGATCCTTAGTGAAAAGATTTGTTATGCTTGCTGCTCCTGGTACACAGTATGGTAAACCATATTCATTGTAGGCCCCCCAGATAGAAGAAAAATACTTTTATTCTGAGGGGGTTGCAATTTCCCTTTCTATTTATCCTGGCAATTGCAAGAGGTGATGATAAGCCTCCCTGCAGTCTAACACCTGCATATCTGCCCCCTAAACATAGAACATGCATAAACTGTGCTGAAATAAATCTTTACTTCTCAAACATTGGTAATGCAAATGTGAACTGTCCCTGGCCCCCACCCACACAGCAGTCATGACCAGCTTTCAGCAGAAGACTTTTAAGTCAGCTCTTCTGTGCTACGTCTTATTTCTTATTCTTAGTCAGTGCATGGCTTTGCAATTAAGTTGAGTGTTGTACCAGCAGACACACTGTCTGCATTTCCAAACCCTGACACACATGACCCATTCTGGACTGACAGCAGACAAACTGAATTGCTCAATTATGACCATGTAAGTATTAGTATGTTTTCTGTCATTTCTAACAATATACTTTGTTGTTGGCAACATTCAGTCACATACCAAGGGCATTTACAGAGTTGTCCCATACTTACCTAGAAGCTTTAAGAATGGTCCTGAAGATGGTAAAGTTGACTATGAAAACAGTGCCAATGTTGTGCCCCCGTGTTTGTATGATGGACTGTATTTGCTGTGCATGTGTCTGTACTTTTCCTGTTACTTATTTGCCAGGCCTTTCTGTGTAATTCCAAGCCCGCATGCTATTTTCTGTAAATACTTGGCTTAGCAAAAGTTATGCATTGCGTGGTCATGTGACCAGCTTTACTAAATAGATTTTGTGTCACTATTACAGCAGTTGTAGAAGTTCTGCTAGCATCTTCAAAATGTATTCTGTTTTCTAGGCTAAAAAGCTCACTACAGCATTATTATTATTTGGCTTGGACCAGATTTTACTCTTAGCTGACAATTTGTTGGTGTTATATTGAGCTGAAAATGTAGATGTTCGTTAACCAGCTGCTTGCCTGAGCTTTGCTAAACTCATTGCACATTTTCTAGGTGATTCTGTTCTGCTCATCACATCATCCAAAGTAGAAAACAAGGCCATCAATTTTTCATTCAGTAGTTCTTTCATCTGTGAAGATACAATTGAAAAGCCATATTGTTTTAATAAGTTAAGAAAACTGTTACATCAGATTCTAGCTTTCATGCATTTAAAACAAAACATTAAGCAGTGGTCTTCAAGAGCTGATTTTGCTTCACTGAATTTTAAAGTATTTCTTATTGATGTTTGGCTTGATTTATGTCTGATGCGGTTAGAAAGTTAGTGATGCTACAGTGTTAAGAAAAAAATAATAATCTGCAGCTTTTGAGATTGTAAGTTCTCTGGAGCTTGAACTACATTAAAACAAGTAAAATGGTAGTTATTAAAAGATTTCATCTAGTTTTGTAGGTTTGGTTTCAGGAAGGAGTGGACTAGAGTAAATGGTTTGTGTCCAAACCAGTAAAGAAATGTTAATTAAAAAGAAAGTGCCGGTGTATTGTATGTCTTGTCAGTTTTAACAGTATTTACTAAATTATCTGCATACGTTTGCCACTGCGACAAGACACTTTATAGATGAATTAAAATTTGCCAACTATAACACAGCTATAAAATATTCTTTATTTATATCTTGCCCATTTGTGCTTCGTTCCCTCTCTTATAGAACTGCATGGCCATGGAAAATGACAAGAACATAATGGAGCAGTCGAAAGATGCCTCTGAAAAGCAGGTAAAGGAGCTTGTAGGAGACAAGGAACTGATGAAAAGGAAGATCCGAGAGCTTGAAGCAGAAGTTGCAAGACTTAATGAAGTCATTAGTGACATGAAAAAGGAGGAAGAAAAAATGAAGTCGAGGATAAAGCAGCTCGAGGTAACTATTGTTATAACTACAATTCTTTGCTGTGGAGTTTGGTTTTATGTAGTTCATAGCTTTATAGGTAAATATTAGGCTTTCAGTCTGCAAACTTTTATAAGCCTAGCCAATGACTAGAGATAGAATCAAACCCTGTACCTCGTATCTTTGAAGTTAAGATCTTAACCATTATGCCAACCATCGCCCTAAAATATTCATAGCCAAGTACTAGTATTAAGTAGGCTAACTGCTATTTTAAGAATTACCAAGCTTCCTCTCAAAGGAGAGAATCAAACCCCCTGTATCTTGCATCTGTGAAGAAAATACCTTAATTGTTATGCCAACCCAACCCTGCTTGTTCTGAGCTATTATGGTCTGTTAAATACTGTCATAGTTTTAGCTCCTATTTGTTTTGCTTGCCAGGAATATCTAATAAGTACTTGTCCATTTTTAGTTTAGTTTTGGTTAGAGAAGCTTGCAGTAATTACCCATACCTAAATCTGGATCAGTTCTGCAGTGCTTAAATTTACAAATAATTTGCACAGCTGTGTCATATAAGTGAACATACCTAGCTATAACAAGCGAATATTAAATGCATGCAGGTGCTAGCATTTCTTAACTTTTTCTAGTCTGATTTGAGTTTGCTTCTTGTGAAGAGTCTGTGTTGATTCCCTCTGCAGATCTTCTACAGTGTGTATAACAGTCTAGCTTATTTTATTTAATTCTTGTACAAATATAATTCATGTCAACTGTAGTAACTGTATTTTCTTTTTCCATGTATGCTTTGCCAATCGGCTAGAGTCATTCTTGAAAAATGCCTTGGAAAGTGTACTGACATGGTCAGCAAATGTTAAATAAATAAAAAAAAAAAAAAGAAAAAAAAGATTGTACATAACAGTGATGGGTAATATACAAATAGTACATAATTACAGCAGAACATGAGAATGGAGTGCACTAAAATGGGTATTTGTGCTACTACACATTGTAACACCTCTTATTTTTGTGAAATCTTAAACCAGAGGCTGTGGAGGAGGGATTCTGGTAAAACGTGTCTGTTGGAGATGACACCAGTGGCTGAGTGGTATGCTAGGTGAAGTGTGCACTGGCCAAATAAATAAAAGTTCAAAAAACAATAAATAAAAGTTCAAAAAACAAATAAAAATGCCCAAAAATATGTTGAAGCCTTTTATGACAAAAACACTTATCCTTTGATTATTTTAGAATTAGAGTTTATAACTTACATTGAGCTTATGTTTGTTGCTGTGGTTTGGCATTTTTATTATTTTTTTGTTTATATACTGTTCTACAAGTCCGTTTAACAAATAAACAATTGTGACTTGCTGGAAATGTTTCAGTTATTGTGTAAAACCATGGTTTAAACCCAGTAAATTTAGAAATGAATCCCCAGCTATCACTAAATGCACTAGGCAGGAGGCTTATTAGTAGCACACAAAGGCTAACACCCAAACAAGACCTGCCTTTTGTACCATGATGAGTCAAGAATGTGGTACATAAAGAACACAGTGTGTGTACATGTCATTCCTAAGAGCTGCAGTTTCTCTCACAAATGTAAAAGACAGTGTAGCATAAAGGTTTTGAGAACTAAGCAAACGTGGTAATAGAGAAAGGAGATTCTCCAATAACTGGCAAAGGAATAAGGTAATGAGAGCAAATAATTAGAGAGTGAAATGTAACAGAAGGGAAAGAGGGCATGAAAACATTTGGATCTCGGACTACCTTTCCTGTCCAAGATTGATATCAGAGTAGGGGCAAAGTGAAAGGGATATAGGAATCTTAAGTGAAAGGCCTACTGTGTTGTTTTTAACTGAAGTTAGAACAGAAGCTGCTTTTAAAAAGGGATATTAGTAGGACAGGTAAAATATTGCATGATAACTGTAGGAATCAGAGAAGTTTATTAAAAATGGGAAGAGACTGGATAAGCAGTTCACAAGAAAACAATAGGAGAACATGTGCATGGCTCCAAAATATGCAACATAGTGTAGAAGATTTAGCATTTTTGCTTGGAAGTATTTGCATAGGTATTTTTATACCCCAGGCAGCCTCCAAATAATTTTTTCTCAGGTAGATGGCAGATGTTGGATGTGTGACAGGGAGGGAAAAGGTAACTTGGAGCATATGTTTTTAGAATGGAATTAGTTGGCAGATTTAAAAAATTCCCTACAGAGTACTCTGTCAGGAATATTAGGTGAGCAAATGGATGCAACTAAGGAAATTATTATTTTCAGCTGGGATACAGGGTATGAATTGCCTAGATATAGTAAGACATTAAGTTTAATTTTGGTGGCCTCCAAAAAAGCAACTACTAGAAACTGGAAGTCAAAGCCTAAACCAACTGTATTTGAAGTACTGAATATTGTAACAGAGAATAAAATAAAGTAACTGGAAGTGGGATCTTCAGAAAAAGTAGGTGCAAATTACATAACAAATGGAAACTGTGAGAACAATACATGCAAAATAATGTTTGAAAATGGAGGTATGAGGTTTAAGGGAAGGCAGGAATTGATCGATTTACGTAATGCTGGATTGATGATAATTATACAAAAGAATGTATGTGATATAATGTTTGCAACCAGAAATATGTTAATGTGGTTTGTTTTCTTTTATATAAATATATGTTTGCCTGCTTTAAGTGATACATTAATTTTTTAACATCTTTATTAAGTTAAAATACCACTAGCGAGAGACATCTCGGGTATGTAGGGACTAAAAGGATGCTTCCTGCAGGATGGATGTAGTTATATATCCACCTTGAAAGCTGTTGACTGCATGTATAGTGCTAACCATCGCTAAACTATTATCACTTGACTCTGTGAGTAGTGCATACATTACTGATGGAGAATTTGCTTATATCTTTGTTAATGGCTGTCATGTATGTAATAAAGACCACCCATTCACCACATTACCCACCTGTATGTATAACCAAGATCATGTCAAATAGAGCTATGGCTATAAGAAGTTGGCATTCTTTCTTTTGCCAGTTAAATTGTAAGGCAGACAGTTAGTGCCAGGTCAGACAAGTTAAAGTAATTCTGCCTGACTCTTCTTCATCCCCAAAACTAGAAGAAACAGTTTTTGATTGCTACCCCCCCTAAATTGACAGACGGTCACATGTTCATTTGCACCGATAACAGCAACTTTACTAGGGAGAACAGCCTCTGCTGTATGTTGGAGAAGCCATTATATGTTTTAGAAGTAAAAGAGGGGCCACGTCAGGATCTTAACGTCTAAAAAGTGTACAGGTCAGTCATGGCTCTGTAATGTGATTGTGCTGTTAAATGATTATAGTAATGCAGTTATCTATTTCCAAAGATAAACTGCACATGATTCAGTAGCCTTAAAAGGATAGTGGTGTGTCAGTTCAGACATGCTGCTGTATATGTCCAGTACAATCATGTAAAGACATAGAAGATGTAACATCACACCGCCTAGATCTGCAAGAGTATTGTCTTCTGTGGAAGGTTGGGTGCTGGGCTGGCAACTCAACACTGTACAACTCCACTGCCAGGTGTTCCACGGACAATTATTCTGATGTGGCGACCCCTAACGGGAAAAGCCAAAACAAGAAAATTCAACAATTGTAAAGGTGCAAGGGCAAGTAGTATCCTTTATCAAAATGTAGTAGCAGTATACTTGTTACTGATAGCTGTACTTTAGCATTAGGAGGTACCCTTTCTTTATTATTATTTATCAAAATGTAGGTAGACCATGGCAGCATCTCATTCTGGATTTATATAAAGCAGACTGACTTTAATAGAGATTTATTTTAATAACTTGTGTCTCTATTAAAACTATTATATGTTTGGTACCACAACCATAAGTAGTCAGATAAACCCTAGTCTTTTGCCTACATGAGCATGCCTGATAACCTCCAGGCCACTTTTAAAGAAATGCCAATCATAGGTTTAGCAAGGATTATGTCTCTGTCTGCAAACACCACTGTGACAACATGATTTCACATTTAATGGAACTGGTTGAATTTTATGACTGTGTTAAGAAGAATTAACACAGTGTACTCATACAGGCCGTGCATAACTCTCAGATCTGAAGGAGAAGATCCCACAGAGTAAAACCACATGCAATAACACAAGTAATTGATTTAGTTTGTGCCTTCCTCACAAATAATAATTTCATAATACTGAATCAGTTTGCTTTTAGTTTAGCAGTCACAAATTATTCCACACAACCAGGATCAGTAGCAACAATTAAAAAGACAAAATCCACATTGAGCTTTAGGGTTTTCTGTACATTGACCAAAATATACATATAAAGTTCAACTGTAGAATGTGCAAAAGTTATGTTCGCTGAAAATTAAAATCCACATTTGAATTAATTGTGTACTTTTGCATTTCACTGTTGCCTTTGCAGTCCTGGGCCTTTGCTTATTTTCCTTGCTGCAAATACTTTAATGGGGAGCTAGATAAGTCTGCAAATGAGTGAGCAGAGTATACTCCGTCCCATAGCAAGGTTTGAGCAAGCCTGCTGTCCTAATTTCTGTGTATATGGTGGTCAAAGTATTTCAGTCCTACCATCCTTTAGGTGGTGAGACTTGTAGGATCTGCGGATATGGGCTGCATGGTTTTAATGCAGTTACAGTTTGTATGAGCTCTTTTCTTTGCGGGGTAAGTAATCTAGAACCGTCATTTTCAAGAGCTGTATGTACCGCATTATGTTTGAGAAGGTCTGCTCTCCATGCAACCTTCACAACCTGTTTGTTGACTGTAGGATGGTAACGTCACCGTATTGCATCTGGACACAATCACAAACTGTGTATTTTGTTAAAAATGAAAGGTGTACCTTTTCAGTCAAAAGTACCAAACTCTCTGAGATGATTCAGACCTGGTTTGGAAGAAAATCAGTTGCATCTTTGCCCTTTAAAGTCTCCAAAATGCCACAGGTTCAGAGAGTATAGATCTCTTCCTGCCTGTACTTTGTGTGTTTATTTTAAGCAATAGTGCTTGAACTTTTTATTTGTTTGTTTGTTTATTTTTTATGAAACCATTTTGCATTTTAGGTTCTTACCTCATGATCCACTATTATCTGCTCAAGTGTTTGTAGTTAGACTTTGCAAAGAATTCCCAGAAGAGAAGAGAAACCTCATTATACTGAAGGAGCTACTTTCACGATGCCCATGTTGCTACACTGGAGTTCATTTGATTATGAGCCTTTATTTGGAAGGCAGCTGGAATGTGTTAGTTACTTAATCGATTTATTCCACATTTGCCAAGCTTATCCCTGCTAGTCTTGGATAATCAGTGACTCATCAATTTAAATATATATGGATACAGGGAAGGACTCACAGTCAGCATGGAAAGTTGGGGGAAAGTTGTGTTATATTTTAGTAGCCGACGTCACTAGGCTTACAGATAAGATGGTTGGGTTTTGTGAAAGAGCTGCCCTGAATTTGAATCACATTGCAGCATGTGATGACAACTATATTACGTTGTGCACTGCATAGATTTATTTGGTGGGTCATTTGGAACAGTGGTCAGCTTCACAGAAATACACCTATTAGAGAACTTCATGGAAGGATGCTTACCAGTCAACTGCTGGATGTTACAGGCTAGGTTACATCCCCGCCCCAAACAAGCCCAACCAAAATGTGTTCAGAAATCAAGACTGATGTAAAAGAAATAATTCAAATGTTAAATGTCTGCATGTCTTCTCTACAAACATATTTCTTTGCCCCAGTGTAGGGTTTCATGGAGGCAGGCCGTTTTTTCTGTCCATCAGTGCTTTGAGTTACTTGATCCACAAGATTGTTTATCAAAAGTTTATTTTATGTACGACTCTTCAGTTTGTTGGATGACCCTGAAGACATTTCCATCACAGCACTGAAGAGCAAGCATATCATCTAATTATCCTCTTTCTCCATGAATGCAATCTGTAGATCTACAGTCAAAGTTATTTGCAGGTGTGCCTACCTCTAGCTCACAAGCTTTGTACAGGAGGTGACAAAATATTTTGCATGCTGCCTTTCAGGCACCATTTTTGAAGAGGGCAGTCATGGAGTTTTTAAAGGAGACAACAGTAAGAGGAGGAGGACAGAATTTATAGGTTCATATGTAAGTTCTAGGCTATCTGCCCAAGGGCATTTGTAAGCCTAGCCACTACTAATTTATATTAGTTCCCTGTGCCCCTGTCCAGCAGAGCCGTTAGTTCCCTGTGCCACTGTCCAGCAGAGCCACTGCAGTGATCCCCGGGGTAAATTTTCTGTTTCCCATCCACCCGTCAAGGCTTCTCTTGAAGAGTGTTAGTGAGGGGCTCTGCCTGATGTATATTGGAATCCTGTTCCAAAGCATGGGGAGTCTCTGGGACAGGAATCTATCCCTCCAGCATGTCCTATTTATCGTTGTGGTGAGGTTTATTTTTGTTAGCTTTTAAGCATACGCACGATGTTTAGAAGGCAGAGCATTTCTGGTTCTAGAAGCCTTCGGAGCATACTTTTTCTAGAGTCTTTAACTTTTTCTAGAGTCTTTAATGATGCTTATTATCTCTGTTAGCACAACAAAGTTACTTTTAGGCCCACGTGGGTAGTCTGTAATATGGGGCTTTTAATCACAAGGACTTTTTTGAAATGCAGGGGGATTTCCTTGGCGTCGAACCCATGAGGGATTGTTGAAAAATCATTTTATTTTTTAAAAAGAAATATTGCATTTTTTTTAATTGTTTTGCTGTTTAATTTGCTTGCATTGTGTTGTATTTTTCATTGTATTTTAGCTGTAAATCAACTCTACTTCCGAAGATAAAATGTGGTTTTGAGAGTGTCAGAAGGCATTTTTGTCTCAATGTAGTCATTTCTGAAATGTTCTTACGTTGTGTAATATTTTTGTTTATATAGTTTGTGAATATGTTTGAAAGCTGTGAAGTCTTGTAACTTTGCTCCTTACTAGTTAACATTTTTGCTTGAATTTTCTAAAACATAGTTGCTATATGAAATGTACACATGAAGTGCAGAAGTTGAAATGTATGAAATGTTTAAATGTTGATGTGAACTTTATGAAGTCGTGGACATTTATCAGAATGTCTGTAATTTAAGTACAAGCTATAAACTCTGTTGAAATGCATTGCATTATTTTTGACTGCTGTTTGTCTCAAAGAGCGCACATTTGTTTATGCACAAAGCAGATTATAATGCTGTGGCTTCTGCTGGTAAATGTGTGCGTCAGGGAGGTAGAGACTTTAGGTCTGCGGTGAGAAGGTGAAGGGGAGGTCAGCTGTTAAAGGCTGACAACTTTCTTACAAAACTGAAAATGTAGATATTTTTGCTCCTTACATTACCAGTGGTGCTGTGCTCATCTGTCAGTGTTTCCAGAAGCTATTTGATGAGAAGAATCTGTATTATAAATGTGTATATCATGAACCTTGGGTAGGATCGCGAATACATTAAAAAAAAAAAAAAAAAAAAGCTCATATGGAAGTAAGACTTGTCTTGTTTGTGTGTCTGCCTGTTTCTTTATTTTGCAATATGAGGTTTACTATTGCTGGTGTGTTTTGGGGTAAGTTTCAGTTAGAATTGCCACTTGACAGGCTATAATCATATGCTTATTTTTTTTCTTAATACTAAATTAGGCACAGGCTATGTTTATGATGATATGGTAAATAAGCTAGAAGTTTTTATATTATTTTGGTTTGATGTAAATATTTAAATTTTTGTAAGGGTTACAAGAAGAAAGAAAAAAAAGAGAGTGGTATAGTAGATAGTGCAGCAGTTATCACTGCTGGTTCAAGCTCTTGGTCACCTGGTTTGATTCCCAGCCTGGGGTGCATTCTCTGTGGTGTGTGCAAGTTCTCTTTTCATCCATGTAGGTTTTCACTTGGCAACTCCAATTTCCTTTCACATCAGAAAACGTAATGTTGAACTTGCTGTCCTCCAAATCAGTAAGTAAACATGTTAATTCTGTGACTGACCAGTGTCTCACTGGTTCTCTGCCTTGTGTATTGCTTGTCAGAATTGGACTCAACTCCCCATGACCATGAAGAGAGTAAATTAGCTAGCAGGGAATGAATGAAAAAAAGTGTAAGGCATCAAAGTCAGTACTAAGAGGATGTCTGTGTCAAATTAGTAGTGTGTGTGTGCACCTGTGTGCATGTGCGTGTGTGTGGGTGTGTCTCTGTTGGGAGTACTATATACATTCATGTTGTACCAGTTATTTTTCTAATTTATTTTTCAGTTCATTACTGCAGCTGTTTCAATGTCCATGTGTGTCATCAGTGCTGACTTTCCTATTAATATCATAGTGCCTTTGTACTTTGTTTTAAAGATATTCTTTGTAACCAAAAATAGCCTAGTTGTAGAAATAAACTGTTGAAAATTGTAGCAGAAGTTAGAATTTCAGTCAAAGTAATGCTAGTAGTTTTTTGTTTTTTTTTTATCTTTGTCTCCGTGCTTACCTATGTCAAGCCCCACTATTATCCAGGCAGGTCAAGAGGAGAGCATTTTTCACACAAATGACACCCAATTGATGACAGGGGGCACTTGCATCACCACAGGGGTTGCTTGTGCCCCTTTTGACTGAGCATCCATGCTCCCCAACGTGCTGACAAAAGCTGCCATCACTAGGTTGGGAAAGCATGCCCAAGTCTTCCCTTGACAAGCCCCTCCCCCACCTCATGACAGACCTCCACTCTCCAGCTGAGCCCCGTCATTGAAGCAGTGATGCAGGCCGCAAGCAGGGAATCAAACCAGAGAACCAAGAGCTTGAACCAGCAGTGATAACTGCTTCACTACTTACCTTTACCGTTAAGAGCTTGAGTTGCTGTTATTTGACTTTGGCTTTCCTGGACTGTAGTCAGGACCATTAAGAGCTTGAGCCGCTGTTATCTGACTTTTGCTTTCTGGGACTGTAGTCAGGACATTGCCCTTCTATGCTACTGACACAGACTTACAGTTATGTTGGTACTCTGAATGTATAAGTAGTGTAATGTCCTTTAGAACCAGCACCACATTAATTTCATTGTCTTGCATTGTACTCTTTGCAGTAATGTAGTGTCCATCTTATTTCAAAATGAGGTCTTCTAAGTGTACAACTCCATGTTAACATGTTTCTTCATGCACACACCAGTTATCAGCATGCATCATTTACTCCACTTCCCTGGGGTGCCTAACTCAACCTCCAACTACGTTACAGCCTCTTTTTTACCTGCTGTGTCCATGTGGTGTAAGCGTCTTGGCTCATTGTCATCTGTACTGAATAACTATCTATGCAACAAGGCCCTAGGATGTGTGCTGGGCCTAAAAATGGCTGATTCACTACACTGTCACCTTCCCCCCACCGTGAGTCACATGCCTTCTATGGCAAGAAACGGTCATCACACTAATATAGAATATCTGGCATTTGATTTTCATTTTACCATTACAACAATATGATGAGATGTAACCAAGTCAACTGTGAAGATGTTAATTGTGTTGGAACTGTATGACATTGGTAGTTGAAAACTAAATCCCATGAAACACGTTGTATGGCTGTAGGAATATTAGGCTTCAAAATACAGAAATGTTATAGTCTGGCAGTGTTGGCTTCCTGTGATAATATTCTTATATGAAGTGATGCAGCACAGATGAGCACCATGAGCCCCTTCATGGACAAAATGCATCTGCATGATCCCTTAGAAAAAGACAAAACAAATGAGCCCTTTTTTGTTTCATAACTTGTCCTGTGGAACATAAATGAGAGCTGTACTAAGACAATTGGCTTTTGTGGGCAGCGCACGTCTTTGATTGTCGCAAATACTGAACCTTTAAAATAAAATGTGATAGCTTACAAACTGTGATTAAGTGAATCTCGATTGCATACCTGATCTGTCGACTTCTTTTTTTTACCTTTAAAAAAACAAATGTTTGCTAGACAGTTTGCAAACTATCTAATAATTGATTGACTATGATCATTTAATACCAGTAGCTTGTAAGATATCAAACTTTTTTAGGTTTAGTGTTCCCTACAAGTTGGCACTTACAACATGTATGCCATATCCTGTGCCTTTCCTACAGCACTGACAAAGATACATTAACTATGTATATGGACAAAACAAAAACATAAATTACAAAATAGTAATATCACTCAGCAAGCCAAAGCACAGACAAGTGTGTGTGTATGTGTGTGTGTATTTCTCCAGTTTTATGTATATCATTTTGTTTTTCTATTCCTACTAGTCTGTGGCTTCATGTCAGTGGTGTGCAGGTCCCTAAAATTGCTGATATAAACAGCATTTCTCTTGTACTCAGCATTTAAACTGCATTTACTTCACCTGGAAGAGCTTTGTATGCTGTTGCAACTTATTTGTGGGACTTTGGTTTTAAAAGCAAAGTGTCTTCCCTCAAGACTGCATCTACCTTTACTGATACTGTTCCAACTCATGGAATTACACCTCTGCTCTAGTGTATAGCCAGTTTACACTAAAAGTATGTTCTAAGCTCATACCACAAAGTAGTCTTACTTTGTCTACTGTACAGGATACCTGCATACCACTGAGACCTCCCCCCCATACTCACCTGTTTAGAAACCTTGCCTCTGTCTCTCTCTGCCATCTGTATGTTAGTCACTACCCTAGTGTCAACTTTCTCTTAGCTATACTCTCTTTGTTTTTCTGTTTGTGGTTTCCTTTTAACTGTTTTTATCTTACTGCAAATACCTGTGTATACCTCGCCATAACATCTCTTTCTTCTCTGTCTAGACCTCCCCACGTCTTCTACTTACCTGCTGACTCTCACTCTGTGCTCCTTACTGTTTCCCTCCTGGCCTGCTGATTGTTTCTTGTGGTGACTGACGTTTCCTGGCCCCGAATACCCCTTTACTCTCCTGTCCATCTCACTCTACATGTACTACATTTCCCTGCATCCCCCTCTACCTTCCTGTCTATCACACTCTGCATATACTACATTTCCCTTCATCCCACTCTTTCTCTATTACCCTTAATCCTCTGGGGCATTATTAAACTGTTAGTGTTTCTGCGCCATTTTGTTTTCCTCTTCCTACTAGTCTGTGACTTCATGTCAGTGGTGTGCAGGTTCCTAATATTATTGATGTAAACAGCTTTTCACTTGTACTCAGCATTTAAACTGCATTTACTTCACCTGGAAGAGGTTTGTATGCTGTTGCAACTTATTTGTGGGAATTTGGTAAGCACTTTTTCAAATATTTGCAAAGTCATGGCTTGTCTGAGTTATTGCCTCATGTCACACAAGTGAAAGATTGTACATAAATTGATATATGTTATTTATCTGCTTTTGGATATATTTCTACTTAAGCACCAATTGCTCTATTGTACACTTTTACCATATATCTGTAGACTGCAGTTTGAATTTCTTTAGCAGTGGTAAACTGGTGACAGTTGGTTTGTAGAATTTAGGTATTGCATTATTGGGCATTTAACTTGTGCAGTGACTGCTTTATGGCATGACATCTATGTCAAATACTTTTAGTAGCAGTCTCATGGATGTGAAGTATAGCTCACTTTTAGTTCTAAGTTCGGTTGCTGTGAGACTGCCAGTTGTTTTAACTCCTTAACCTGGGTTGTAGAATTCAAGAGTTAAAGTATAGAACTTCTGTTTAGCTATATTCTCATATCTCAGATTATTTCAACTACAAAATGGCACATGTTTGCTACATGAACTACAGCAGACATTTTTATTGTCAGTTGATTTACACTAAGACATCATGGTTAATAGTTTTACCATTGTTATGTGAAAGTGTTATAGCAGAAGTAAGTTACTGAACTTTTGTCTCGCATTGTTACTGCTCTCATCTGTAAAGTTAATATCATATGTACTTTTCTTTATTTATTTCTGTATTTTTCATATTTTATCTCCACTAACTCCTCTCTAGCTGATATCAGTACTTGTGTGTATAGTACAGCCTGTTGTTTTTGTTTTTTATCCTAGCTTTTATATTCAACACACTCTCTCCCCTCCTGTTTCCCCTAGGTTTTAAAAGCAAAGTGTCTTCCCTCAAGACTGCTTCTACCTTTATGGATACTACTCCAACACCTGGAATTATGCCTGTGTTCTATTGTATAGCCAATTTACACTAAAAGTATGTTCTAAGCTCATACCACAAATTAGTCTGTCTTTGTCTGCTGTACAGGATACTTGCATAACATTGAGACCTCCCATACTCACCTGTTTAGAAGCCTTGCCTCTGTCTCTCTTTGCCATCTATAAGATAGTCACTACCCTAGTGTCAACTCTCTCTTAGTTAGCTATACTTTTTTGTTTTTCCTGCTTGTGGTTTCCTTTTAACTGTTTTTATCTTACTGCAAATACCTGTGTATACCTCGCTATAACATCTCGTCCTTCTGTGTTTACAGCTCCCACCTCATCTACTTACCTGCTGACTCTCACTCTGTGCTCCTTACTGTTTCCCTCCTGGCCTGCTGATTATTTCTTGTGGTGACTGCCATTTCCTGGCCCATCCTTCTCCATTCGCCTTCACTACGCTCTGGCTCACTTCGCTCTCCTCCCACCCACCGCCCATATAATTTCCTTTATACCTAACCACCTAATCCCTTCCAGCCCTAACTCCACCCCTTCCTGTCTGCTAAAACATTCTAAACACCTTACCCTCCTTTACTTATCACTTCATAGTTTAGTCTGCTGCAAATCCCCCTTCTTCCTACATATCTCCTACTCCCCCTACAGGCTGTTTCACTTACATTTTTACTTCAACTCTAACAGGTCCAACAACGTACTTTTCCTAGTCCCTTACCCATTCCTCACTCCATCACAATCCTACTTCCCCACCTTAGGCCATGGCTATTGCAGCCCTCTCTAGTTTCCTCTTGCCTCCATTACTTCTTCTTATTCTTACATCTTGTACTACTCCATTACCACCTGCCTATAGAGATCCCACTAATCCCCATACTAACTGCTTCTCATATCTGCAGTACTCTATTACAATCTCCTCCTCTGTCTTTTCCATGAACATCCCTCTGCCTAAAATCAAACTTCATCCCCCTCACTCTCTAGCATCTAAAACCAAGACTAAGTACTTGACTTACAACCCATTTAAATTGAAACTTTGCCAACTTCATGCAGCCCTGCTTCTATCAGGAGACATACATCCAAATCCTGGGCCCATCTATCACCCCACCATGCATAACTTTAACTCTCCCTACTTAAACTCATCCTCTCCAAACATATTTCCTTTTACTCTATAAATGCCCGTGGTATTCTAAACAAAGTTAGTGAAATCCATGCCTGGATAGCCTTCCACACCCCTGATGTCATCACCCTAACAGAGACTTGGCTAAAACCCAAACCTCTGATAAAGACATTCTCTGGTTATAATGTACTTCGCATAGATCGCCAAAGCAAAAAAGGGGGTGGCGTAGCCATACTCTATGCCAAACACCTCACCATTACAAGTATTATGAAACCTATCCCATCCTTTTCTCCTGCTGAACTACTTACAGCTAACCTTAAAATCAGTGACCACACCACTATCACAGTAGCAGCCATCTATATTCCTCCAGGAGACAACATTCATTTGCTTGAAAATATTCTTTCATACTTTTTTCAACACATTCCCAATGAAACTATCTTCCTTGGGGATGTCAACATTAACTGGTTAACTCTCAGGAATCCAAACTCTAATACTCATATTAATTTATATGACTTTACACAGCTAATCTCCCAACCTACTCATACAAACAACTCTCACACATCTAGTACACTTATTGACTGGGTACTTGTATCTAATCCTTCCAAATATCATAACCCTGAAACCCTACCAAACACCCCGAGTGATCACTCCCCTATAAAATTGCTTAGGTTCACTCCCCACTTCTCAAAACCTCCTAGATTTATCACTTGTCGCAAACTCTCTAACTTCCATCCAGAAACCTTTAATGCCCTCCTCTCTAAAGTAAACTGGAAATTCCTTACCCAACCCCCACTAGAAGAAGCAGTCCTAGCTTTCAACTCCACCTTCCTTAGCATCTTAGACTCACTTGCTCCCCCCTTGCAAAGTCCGAATTAAGTCCACCATATCTCCATGGTTTTCAAAAGCCACTTGTACCCTTATGATAACTAGAGACAAATTACGGAAAAATGGTCACAAGCTAAGCTCCCTGCAGACTTGCAAAAATATAAAGAACTCAGAAATCTGACAAAAAAACACATAAAACAAAGATAAAAAGGAAATCAAACCAAAACTCAGGATTACAATGCGGCAACCAGGCTTTTTTGTCTGAAACATTCAAACAGCATATATTCTTCAAACAAAAGGATTTATCCAAGTAACAAGTCCAGTCTGTGTAAAATTCACAACTCACAGTTCATTTATTTGAGTGACATAAAAACAGTAAGCGCTTTCGCTAGCTAGCTTCCTCAGACCTTAAAGGACAAATGCACCTTTCCTTTCCTTGTATACTACCTTCAAATATTTCAAAATGTGTCATTACCAATCAGAACACTTCTTACATGGTCATGTGTCTTAATTTAAATATTTATACAAAAATACAAAAATAAAAGCAAAGGTAAAAATGCAGAAGTAAAATGACAAAAACACAGCAACAACTTGCTCAATATAAAATGTATAAAAGTTATACAGCAAAAATATAACGCATATAACATGCACTAATTTATACAGATATAAAATAATAAATACCCAGCAACAGCTTGCTCAAAACACAATTCAAAAATACAATTCAAGAATACAATTCAAGAATATAGTTCAAAATATATAGGGGTTATGCAGCACAGTTATAACACATATAACCTACACTGATTTATAATATAGTCATAATACAACCATAGAAGTCAGAAATCAAATTATTTGAGTTTCTAACTTTACTTTGTCATCTTCCTATTCTTTAGGTAAGGTTTAATAGAGGCTCTTTCTCTGAGTCCTCTTCCTTTGTCTGCTCTAAAGGCTATTATCCATTGTGCCTCTCTATTTTCAGTAAATTTTCTGATGTCACCTTCTCTAATACTTGGTACAATAACCTCTATAACTCTGAATTTAAATGTATGTGTCTCCCCTTCTTGCATAACATGTTTGGATAGAGCATTATGGTCACTTTTATTACGAATATTATAAAGATGTTCCCTTATATGATCTTTAAAAACTCTGTTGGTTTTACCAACATAGAATGTGTGGCAACATTCGCAATCTGCTAAGCAGACCACATGAGGTGTCAAGCAAGTACCTGCTGAAGTAAATGTGAATTGTTGACCTGTATCTGGATGTACAAATTTATTACTGGTATTAATATATGAACAAAAATTACATTTACCACAGGGCTGAGTACTGTATTCTTTATCTTTATGTGTTTCTGCATTTTTCCATGACAAAGCAGTCTTTTTAAATTCTTCTTCTTTTTATACAAGAAACTGGGTTTTGTGCCTAGCAGACTATTTATATCAGAGTCCACTGTAAGTATGGACCAGTTCTTCATAAACACTTCCCTCAGCTCTTTGTTATCACATGTATAAAACAAAGGAATTTTCAATTGTTTATTTACTGAGGTATTGACAGACTCTACAGTGTGAGGGACGTGTTTATGAAGAATTGGTCCATACTTACAGTGGACTCTGATATAGTCTGCTAGACACAAAATCCAATTTCTTGTATAAAAATAAGAATTTAAAAAGACTGCTTTGTCATGGACAAAATGCAGAAACACATAAAGAATACAGTACTAAGCCCTGTGGTAAATGTAAATTTTGTTCATATATTAATACCAGTAATAAATTTGTACATCCAGATACAGGTCAAGAATTCACATTTACTTCAGCAGCTATGTGCTTGACATCTCATGTGGTCTGCTTAGCAGATTGCGAATGTTGCCACACATTCTATGTTGGTAAAACCAACAGAGTTTTTAAAGATCGTATAAGGGAACGCCTTTATAATATTCGTACTAAAAGTGAGCATAATGCTCTGTCCAAACATGTTATGCAAGAAGGGGAGACGCACAAATTTAAATTCAGAGTTATAGAGGTTGTTGTACCAAGTATTAGAGAAGGTGACATCAGAAATTTTACTAAAAATAGAGAGGCACGATGTACAATAGCCTTGCAGACAAAGGAAGAGGCCTCAATGAAAGAGCCTCTATTAAACCTTACCTAAAGAATAGGAAGATGAAAAAGTGAAGTCAGAAACTCAAATTATTTGATTTCTGACTTCTATGGTTGTATTATGGCTATATTATAAATCAGTGCAGGTTATATGTGTTATAAGTGTGCTGCATAACCCCTATATATTTTGAACTATATTCTTGAATTGTGTTCTTGAATTGTATTTTTGAATTGTGTTTTGAGCAAGTTGTTGCTGTGCATTTATTATTTTATTTCTGTATAAATTAGTGCATGTTATGTGCGTTATATTTGTGCTGTATAACTTTTATGCATTTTATATTGAGCAAGTTGTTACTGTGTTTTTATCATTTTACTTCTGTGTTTTTACCTTTGCTTTTATTTTTGCATTTTTGTATAAATATTTAAATTAGACACATGACCATGTAAGAAGTGTTCTGATTGGTAATAACACATTTTGAAATATTTGAAGGTAGTATATAAGGAAAGGAAAGGTGTGTTTGTTCTTGAAGGTCTGAGGAAGCTATCTAGCAAAAGCGCTTACCGTTTTTATGTCACTCAAATAAATGAATTGCGAGTTGTGAATTTTACACAGACTGGACTTGCTGTTACTTGGATAAATCCTTCTGTTTGAAGAATATATGCTGTTTGAATTTTTCAGACAAAGGCCTGGTTGCCTTGTTGTAATCCTGAGTCTTGGTTTGATTTTCTTGCTGAATTTTATCAACGAGGCATTTACCCCATAGAGTATAGTCCATTTTATTGTTTGCTACTACTTTTAAAGATAAAAAGGATTTCTGTAACAAACCTCCCATAGCCCTAAAATCTAATCCTAAAAAATTCTGGAACTCTATTAACTAAATATTACATCCTGGTAATCTTAGCTTCCCCAATCCATATCCAGACAAGACATCTGAAGAAACTGCCACTATCTTCAATACCTATTTTATCGGTTCAATATCTAAGCTACTGAACCCTAACGCAAACTCCTCTACTACTAACATCTCCAACTTTTCTTAAGCTAATCCTAATACTATCTCCTCAAATACCTTCTCTCGCAAACCTGTACCTACTAGCTACATCAAAACTCTACTCTC
Source organism: Protopterus annectens (assembly GCF_019279795.1). NCBI lineage: Eukaryota > Metazoa > Chordata > Ceratodontiformes > Protopteridae > Protopterus > Protopterus annectens. The sequence continues at coordinate 543,566,776 of NC_056740.1, forward strand.
TAAATTAAAACTATGCTCAGCATCGGCTGACAATATTCCTTCCACTTTTCTTCTACTAGCAGCTGACTCTCTTGCTCTCCCTGTATCTATCCTAATCAATCACTCTAGCTCTGAATCTAAAGTCCCTTCCAAATCAATCGCTCTAGCTCTGAATCTAAAGTCCCTTCCAAATCAATCGCTCTAGCTCTGAATCTAAAGTCCCTTCCAAATCAATCGCTCTAGCTCTGAATCTAAAGTCCCTTCCAAATCAATCGCTCTAGCTCTGAATCTAAAGTCCCTTCCAAATCAATCGCTCTAGCTCTGAATCTAAAGTCCCTTCCAAATCAATCGCTCTAGCTCTGAATCTAAAGTCCCTTCCAAATCAATCGCTCTAGCTCTGAATCTAAAGTCCCTTCCATCTGGAAACAATGCTACACTCTACCTATACACAAAGGAGGTAACTCCGCTGATCTCTCCAACATTAGACATATTGCTGTCCTCTCCCCTCTCTCTAAAGTACTAGAAAAGGTATTCATAAACAAGTTATGCAGATGTCTGATGAAGCAGCTTGGCTGCGAAAGTGCTCACCCTTGGATTAAAACTTGTGAAACATTTTATTTGCCATGGTTTGGTGCTCTTGATGTGTTTTCTCATTATCTGTTTTTTGCTGGAGTACTGATTTATCTACACAGCCGATTGGTTTTGGACTTTTACTCACACACACATATATATATGGTTTTGGACTTTTACTCACACACACACACACACACACACATATATATATATATATATATATATATATATATGTATATATATATATATATATATATATATATATATGTGTGTATGCGTGTGTGTGTCTGTGTATATGAATGAATGCACACACACACACACACACACACACACACACACACACACACACACACACACACACACACACACACACACACACACACTCGTGTATATTTATTAAATTGTTAACCTGGTAGAAAACTGATCCAAGTGGATCATTAAGTTCAGCCTGGGTATATTTTACATACATTAAAGGCTCAAACAGAACAAAAAAATATTTTTTGAAAATTTTAAAGATGGTAAATGACATTGTATCCACAAACCAGTTAACACAATAGTGAAATGAAATGGATAAATTAGTGCATGACTTTTGAATATATGTATGTTTGTAGGTAGAATCCATAGTGACATTAAGTGTAAGGCGCTGCTTTCAGGTCATGTGATCTGTTATTGGCATGTCTGGTGTATTTGGGTTGGATGATATTGACTGTGTTGAATCACTTATATTTTGATTTGTTTCAGAGGAGACTTTTTAGATACTTGCACCATGTGGGAGGTAAGAGGATTTCTCTTATTAGTGTGGGTATGGAATCCTAGACTTTGAGGTGCAAGAAGAAGGCATGTTCTATTTCAGATACACCTCCTTCGTTCAATGAATTTAAAAATGTTATGAATATAGTGTGCCATATGGAAATAAACACAATTAGGACAAGAACAAATAGAAAAACATCTTATTATATTGTATGGGATAATTTACAAAATTTGTTAAAAAAATTTTAATTTCAATAGCATGGTATTTTAGTTTAATTAATTGATCTGATTGTAGTGGATGTCTTTGTAAATACTTTTGTTGTTTTGTTGAATGTTATAATAATACCTATTTTTAATTACTTGTATAAAATTGTTATGATATTTCTCTTATATGTTAAAACAATAAACCTGTTTTAAAAAAAAAAAAAAGAAGGCATGTTCTATACATGTTAGTCTAGTGTTGAGGTTCATAGATGATTACTAGGGTAGCAGGATTTGAAAGTTACGAGTGGAAGTGGTAAATTATTTGAGGCTGTAAGGGGCCTTCCCTTCTCTGAGTCTGTTGGGGAAGACGTTGAAAGATCACATGCTGATACATTTGAAAATATTTGTTCTCATAAGGAAGGGTGATTCTTTGTGGGATGGGTAACCATTTGGCTTAGGGAAAGGTGTTGCAGTTGTGTTCTGATTTGGGGAGAGGGTGATAAATCTGAGAATGTCGTTAGCAGTGATATGGAGTTGATAAGATTATTTCTGAAGAAGAAGCTAAAAGGGGGGACAATATTAGAGCTGTTGAGAACATCTTTGCTATTGTGGGTCTTCCTTGTGGAGACAAGAAATGTACGTTTGTTACCCAGAAAAGTATATATATATTTTTTTTAGTGTAGTCTTGCCATTTTTCAAATAACAAGTTTATTAAAACAATACATGTATATAAAACAATAAATAACAATAGTCAGCAAATATTTAGTACAGTTCAAACCACAAGAGCAAAGTGCACTTAAAAATGAGCAACTTTACCACTGTTAGAAAAGTACAATATCTCTAAGCAAGAGATAGCTTACCGTATTGTTTAAGGGTTTAGTGGCAATAGGAAAGCTAGTGTGTAAATGATCAGACTCCAGCCCTTTTCTATCCATCACTGCCAAGCTTAACAGAGACAAACTGTGCATCCTAGCTTTGGAGGGTGGGTGAACACTTTCGACATTGTAGTTTAGGAGACCCTCTATCCCTATATTCAATCCCCCTCATACAAATCCTGGCCACGGCTGTCTTGCTGTCTAAATAGGAATACCAGTGTGACCATCTTGTTGTTTCTTCTGAGGTGAGCATAAGACATCTACTTCCAAATCCCCAAGCACCTTTAACTGTGAGAGCAGCAATCCAATAATTAATACATTTTTTTTGACACCAGCAAAATAATCCAAATTGGTTCCTTCGTTGCTCCTGGGGATATCAAGCTCAAATGTTCCACCTCCTAAAAAGTATTTATCTCTAGTTAGTAGAAAGTTGTCCCTTACAATATTTTGAAATAATGTCAGTAGGTGGAGTGTAGAAGAATTTGTGGAGGCACTTGTATGTAAACAGACTAAAAATTTCCTGTATCTTATTCTTTCCAGGCGCAGCACATATTTTCCACCACCTAACATCATAGGTTCATAGGCAACTACTAGGCTAGCTGCCCTCGTGGGACATTTTAAGCCTAGTCAACTTCCCTTTTTGGGTTGAATTGGTTGTAGTTTGGCTTTACATATCCCATGGTCGATAGTTATGCATCTCTCCTAATAATTATAACTGGGATCATACCATAGATAATTTAAGGGAACCCATGTATGGGATAAAGCATTTAGGAGCTGCATCTGTCCACTAGTTGTACAGGGGGTAGTCCTGGGTAAATATTAGGTTTCCCATCCATAGATTTAAGATGAACTTAAAATTTTGTTTTATGTGGATGGGTAGTCTGTTCCATATCAGTGGTATCCTCAGCGAAATATACCTGTCCCTCTAAACCATTCTGTTGATGTTGCAGAAGAGGTTTAGATCCCTAGACCACATATTTCTGATGCCATTTGACTTATTAATGTGTGATGTAAATCCATCAGTAATCGGCAGATGCCTTGTATTCCAGACATGCGTCACCTCTTAGAAGTCTGTAGGATACGGATTATAGCTACAGGGCTTTGAGTCAGACCATGTAGGACATGTTTAGGTCTTGTATCCTTTATCATCAGTCTCTTCATCTAAAAACTTAGCACAGCTATTCTTAAAATTATAAGTAGCATCAAACAATCGATGTTGTAAGTGTCTATAAACTGGATCAGCCATTTAATACGTTCTGGCCACTACTTCTGTTCTCATTTGTAGATCAGAGTCGATTTAACCTCATTCTTTAATGGGTGAAATAAAATATAGCTCCCTAATGGGACATCAAATTTTAATCTAGCTTCCTCCCAGTTCAGTACTTTCTGATTCACTAACACTTCCTTCCAGTACCTTCACTGCATATTTAACTTTGACCAGTTCCCTGCATGAGTTTGCCTTACCCCTTCTTTTGTCTTGCTTCCTGCCGTTTACCTTACCCCTTCTTTTGTCTTGCTTCCTGCCTGTTAATTTACCAGACTGAAATATTTTCTCATTTCTGCCATGTCTGAGTCCAGTAGAGGTGGCTTTATCCTTGGAGCATTTCTACCCAGTTAACTTCAACTAGATCTACAGTTCCAAGTCACTCTTTTCTTGTATGGACTGTTTGCTTTCATATAGAATCATAATGGTTAGAATTGCGCATAACCCACAATGCCTCTTGATCATAGGAAGTTGCTAGGCTATTGGCCCTGAGGCCCTTACAAGCCTAGCTAAGAATTTAGCCCATGTTCCAACAAATCAGCACCTGATGCCAGTGTCCAGCAGGGGCACAGGTGGAATACCAGGGGTGTATTTTCTGTTCCCCATCTAGTTATCCAGGTTGCGCTTAAAAAGGGTTAATGAGGTGCTTTGCTTGACATGGAGAGGGAGTCTATTCCACAAAAAGGGAGTCTCTGGAACACACATCTGTCCAGCCAACAAGGCCTGTTAATGTCACAGACAAGGTTGAGGTTGCATGTGCGGATTAGTCAAGTGGAGCTTGACTTGCAGACATGCAGCAGTCCCATCAAGGAGGGGGTCTGAGATTGCTTTATATGCCAGCCAGAGGTCACCTCTGAGGAGTCTGTAGGAGACTGAGTAGAGAGACAGGGCCTTTAGCCTATCTCTATAGGGTAGATGTTTGAGGTCATGGATTCTCCTGTTGAGGAACCTCTGTGGTCTCTCCAGATGCTGCATGTGCTTTGTGAGTTACATGCCGAAATGGGCATTGTACTTAATAATGGGTCTTGTAAGGGAAGAATACAGGGATGTTATGACCACCTTGTTCCTGGTATATGTACCCTTACTAATGAGGTGGACTATGTAGAAAGCTTTGCGTATAGTGGAGGCAATATGGTGGTCAAAAGTTAGTTTACTGTCAGCCTGGGTGCCCAAGTCCCTCACAACTGATTGCTTGCTTAGGACCTTATTGTTAATGTGATAATTTGTGAGGACATTACTCTCCCCAAAGGGGATGATGATGCATTTTTTAGCATTCAGTTTGAGACCATGTTTCTGGCACCAGTCATTTGTTTGGGTAAGACCCTCCTGGAGGATGTCCACATCGCTTAGGGGAATTGATGACAGCACCCAACTTGCAGTCATCTGCAAACTAGGTCAGCCATAGCCCACTGGTTTTGGCCTGCACCTCAGACAAGTATATTCCAAACAACAGAGGCTCCAGGACTGATCCTTGGGGTATACAGCTTGTTAGAGGTCTACTGCTTGAGGTGGCTTCCCCTGTTTTAACCAGGTGGGTTCTATCAGTGAGCCAGTTTGCTACCCATCTGGTAACATGGATTGATGCCTAGCTGAGAGAGTTTATCTGTTGTACCTGAGTGAGGAATAGTATCGAAGGCTTTGACCAGATCAAGGTAGGCAGTGTGCACCATCTTCCCCTTGTCCATGGCTTTGGTGACTGTCTCAAAGAAGTCAACCAAATTTAACAGGAATGACCTCCCCTTGACAAAAACAAACTGTGTGGGATCAAGTGTTTAGAAGTTGCCAATGTCCGTATTAATGAGGTCCATGATAGTCCACTCCATGGTCTTACAGATCAGGCTAGTTAGGCTGATGGATCTATAATTTCCTAGATCGGTGGACGGTCCACCTTTGTGCAGAGGGATGGCAGTGGCTGTCCTGGGCTGGGATGAAGCCAGTACTCAGGCTTTTGTTGAATAGGGTGCCTAATGGTGCTGCAAGTTTCTGCCTGGGTTAATGTAGGATGCAGCCTGGGATGTTACTGGGTCCCATGGAGGCTGTATTTTTTGCCTTTGAGAGTGCAGCGATGACTTGCTCCCTAGAGATAAGGGGGGGGGGGCAGGTGCGGGAGATGTACTGATTTACTAATGGGGGGGGGTGAAGAGGTGTTTTCACTGAACCTGTCTGCCAGCAGGTTGGCTATATCTATGGCATTTGTGTTAGTTCTGAGCAGATTTGGCTGCTTCCTTTGAGATTGCAGACATATGTGAAGAAGGCCTTATGATTGGCTTTAGTAGATGTCACCAGTTTGGACTTAAAGTTTGCTTTGGAGCATTTCACTAGTTCTCTTATTTGAGTTGCTTTCAAATATATCCAAGTGTTTGGCACTCCCAGACCCCGCCCACTCCATGTTTAGAAAAGAGCCATCTGTCCCAACTTACTCTGGGCCTCTCACCCTGCCATATAAAACTTTTTGTCCAATCTTTTAGTTTAAAGATCAGCTTTGGAGGAGACCAAGAGGACTGGCCCAGTTATACTAACATTCCAAAATGTCCCAATGAATGAGTTGTACCCGTTTGTCTGAATCAAGTGCTATATGCAACCATTGCTGTAAATTTGATCAAATCTTCCCTAAGGCATTTTCATATGATAATTTCATGGACTCTTCACATGTTCAACAGAAGTATATGCATAAGTGTTTCAGATCTTTCTGAAGGCTAACAAATGTCATTTCACCTGCAAGGTTATCCTGACATATTAGGTTAATCCCAGCTGCTATGGATTTGTCAGTTTACCTTCTAACCAGATAGCTTCCCAAATTCTTTAAAGATATCAAATGGTCTCTTTAGGTCAATGCCAGGTTTGGTTAACATGTGGATTATATAATCTGCATTTAACGCAATTTTTAAATCCATGTAACTCCAGTTATACCCTTCTATTATTGCTTGTCTAATGCTTATTTTTAAAGGTTCTAGATATAATGCAAACAAAGTTGTGGAAAGTAGACAGCCCTTCGTAGTTCCAGTAGAAAACTGAAATGGGGCCAGTAACCTACCTAGAAGTTTAACCCTATCTTCAGCACCTTCATAAAGTATATAATCAGTGAGATGTATGAGTGAGGAAAACTAAAGTCATCCAGCACCTGAATTAAGTATTCCCATTCTACTTTGCTGGATCCTTTCTCAACATCCAGTAACACCACTGTCACATTCATAGCCTCCTAGTTTACATCCTGTATTAACATCAAAAGTCTGAGTATATAATCAAAAGTTCTATTTTCTGTGAGCCCATATTTGCCTGTATGTACTAGCTTTGCAGTTGTAGGGACCTCACTGTAATATTCATAAAAACCTTGTAATCATGGTTTAGAAGTGAGATAGGCCTGAAAACAGGATACATCTAATGAGTCTTTATTTTTCTTTGGGATTAATACCACTATTGCTTGTTACCATTTTTCTGGAGCCACTTTGCTATGTTTTGTAGTTGATTGTTCACCTCCTAGCTGCCAAGACACTGTCTGGTTCGATTCTCAGCTAGAGCGTCTTCTGCGTGGAGACATGTGGGAATGGGGGTACCTTCGTTGAAGGTTGTGCATCAGGCCTGGCAAGCCGGTATGTAAAAATCAACTGCCAATCATTAGCGGACCGGAGTTCCACTGTGGCGACCCCTAAACGGGAAAAGCCGAACTTACTTAGAATTTCCATTTTAGTTTGACTTTGGCCCTAATACAGTTGTGCTATGAACTGTATATTTTTTAAGAAAATATCTGTTGAGTCAAGATCTTAGGAAGGGTTACTGCCAAAAATTTAGCTAGTTGATTTAGATCAACACTCCCCTCTATATCCACCTAATATAATCTGTCATAGTATTGTGTAAACAATCCCAAATCTCTGACTGTTGCTGTATAATGTACTTATTGGGCTTTATAAACTTGAGGCCTGCTCTATCTTTTGATACCTCTGTTTTAAAGCCAAGGGTTTCAATGCACCTGGGCTATTAACCAGTTCCACATCATTTACTACAGTTCTCTGGGCCAGTATCCTGTTATGCTATCGCTCAACTGAATTTGCTCCTTTAAATCCTCCTCTTCCCATGGCTGTGATCTCTGGGAGTAATTGCAATGCTGCTAATTCCTTAACTTTCCTCTGTCTTTCAAGGTTAATTGTCCTGAAGTTATTATACACCCGGACTTCCCAGCTGTCCCTGTTGTGGAGGAGTGTTCCTATTTTCAGGCCAGATTTAGGATGTCCCCATTTGTCCCTATTTTCTGCCTCGATTTACCTCTTCACAATATTTTTCTAATCCCTCTCATCGCATGTGATTTTTGAAGCTGTCTGGTACACAGAAAACCACACTTCAGGACCAACATACCAGTGGCAACAATAATTGATAAAGAAAGGGGACACGCATCTTGTATCTCACTTTTTCTGAAATAAAAATAAATGGGCTTGTGTGGTAGGATTTTACTATACAGTTCATTAAAAGTCAACATATTTTACATGGTCTCTTTCATAATGTGCTTATTTTTTTCCATAATTTTTGTCACACTTTGTTTTTCTAAACATGTTTCGGAGTAGCATCCCCCATTCCTAATAGAAGCAGGAGGAGTTAAATGCTGTTTGGTATTCGTATTTTTTTTTTTTTGCTAATTAGATGTCCAGATTTTTAACTGAATGTTCCTATTTCTCAGGGGCCTTTGTTCCTATTTCCAATGTCAGTAGGTTAAGAGGTGTGTATACACCCCTTTTTTTAATAGTCTTTTACAGCATCTCTTTATTCTCACCCTAATTTTCACTCATCCACTCCCTTCACGTTGCAGCGGTACCTTAATCTTTTCAGTGACCCGTTATCTAACACTGTTAATTTCCTTTCTTATCACTGTTGCAATATTCTTTATACTTGGGGTATCCTGCCAAGATTACCCTAATGTCCAGCCATCATACAGAAGCCTTTACACCTTCTTGGTGTCATACGTTAGACATACCTATACATATGGTGTAAAATCAATACATGATGTATGGATATGTAATCCTCAGAACTTTGCCATCAGACTGGACTACTTTTGAACATCTGAGTTCGGTTTGTGTGCTGTTCACTCAGCTGGTTCACCTCCTGAGCCTGGTACAGGTACATGCCCCTTTCTTTTTTACTGATTATAGTTTTGTAGTTTGTGTTCATGTCATCCCGGAAGGGGAAATGTGTCAGGTTCCTCATAAAGACCAACATGAGAAGTGCCTTTTTTGTTTGGGTACCATGCATGACCATATTCAGTGTGATATTTGTCGGACATTTGTCCCTAAGACAGTTCACAACCATTTGTCTTTCCCTTCTATTTATCAGGAAAAGGAAAAAAACACCAAATGCAGCTTCAGTACAATAAGATATTGCACACTTTATACTGGTACCTCGGCTTATCACCTTCTGGGAATAATTTTATTACCACAGACTGCTCCCTTTTATACACAAAAAAAAAACTTTTTGCATGCAGATAGCATGCATCCACCAAATTTAATCAGGTCCCTACCCTATGGGGAATTTAGGGCAATTTATAATAATACATCGGATGTGAATTTGAAGGAGAGATACTTGAATGAGGTTCAGAATAGATTGGTTGTACATGGGTCTTCTGAACCCATTTTATTGGAAGCTAGGAATTGGGTTTTGAATGACGGTAAGAGATCTAATAGAGTGGTACTAGGTGACTACCATGGGGATATGGGACAATGTAATGGGGAGAGCAGAATATTTTTTGTGACCAAATTTTCTTCATTTTTATAAGGTTTTTGAAAAAATAGAGAGTCTTGGTATATGGTATGTGATGATTTGATGATAGGACATTTATTTCCCAAACATATTACCTTTTCATATGGTAGATATAATCTGAAAGAATTGTTGAATAGTGATGGGATGGTAGTTAAACAGATGAAGTACGGCCACATACTTGTGGTAATTGTTTGGTGTGCCACAGGGTCAAAAATTTAAATGGATGGAAAATCAGTGGGAAGATTTATAAAGCTGGGGAGTTTTCTTAGTTGCAACTCTTCAGGAGTTGTGTAGATAATTGGTTGTGGATGTCAGAAAGTGAGGTGGTATATTGGACAAACAAAAAGGAAAGTGAAGGTTCGACTTATGGAACACTTGGGAGATATTAGAAGACAAAGTGAGGATAGTCCTGTAGCCAACCACTTTGTCTGCACATGGGGATCAGAGGACACTTTTTTTTTAGTGTACTGGTATGCCCCTTTTTGGATGGGGGAGATTAGTTTCAAAGAAAGACTTAATGTGTTGGAATGCGGAATGATCATTAATTATAGGACACTTTACCCTAGGGAAATGAATTTAGATAGTAATTTAACTTTGTAATGAAGTACTAGTATTTTATACAGAGTTTTCATTGAATTGTAAATTGAAAATGTATAATGTATGTATAATATGAGTATTATATGAGTAATATATTGCATGTAGATGTTTATTGAATACTAAAGTTGATTGATTGAATAATTGTTTAATTGGGGAAAGTGGAACCTTTTTTGTGTATAAAAGGGAACAGTCTGTGGTAATAAAATTATTTCCAGAAGGCGATAAGCTGAGGTACCAGAATAAAGTGTGCAATATCTTATTGTGCTGAAGCTGCATTTGTTTGTTTTTTTTTCTTACTTTTTCGTTTGGTGTTTATTTTTTATTTAGCAGGAAAACCAGTGTCTGAAGTTATTGACCCAGGGTACCATGGCCGAATCCGCCTGCCTTGAAGTTCTGCTGCCTCTTAAGAAAAAAGCCAGAAACACTTGTACTGAATCTGCTAGTGTCCATCCTGCACTGGATGTCTCACTTGGGTTGGATGAATAACCTGAGGAATGGACAGTGCCGATGCCAGTTCTCTCTGCCATGACTCAGTTGGAGGCTAACATGGAGCTGCCTACTTGCATGTCAACTGAGGCTGCGCATAAGTTTGGTACAAATGTAGAGAAGGAACCACAACTGATTGTCTGAAGGGCCTAGGGGATTCCCCAAATGTTAGTTAGGGAAGAGTTGTCTGGTACTCTAATTGAATCTAGGCAGGGTTCTGAACCTCCTAGATTTGTCAAGGCAGATGTTCCTTTAAAAAAAAACTGCAAACCAAACATGTGGCTACTGTAGCTAAGGCTCCTCAGAAAGAATGGCAGGACTTTACTCAAGGGCTGTTTAGTGTTCTTATGGCAAAGAAACCCCCACAGGGATTGTCTGTCCCTACAGTTGTTGCTCCCTGGTCATCCACCCCATCTAAGAGGACGGGGTTCTGACTTTTCTGATGAGTTAAACGCTGTTGAAGATTCCTTAGCATATTCCCCACAAAAACACTTTTCTTTGTCCTTGAGATTCTTTGTCCCGTGATTCTCCTTTTGAGGAATTATACTTTGGGGACACAGTGGTGCGTATGATGAAACACTTTAAGTGGGATTGTTTTCAAGTATCAGAAGTTCAGAAAATGCATTATGGATTGTTGCAAATAAGTTCACCCAGACCTCCTTCAGTCTCTACTGTCTTAGCTGTCCTGTTTGGCACACTGATAGCAGCTTCTCAGGCTCCTGACTCAACCTCTGGCCCCCAAGAAGCCAGACAGATTTTATAAGGTGCCAGTGTATCATAAACACTCCATCTTCTGATCCTACTGTTATTTCTATGTCCATGGATAAGCCATCCAAACTGCTTTTCTCTTACAAACTTTTGCCTTTTGATAAGGACAGCCTTGGTATGGAGAGGTATGGGGACAAAAGTGTACACTTGCATTCTTTTGACTTTTAGGGCAATAATTTTCAGACCCACATGACTAGATATATCCTGGCTCTTTTCTCCCTGCTAGAGGTGTGGGAGGGGGTGATAGACTTGCTTGATTTTGACAGTGAGACTTCTACACTCTCTGTACTGTGGCCTGCCTCTCGGATAGCTCACTGTTTAATTAAATGCAGCTGATGCCTCATCTAGGGCAGCTGCTTCTGGTTCAGTCATGAAGCAATATTCCTAGTTGTGTTTCTGAGCTTTACCCGAGTACATTAAGGCCAGACTTTTAGATTCTCCCTTGGACCACCAGAATCTCTTGTTTAAAAAGTCTTTATTAAATTATCACTTATGACACAGGTAATCATACATTTATAACAATGAAAGCAAACCGTATCGTCATAATTTTAGTTGCAAACACTTTGCTTCACAAACCATATTGACCTAATTTTAATTTACAAACATTATACATCACTTATAATCTACCCAATCATTGTCAGTCACACATTACATGGCTCATTCAAATCCTGCCTTCTTTTACATCTCATTCCTCCCCTGTATGTATTGTTCCACAATTCCCATTTTTTCCTATGTAATTTGCTCCTACCCTTTCTAAAGATCCCAATTGCAGTTGTTTTATCTTTGTTACTATATTCACTACTTCTAGTACAGTTGGTTTAAACTGTGATTTGTATTTTCTAGTAATTGCTTTTTTGGCAGCCATCATAGTTAGACTCAGCAAGGCCTTACTATGTCTGGGCAATCCAATTCTGTGTCATAACTCAGAAAAATAATTTCCCTAGTTGCACCAATTTGTTTACCCAGTATCTCTGACATACCAGTCTGCAGGGAATCTTTAAAGTCTGCCAGCTCATTACACTCCCAGAAAATATGCTCCCAATTACCTGTTTGTTCCCCATCGCACCTCCAACATTGCTGTATTTTATGTGCCGTACGAATTATTCCTTTTTAACAGCAGCTTCTTTTCTATATTCTTGCTAAAAACTCTGCCAGTGCTGGTCTTTCAATTAGGACTCCCTATTTCTTTCTCTTTGCCTATACTCTGTTATCAGTCTTTCATAGGGAAGGCAATCTCTAACCTGCAAATCAAATAAATTCTTGGCATCATATCAGTCTATTACATTTCCCTCTCTAGTTATTTGCTCCCAAATACCTTGGTTCCTTTGCCAGTTTTCTCCAATAAATTCAAGCCCCATCTTGCCTATTGTCTAAATCCCCAATTGCAGTTATCCCTATTGGCAGAATATGCTTTCTACATTCCCATGTTGGTTTAGTTCTTAGAATACTTTCTGCTAGTTCATGAATGTAATATTCTGTATGATTATTGTTATTCTCCTTAAAGGTCTGCATCTAAATTCCCAGTCTCTCCTTGTTTCTAGAGCTTTACCCCCCATTTCATCAGTATCTCTTTCCACTTTGAATTATAGTTTTCTGCTTGTGTTATGCATAGGAGTCTTAACTATGTAGCTCTGAAATATCTCTCCAAATTGGGTAATCCCAATCTGCCTTGTTCTATTGGAAGAATCAGCTTATCCCACTTGACTCTTGCCGTCTTTCCTTCTCAGGTAAAATCCTTCAACTCTTTATTAATTACTATCTACAACTTCTCCTCTGGTTGATAAAAATATGCTTGACTTGTGTACAAGATTAAAGGGACTAAGACATTTTAACCATTTGTATCTTACTATTCATACCTAAATAAAAGAGCTTCTAATTTATCCGTTTTTGTATTATCTTTTGTTTAGTGTCTTCCCACATATCCTTAGCTGCCATACCAGAGTCATTTTTAATTCATACTCCTAAATACTTCATTTATCATATGCCCATTAGTATGGATATTGTTGTACCAATTTGTGTGCGGGTACATAATTTACCACTATTGCCTTTGTTTTAGGATCATTAATTGTATATCCTTAAAAGATATGAAACAGTTTCAAAATGTTCCACAACACTCTGATGTCCTTTTCAGTTTTTATCAGGTATAAAATATCTGCAAATACAGCCAGCTTTTCTTGACTACTATACCCGTTGTATCCTGAATTTCTGAGTCCCTTATTATCTTTGCCAGTCATTTGAAATATAACGCAAATAAAGGGAAAAGTGGACACCCCTGCCTGGTTCCTCTGCTCAAGCAGAAATGGAGGAACCCACCCACTTTAATTTTCACCTCCAATCCCTCACATATCTTCCTACTCAACCTTATAATTTTATCAGGGAATGCAAATGCTTCCATTCCCCTGCTCATAAAGTCCTAGCTTACTCTGTCAAATGCTTTCTCTCCATGAAAATCACCAACAACAGTGGCATTTTCTTAAATTCTGCTTATCTCTGCATGTTCTGTTAATGTTCTCTAATGTTTGCACCCTTCCACAAAACAATATTGATCCATGTCTGTCACTTTTGCCATTATAGACATAAACACTTTATAATCATGGTTTAGGATTGAAATGGGCCTGTATGAACCCTCTTTAGGTATTACATCTACCACCACTTTCTTCCAGGATGTTGGCACCTCTTCTCCTCTTAAAATACTTTTAAAACCTTCCAGATCTTTATCAGTTTTTCCCTCAGCTTCCAGACTTCCACAGGAATACCATCTATTCCTGAAGATGTTCCTGTTGATTGGCTATACATCACCATTTTTATCTCATCACCTCCTATTTAACCGTTAGTAATTGAGATGTGTCTACCTCTAACCTTAGAATATTTAATTCTTTCATAAACACTTCCATTTGTACCTTTTCTTGATTTCCATATTTTTGCACTATAGGCTCCCTAAGCTTGGTGAAAGCCCTTTCTACTTTCTGTTGCCTAAGTCATTGTGCTAAAAGCTTTTGTGCTCGAGTTGTTATAAAAAAAAAAGCACAGTTGGTTAACAGCAGTCTTTTTAGACTCATGCATATTATCAAGGTAATCCCTTACTGTCTGTTTAGCATTCTGTAGTTGCTCTTCTTGTTCTTTGAGATTCCCCCTATTTCAATACTTTAACATTTGTCAGTCTTGATTACTTCATAACAATATCTCCCTTTCTGTTATTTCTACCCTATTTTTAAACTGCACTTTAATTTTATCCCACTCCCTACCTATATTTTCAGAATAATTTTCTATCTTCTCTAATAGCTCATGAGTAAGTTCTACTACCACTTCCTTAAATTCCTCTTTTCGACAGATAGGTGGGAAAGCCCCAGTGTCTCATTTTTATTTATTTTTGGTGCATGATCTAAAATACTTATTGGGTGCATATAAAGACTTTCAATTAAGTGCACATGTTCCTGTGAAATGTAAATTTGTCTAGCCTAACTCATTTTTGTATCTTGGGCAATAATATGTAAATTCATTCTGAGCTCATAGTACTGAATTCACATCTTCTATTGCCAAATATTTTTATAAATTTCTTCAAAATCTACCCTCCTTTGTTATATTTTAACTTATGGGCCCCACATACACATCTTCATTGTTGTAAATCAAATTCGAATTTCACCACCTATAAGTAATATTCTTTGCTGAAAGTTGATTATTTCTTCCAGAATTTTCTTAAGCTCCATTATAGCAGTTTTAGGTGGAGTATAAATGTATGCCAGTGTAATCCTCCTCCCTTGCCAGTCGCCCCTTACTACTACAAATCTGCCATTATTATCTTTTTTATCCTCTTGTATCACTATTGGATTTCCTCTTGCAATTAATAAAAGTACTCCTATTTTCCTCTGTTCCAGGTATTCCACAGAGTAACATTCATGAAAGCCTTTCTTTGTTTGCACTCTGGTTTTTAATATAGTTCAGTGATTTTTTTGTATTTATCTCTGAGACCACTGACATTTAAAGACATTGTAGAAAACATCATTGTATTAAAAAGTTATTATTCCCACCTTTTATGTATAACAGTTTTATTTGTTGTTAAATGTCTAGTACCAGCTTTTGTGTTACATGCATACACTGTTTGGCAGGTTGATCTTGTTTACAGTTTTCTTGTCATATTAATTTGAGCACATCACAGCTTATAAAACTTTTTGTTTTATTAAAAGCTCTCAAAAAACACACCCCATTACCCCCTAAAACATGTTAACTTAATACTAACACACAAAACGATGTACATCGTCAAATGTTGAAGTTTTACCCTCCTAATAGGAGCAAATGTTCCAGACAGCCATACTCATAGACTTGAATTAACCTAAAAGAAAGGTTATTCATGCTAAGACACATTGTGCAGTCATGGTTTGGTTTTATCTCATCTTTATAGCTCTTCCAGCTAGGAAAACACTTAGTGCTTTCAGAGAACATTATCTCCTAGCCATCATATTGTATCCTGGAGACATGAGGACCAGATACAGAATTGCTACCAAGCATACATTTATTTGCTAGAAAAAATTATAACATTCAATATTCTTTATCATTTACTTACTTTCTCTTAAAACCTGCTACTAGATCAAGCTAAACAGCTTAATCCAATCTTTCCCCTAGGCAAGAATGAGAAACACACACATTTTTCTTTTGCCATGCTCTTTTAACCAGACTTTTGTCCTCTCTCTTTCTTTTTTACAACGCAGGGCCTACATTTCTTAAAACTGAACAAGGAGATAGAAAGAAGTGAGAAAAATAAACAGGAGTACCTGTTTACATTTATATCTCCATTACACTTAAAAATAACTGAGAAAACTTTATAGCATGCAAAGAAAATCATGCACTATAAAAATACCACTAAGAAAAAATGTTTTACTTACAGTTGACTTTCTCCCTCCTCTTCCCCTCTTCTAAGTATTTTTCAGAACATTAATGACATGAAGTATGGCATATGCTTTAGAGTCCCCTACAAGTTTAACAAAGTCCATAAAAGTCCAATATTTCCAGATTTTCTTATGCCGTGCGTCACAAATATAGGCATTGCTTTGTAATCCCACACTTGTCAATTTCCAAGTTACTGGTTTTATTCCTGTTCATCTCCATCTGCTAAATCCTGTCTTTGCTTCATTTCCAGTGTTCTCTCGATTCTTCTAGTCGACTCTTATTAGTTTTTTCCTTCTCTCAAGCATTTTCTGTTGAAACACTGGAAAAAGGTTTCACTGGCATAGTCTCTCTCTGGTCTTTATTACCAGAAGAACAAGAAACAGAATCTCTTTCTCTTTCACAGCTCAGTTTTTGTTGGGAAAACTTTTTTATTTCTTACTTAGCATGTGCTTCATCAAAAAATGTTTTTTTGTCTCCAGGGAAGTACTGAAGATAGTTGAGTACAGCAGTTTGAATGTAACATCTGCTTCTTGACATTCTCTGAATAATGGAATAAATTTACTCCTCTTTTGCGTAGTGTACAATGAGTTATCATTCTCCACAAACACTCTGTCATCTTCCACTTTCAGTACTTTGTTCGTCTGCCACAGGTTTGTCAATGCTGGTAGGATTGAATCTTTACTATTATAGATCTAGGTTGCTTTCTCATAGCCAGGTTTGGAGCATACACACTGTACCATTTCAGTTAACAACTGCTGTGGGAATGCAAGTTCACTTGCTTATTTGTGCTTTCATAAAATTAATACAGTCTGTCCCTTCCAATTCCCTGGTATAGCAGAAAATCTCAGGTTTTTCCTATGTGCTCTGTCCTCTAATTTTGTTATTTTTTGAAAGATCTCTTTTTGAGCAGTCTCATATTCAGCCAGCCTTTTCTTCATTTTGACCTGTGATTTTTGCAGTTTTATCACCTCATCTGAATATATGTTTAAAGCTTCTTCCATTTTTTCCAGCCTTTTGTAGTTTGAGTTGATATACTCCATCAGTGTTTTGTTTACTTTAATCAGGTCTGTTTGCAGTTGCCTTGTACTGTCCTCTAAGTTACTGGAAGTGATGTCTGGAGCTTGTACTGCTTTTTGCTGAACAGCTGCAGTACTTTTCTCAGTCATTGTTTTTTCCTCACCTTTTGTAGATGATTTTCTTTCAGGTCCTCTGTGTTTCTTTATTTCCTGGCATCCAGTCAGTGCACTTACTAGCTAGTTACTGAGATTTACCCAGAAATACAAATCCACTGGATTTCTGTGCTAAAGATCTGTTTTCACACTGAGAGAGCTAAAATTAAGATGTTACTCAATGTGCAGCCATATTGGAAATCCCCGAGAACCAGAATCTTTTTGGTACTGCTGCTGCAGAATTGTTTAAGACCCTGCCAGATAAGGGCAAGGTTATACAAGATCTGAAACATGTTTTTGTTTTCCCATTCCCTAAGTTCCAGAGGAACTATCCATAGAAATATTCACTTGTCCATAGGCAGCCTTGATAACCTGCTAGGGGTAAGAGAGGTTCCTAAGTGGGTTTTCTGCAGACAAACCCTGTCAGAGTTTGAGACCAAAAAACTTATTTTTCTGACAAATCTGCCACTGTTTGACATCCAGCCACACCTCTCCTCACTCAGATTCCTTTGTCCTCTCAGGCTAATACTTTCCTTTCCTTAGCAGCAATAGATAACCACAGATGTCTAGGTTCTCTCCCAGCTTTCCTCAGCCTACTTCTTGTCAGCTTCCTCATTTTTCTTTGGTTCTGTGGGATCTGGTTGAACATGAAACTGTTCTCTCAGCAGAGACTAGGATTTTATTCCAAAATGTTTCTGGTTCCCAAGGCAGAGGGGTCGTGGAGGGCCATCCTAGACTGATTCTTTCTCAACATCTTTCTCAAGGTCCCTTCCTTCCAGATGTTGTCTCTTTAGACACTTTTTTTTTTTTGCTTCTCCAAGATTTTCTGGTATCCTGGATCTGAAGGGTGCTTACCTCCATATTCCTATTCACCCTGTCTTCAGGAAGCTTTTACATTTCTCTGTTTCTTCATCTCATCAGTTCTCTGCTTTGCCTTTTGGTCTTTTTACAGGTCCAATGGACTTTATGAAATGTCTGGCCCCTATGGTAGCTTTCTGCAGCCTTCAGGGAATCCAAATATCCCCTTATCTGCATGACCTTCTAGTTCAGGCCCCTTCTGCGAAACTCCTGATTAAGAATCCACACTTCACTATGCTTCTCCTGAACAGTGTAGGATTCACTGTCAATCTCAAAAAGTCAATGCTGATGCCCTCTCAGGACCAAGTGTTTTTCGGTTGTAGGATTCAGACAATCCCAGTGTTGGCTTCT
This sequence comes from Protopterus annectens, assembly GCF_019279795.1. Classification (NCBI taxonomy): domain Eukaryota; kingdom Metazoa; phylum Chordata; order Ceratodontiformes; family Protopteridae; genus Protopterus; species Protopterus annectens. Next base: position 543,585,276 of record NC_056740.1, read on the forward strand.
CTTCCACTTCCCAAGGTCCTCACTAGGACTGCTTATTTCCAGTCTGTTCCTCTTCCAGTTCATCCTGAAAGGGAATTTCTCTGAGCCCTGGGGTACATGGCATCCAACATTCCCATGGTTTGTTTAGCCAAACTCCACATCAAGAAGCTTCAATGGTATCTCAAGACTGGGTGTAGCACCACCATCCTATGGAGTTTTCAGTATCTCTTTTACCCTATCTCAAATGCTGCCTCTACTGGTGGATTCAACCAATCCCCTAAGTCCAAGTTTACCTTTTCAAGTTTCTCTTCCTACTTAACTCATTCATTCCAGTGATGCTCAGGAAGTTTGAACTGCAACTTGCAATGGGCGGAGCCTAAGCCTTTTGACAGAATCAAATGATGTCCTCACATTTCAAACAAATGTTCATATCTCTGGAACCATGGGGGTTATAAAAGAAGTATAAATGGCAAACTTTTCAGCACAAACATAGCTCTCAACCTTCCATGTCGAAAATGAGGAACACTAGCCCTCATAATGTGGAACAAATGGGCAAAATGTGGAACACATACTAATGGCTTATTAACAACTTCAACTAGGAAGGTCATAGGATGGTTAAAATATGCTGGTTTTACTTATAAAGAAGATCTTTAAATGAATTAATATGATTCCTTTCTATTTACAATGGATTTCACTTAAAAAACTTCCTAACACTGAATGTGTGACAGTCTTTCAATGTGAAACTTTGAGGAACTTCGAGGAGCATGAACTTTTTAAGACTCCAAATGAGATACATTCCTCGTAATGAGGTACACTTGAGAGGTATGAGCACAAACTATTTTTATAGTGGTAGTATTCTGTAGATTCTAGGTCTTAAACCAAATGTTATAAGTCACAGTATACAAGTAACTATTACATTTGTAATATTTTGTAAACAACTTACAATATCTCAGCAACCACTCAGGTTACACACATACTGTCAGCAGCATTTTATTCATCAAGCTGAGAGCTTTCATACGAGGCTAAGGAGTTCTTTCTTTTACTTGGTTGTAGAGATATTTAGAAAAATGTGAAAATATCTATATAAATTAATATCATAAAAACAATTAATATCTATTTACCTGCACTAGAATCAGGTCAATATTAATGCAGTTGAGTTTGCCATTAACATGAAATCTTTTAAAACCTTGTACATAGCATGGTTTGCAAATTATTGATGCAAATATGAACAAGCAATATTTGATACCTAGAGGCATCAGTAGGAATTAATTGCAGATGCACCTGGAGGAGTCACTCGGATGTAATGAGTTAAGAGCTTTACACTGATGCTTCGAAGCAAGGTTGGAGAGTTCAAGGTCTCTGGTCCCATCAACAGATGTCAGACCACTTCAATATTAAAGAAATGAGGGCTTTAATCCTGAGTCTCCAGGCCTTTCACTCCCTTTGGGTTCCAGGTCTTGTAAAGGTTTTTACAGACAGTATCACAGTAATTTGGTAAATCAACAAAAAGGGGGCACAAAGACTTATCTTCTTTGCTGGTTGGCTGTTCAAGCTTGGGAATTTACAATCCATCATCATTTCCTTCTTTGGGTGGTTTACAACCCTTCAGAGCACAATTTAGTGGCAAATTTGAGTAGATCCAGGACACATCTCGACTAATGGATGCTTCACAGAGAGGTGTTTCATGAGATTGTGCAATGATGGGATACTCCAAGTCGATTGTTTTGCCTCACCACTAAACAGCCAACTTCCTAGATTCTGTTCCAGATTTCCAAGTCCCCTGGCTTTGAAAGTGGATGCCATATATTTTTTGGAGGGAGGTATTCCTGTATGTCTGTCCTCCTCTTCCTTTGCCTCCCAGGGACTTGCACAAGATCATTTGGGTGGGACACACCCAAAATCTTGCTGGTGACTCCCTTTTGGCTTAGACAGTGCTGGTTCACCCTTCTCTTTCACCCAGCCTGTAGCAGTCATTACAAGTTACCTCACAGGATGGATCTTCTCACACAAGACAAGAGGTCACTCAGTCACCCTCATATGTCCACACGATTGGGTGTTTGGGTTTTGATTCCTTTCAGGTGCCAGTTTTCTATGGATACACTTTCAGTTTTGAAGACCAGAAAACCCACTGCTAGAAAATCCTGTGTGGCTAAATGGAGATTTTCTATTTGGTGTCTCAAGCATGACCAGGACCATTTCTCTGTGGAGATCCATATGGTCCTTATTTGTGTGAATTTCTCAATCCTAGCTTGGCATTGTGTTCTTTTAAAACTAATTTGTCATCCATTTCAGCCTGTCTGCCTTTGAGACCACCTTTGGCTTCTAGTTTTAAAGTCACACATTCCCTAAAAGGTGTCCTTCATATCTGGCCCCCAAGAAAGCCTATTCATCCTTCTTGGGACTTCAGTTTTGTTCTTGAGAAATTGACTCAGTCCCTTTTTGAGGCTGCCCTTCCCTATTACATTGTACTTGGAAGACTGTATCATTGGTGGCTCTTCTGCCAAGAGAGTTTCTGAGCTTCAACCCTTCATGGCAGTTCCTCCTTTTTTTCACAAGAACAGGGTATTTCTTCATACTAATTGAATCAGTCTACTCATCTTCCCATCTTTTTCCTTTTCTGTAATCTGGTAGTGAGAAGGTACTACACAAACTGGATTTACATAGACAGCTCAGATATTACTTGGATAAGACAAAAGACATCATAAACTCTGAGCAAATTTTTGTTTCCTTTCATGCCAGGAAATGTGTTTTGGTGGTGTCTAAGTAACCATCTCTTCCTGGCAAGCTGCTTTCCTGTTTGGTTTATGCTCATTCAGTTAGAGCAGTAACCTCTTCTGGTGCTTTTTCCATGGGTCTGGATGCTAGATCCATCTTGGAAGTTGTTACTTGGTCTTCTGTCCACACTTTTACCAAGCATTATGAGTTGGATGTCATCCTAGGCCCAGAGCAGGATTTGCCAAGTCTAGCCTTCTAGCCTTCATGGGTTTGTGGAGAGTTTTTTTCTGCCTTCCTCCTCCTATACTTTAACGAGCTTTTATACACTCTCATTTGTAAAGAATACTGCATCAGTAGTAAGGAAGGGCATAATACAGTTGTGTAAGATCTTACAAGATCAGTAGATGTCCTACTTCTCACTGTTGCAGTATTCAGTCCTTCCCTTCTACCCTCCCCCTTTTCTTTTTCTGTTGCCATCCTGCTGGCTGTGTGGTTTTCTCTTGCATCATAATCTTCTTCTGTTTCATTCATTTATGTGCATGTAATTGTTTCTTTTGGGTTGCTGTAGTTCTCCTGGGGCATTTCAGTTTTGAGGCTCAGGTATTTGTATGTCATATATGTACTTTACGCCTTGTGAGTTGGACAGATGTCTGACGTGTGATGCTGGAAGATGTAAAGGCTTTGGTAAGCTGCACAGATGTTGTATTAAGAAAAAAGAATACTGCAGCAGTGAGAACGAACACTGGCTGCCGTTTATTACATTTCGCAATACTTCTAAAATGAAGACAGTATAGTTCTTTCTCTCTTTCAGTAGTTTTTATTAACTACAGTACACACGTGCAGGAGCCTCATGGAAAGTACCAGGGAGACTCCCAGAACAAAGGAATAAACAAGCTTATATACTGGTGATATTGCTGACAGTACAAAAATATAAAAATGAACCAATTAGACCATTATACAGGGCAATTAACCAATCAAAGGTTTACCCGTAAACATAATACAATTCACATCATCATATCTCTAGGCAAAAAAAGGAAAATCGGCTGCGTTTCCATAAAAGGCACATTTCCTGCTTTCAAGCAGACTCTTGCTTTTCAGCATTTTCTCGTTGCTCAGAGTTCATTCAAAGTTCATAGTTTTAATACATACAGACTGTCACATACTCAATTCCCTCAAACACATGCTTTGACTGTTCATATTCTACAATCCCCCATTTGATGCTGTGTAAGCATCATCACTTTAACCTATCATACATTTGTCCCATTTCTAGCATAACCATGCTACTGGTCTTTTCATTATTTGTAGACATTGTCATTTTATCATCCATAAACACAAATGGTCCAACTCCAAAAATACAACCAGCCGATCACTGTAACATTGAGCTCGAACAGAACTGCAAGTGGAGCAACAGAAATAATCCACAATTGTTGTAGTCACTAAAATCCACTGTTTAATCACACTGCACGAAGACGAAAATTCCTCACAAAACACAGATAGTCATGCTACTAGAACATACAGGTTAAGCTCTTTCATCTGTCCATACCAGACTTCTGAGGAAGTCTGGTATGGACAGATGGATCTGTGTAATAACATTTGTGGATTATTTCTGTTGCTCCACTTGCAGTTCTGTTCGAGCTCGAAGTTACAGTGATTGGCTGGTTGTATTTTATCATCCATATTCATAGTTGCAGGCATATACAAATTAGGCACTTTTTTCACAGTTTTTAAAGACATTAATTTTAAGATCAGTGCTTTGATTAGGAATAGAACAAGAAAAGCAACAATTGCTAAGACTGCAATTAATAAAATCAGCTTCAACAGTCCACCTCCCCAACCTGAGAATAGGTTGGTTAACCATGCCCACGTTGAACCATCAGCCTCCTTGGCCTTTGAAAGTTAGGAAATTATTTTTATCAGTTCAAGATGACTTTCAGTTTCATGCTGATTATCAGGAATAAATGTACAGCACTCCCCGTGGATTAAAGCGCAAGTTCCTCCTTTTGCTGCAAGGGTGAAATCAAGGGCCATACGATTTTGGAGTACTACAGCCCTCATAGCAGTCAATTCATCAGTTACTAATTCTAAGACAGAAAATGTAGCATTGCTTAGTATTTCAAGCAATTTAGATAGCTTTCTCAGTTCCCAGATTGATTTCACTGCTCTGTATGATGGAATTATACTGGCCTATGATATGACGTCATCACCCAAGTCCATATGGGACAGTCCTTTGGTACTAGCATGAGCTAAGTCATGGTGATAGATCCATGAAGCATCAACTCGACCTACAGGATTGACAGGCTTCTTAACCTCTCGAACGTTTCAAATTTTTCCTTTAGGTAATGCAGATGCATGTTGAATAGCTGGAACCAGATAGCCCAAGAAGCAGCTACCAGACCTGTCTTCTGGTAGCCATTTATATGCTTTTCTTCCACACACAAAATAACAATTTTCTACTTTAATGGTGATGTTGATAGACTTAAAACGATCCCCGGTGTCCTGTAGTCCTCGGAATATTTTTGAATAAACAGTTTCTATTTTCTGGGGAAAGTTAGCTATAGAGTCCTTAACAAGTCTTTTTACAGGTGAAAAGTCTGTTACACAACCCGAATTGTCTGCAGTGCAGTTATATACCACAGTTTTGTTACATTGGCTCCACCCGACTCTGGTTTTACAAAGTTTTTGAAAACACACAGTTCCGTTTTGACGGAGGGACAACTGTAATGCTATTTTGTCTTTTGAAATGACATTTAATGCATCGTAGATCAAATTTGTCCAGGTTTCTTTAATCCCTAAAGGGACTATATTTAGCATCAATCCCCCATGAACAGTAGGAATAGCTGTGCAAACCCAACAGTCTGAGACGTTGAAGGATGATGCATATGTGTACTTAATGGCTTGATAGATGTTGAAAGGTGGATGCCATGCAGCTCGTTTGGTATGAGTCATAGAGGAAGCAGGAAATAGAAATGGCCACAGTAAAAATAGCAAAACAACAAGAATAAACACCAAAATGGTTGTGCAATATTGTTGTGGAAATGTTGTTTGCGCTCGATGAGTTTATGTAATTGGATAAACTTCAGGCATTTTCAAGTGCTGGTACAGTATTGACTACAAGTGTTAGTAGCAATAGGTGGAGAATCTGGACTAACAAAAGGTAAAGGTTGCTGATCTTCAGACGGGATTACCTTCTTCACATGTGATATGTGAATCCAGGTGGGTGAGCCTTGTAGTCGAACTGCTGAAGTGGTGGTGAGTAGAACCAGGAATGGCCCTTTCCAGCGTGGTTGAAGAGCTGTCTTTCGAGAAAATGATTTCACGTATACCCAGTCTCCTGGTTGTAGTGCCGAGGACAAGAAAGGATCAGGAGTTTGCTGAGCTGCTGCTACCTGGCGATGATGAAACTGTAAAAAAGAAACAAGAGAAGTGCAATACAGGAGAATATTATGATCAAATTCATCATATTCAGAGAAGGGCGGTGGTGGAGTCATGGGCATACGCATAGGGCGGCCCATGAGGATTTCATGAGGAGAAAGACCTTTAGTAGGATGTACTTGAGCTCTCATAGAGAGCAAGGCTAGAGGTAGGGCCTGTACCCAAGTTAAGCCCATTTCAGTAGTAATTTTAGCCAGTCTTGTTTTCAGTGTCTGATTCATTCATTCATTAATACCTGATGCCTGTGGTCTATATGGGCAATGAAACTTGAGAGTGATGCCTAACATTTTGCAAAGTGAATCAATTAATTGAGCAGTAAAATGTGTTCCACAATCTGAATATATTTGACAGGGAACACCAAAACGAGGTATTAATTCATAACAAAGTTTCTTAGCAACTGAAATAGCATCATTTTTTACACATGGGTAGGCTTCTAACCACCCAGAAAAACATCAACAATAGTTAAAACATATTTGAAATGAGCGCAAGGTGGAAGTTCAATAAAATCCCATTGCAAAGCGCAGAATGGTCCCATTGGTTTTGGCAGTGGTTGTGTGGGAGCCATTGTGCCATTTGAAATGTTATACTGTAAACAAGTGGAGCACATGCTCAAGAAATGCTGTACAGAAGCAGAAAGTCCTTGAGCAAACCAATCCTTTTGGATTTGTTTTATTAATGCTTGTACCCCAACGTGAGCTGGCAAGTGATATGCTTTAATAAGAGAATTTAGCATGGACATTGGGCAGACCAGTCTGCCATCTGAATGTTGCCAAATGAGATCAGAGTGTTTAAAACAACCTTGAGCCAGCCATGATTTTCTTTCTGATTCTGGAGCTTCAGTTTGTAAAGCTTTCAACACTGTAGCATCAAAAGTAGCTATTGGTTGTAGAGGCTGCAAAAAATGTCCCTGAACAGTTTGTGAAAGAGCAGCCTGTTTTGCAGCCCAGTCAGCAAAATTATTGCCTCTGGTTTCAAAAGAGTCATGGATTGATGGGCTGCACATTTTATAGGTTTATAGGTTAGTACTAAGCTAACTGCCCTTGCGAGCCAATTATCCCTTGTGAGACTCAAGCCCTGCACCTTGTGTTTGTAAGGCAAACACCTTAACCAATAGGCCCACCAGCAATTTGAGATGGTAACAATAAATGTTGTAATAGGTTATTGATATAAAAATTGTTTTTAACGGGTGACCCAGAAGAAGTTAAAAACCTGCGTTCTTTCCATAGGATATCAAAGTCATGAACAATCCCATGGGCATAGCGGGAGTCAGTATATATAATGACAGACTTGTCCTTAGCTATTTTGCATGCATTTGATAGTGCCACTAGTTCCACAGCCTGCACAGAAGTGCCTGGGAGTAATCATGCTGATCTTAAAACTTCAGTCAGTGTACAGACTGACCAAGCTGCTTGGAATTCTCCGGAGTTTGTTCGTAAACCGGATCCATCAACAAAAAGAATCAAGTCTGGATTTTGCAAAGGAGTATCGTACAAATGTAACCTAGGAGAAAGAGCAGAGTTAACTACAAGCACACAATCATGTGATTCACCCTCATCCGATGTTGGTATTAAAGAGGCAGGGTTCAGTGGTGGGCAGCGTATTACTTGGAGGGAGGGATTATTTATTAAACTCAATTCATATTTAGTAAGGCGTGCGTTGGAGAAGTACTGTGTTTTCGTTTTTAAAAGTAATGCCTGAACTGCATGTGGGACTGCTAAGATTGTTTCATGTCCCAAGGTTAGTGGAGCTGCCATGTTAATCAAAATAGCAGCAGCTGCCACTGCTCGTAAGCAAGCTGGGTAACCAGAGGCAACCGGATCTAATTGAGTGCTATAATAAGCAATAGGCCGGTAACCTCCAGTGCGTTGCTGAGCTAAGAGACCCAAGGCAGTTTTGTTTCGCTCACAGCAAAAGAAAATAAATGGTTTTGAATAATGTGGCAATCCTAGTGCTGGAGGATTTACTAAGGCTGTTTTTATAGCCTGAAAAGCCTCTTCATGGTGTGACATCCATGGTAAAGGTTCTGTGATTTATTTTTTTAAAAGTTGTAACAGTGGGACTGAAAGTTCTGAAAAATTGGATACCCATTGTCTGCAATATCCTGCTAGGCCTAGAAATCCTCTAAGTTGCCTCTGTGTTATAGGACGTGGGGCCTTTTCAATAGAGATTATAAGATTTGGAAGTATTTGACGAGAACCCATTGTATTGATATGTCCCAAATATTGTACCTTTTCCTGACAAAATTGTAATTTTGATTTATTTACTTTGAATCCACGCATAGCTAAACAATTCAACACCAGAAGGGAATCTTCCCTACATGAGTCACAGTCAGGCAAAGCTATCAGGATATCATCTACATATTGAACTAGAACAGAACGTGATGGTTGTCGGAGATCCTGTAACTGTCTATGCATCTCTCTAGAGAATAAGGTTGGGGATTTTACATATCCCTGGGGCAATCGAGTCCAAGTATACTGTTGGCCCTTATAGGTAAATGCAAATAAATACCGAATATCAGGATGCACTGGAATAGAGAAAAAAGCTGATGAGATGTCTATCACCGTGAAACATTTTGCAGTAGGTGGGATACAGCTTAGAATAGTAGCTGGGCTTGGTACAATCGGGAAGATGGGCAAAACAGCTTTATTAACTTCCCGCAAGTCTTGGACAAATCTGTAAGCTTGTTTTCCAGGTTTCTTTACTGGTAATATTGGGGTATTACATGGACTAGTGGTAGGTACTATGATTCCTTGTCATTCCAATGGAGAAATAACAGGGGCGATACCAGATATAGCCTCAGTCGTCAAAGAATATTGAGGCACTTGCGGTAACTTTGCTCTTGGTTTTAGGGTTATTTTAACAGGAGTAGCTGAGGTTAAAAATCCGACATCATTGTCATGAGTAGTCCACAAGTGAGAGGGTAGGGAATGTAAATATTCTTCTCTGCTAGAAGGTGGCTGGATACACATCACCTGTAAGATGGCGGAGTCATCCAGAGCTGCTAGGGTACTATCTTGTTGGTCTGAAGGTACTTGGAGATAAACTCCATCTGCTGTGCAAAAAATGGTAGCCCCCATTTTGCAAAGCAAATCTCTCCCCAAAAGATTTAACGGTGCTGAAGGTCCTACTAGGAATGCATGATTATCCTGTAGAGGTCCCAAGGTAACTGGGACTGGAATAGTTTTGGAGTTTTCGATAGGTATACCAGAGACACCCACTCCTCTAGTTATTTTGTCCGAGAGGGGAACAGTCATGGCTGCTTTGCCAGCTAACATGGATTTAGTTGCTCCGGTATCAATTAAAAATGGATAGGGTTTATTTTTAACCAATAACATTACATGCGGTCCATCCTGATCTATAGCAATAAAAGGACACAATTGCTGTTGCTTCTGTTCAGGGAACCTTCATTGAGGTTGCTGCCGATTGGACGGTGTACAACTAGAATTCCATTGTTGTGATGAATCTGTGTATGGTTCTGGTTGCTCAGCCAAATATGGGCATTCGTTTTTCCAATGGCCTGATTGGCCACAGTTGAAACATTCCGTCTGATTACTAGAATTTTGCGGTGAAGCTGACTGTGTGCCCTGCCAATTTTGTCTATAATGATTTCCGGGTCCTTGGTGTCCACCCCTCCCTCTTCCCCTTCCTCGCCCTGTACCCCGTTAACCAAAAACATTACACATTTGTATTTGTGCTTTTACTAATTTCTCCTGTAAATCTTTCTGTTCTTTGGCTAAATGGTCAGAGAGGTATTGCACTTGTTGGACTAAATCATGCAGGCCCAAATTAGGCCAATTTAAACATACTTCTTTTAACTTGTCCCTTACTTGAGGGCGTAGCCCATCCACAAAGGCGGCTGAAAATCCGCTTTGTGCTGGTCCTTCGGTGGGTTCAGGGTACCCAGAATATGCCTCAAAGGCTTCAGTGAGTCGATTTAAGTATTCGTCTATAGGCTCATCATCTTTCTGTATGATTGATTTGATTTTCGACCAATTGGGGGTAGGTGGTACAATTACAGTGATAGAATCAACTATACATTGTCTAACCATTTCAAATCCATTTTCCCCTTGCATATTGTGCTTTGGTATTGGTGTAGGAACATTAGCATGATCCCAAATACGTTTCATAAGATCGGCTGGTACAGTGTATTGGAGGAGAGCTCTAACCTCTTCTATGGTAGGGTTTTGTAAACAGATATGTCCTGCCAGTATGCGTTGAAACTTCGCTGTGTTATTGCGAATAGGCGGAAGTGATTTGGTAATGGCTTGAAAATCAACTGCCGACCACGCCCTAGGCACTACTACTGTGGCCGGTTGCCCTGCATCTCTAGCATGGGCTGGATTCGGGACTTCTCTCAACGGAAATATTCATCTAATGGGCTGGTGCCAGATTCAGAGTTAGAGTCTGGATCAGATTTGTCTGGTCCACTGTAATCGTCTTTGTCTTCAGTTATAATCGGACATTGTAAATCTTACCCTTGTGTAAATATATGGCTTTCTTATTATAATATTTTTTTGACTGGCTAGGCCTAGGGTCAAAAAGCATTTGTGCCTTTCTTTTATGTTTTTTTTGTCTTTGAGCGGGTTAATCTAGGTGATGACTTACTAGGGGTTTCTGTTTGGTCAGGACGCTCTGTAAGTGGTCTACTAGGCTGACTTCCCATTGCCTGAGTTCCGCTTCCGGACTCGAGTGCGGTCTGTTCTTCTCCCCTCCAGCCTCCGCCCTCTGTCGTAGAGCGTACTGCTCCGTCTTGAACTTGCGAAGGCTGGTATAACGGTGGAGGAGCTGTAGGGGGTGGGGGAAACCAGGGGTTATCATCCTCAGATGATTCAGTTATTTGTAATTTATTTAATTCTTGTACAGGGTATAATCCTTTAAAGGGCGGTTCCTTTAAACGTTTTCCGTTTGCTACATCTAGATTAGTCGCAGTATGTCGCAGTTCCTTTATCTGTTCTTTTAATTATCTTTAAGACTACTGATGACCGAATCCTTTTCCCTTTCTTTAGCTTCACACATCCAATCATTAAATGCTGCCCAACACAACCCTGGTAATCTTTTTTTAACTTATTTTGCAAATTAATCAATATATCTTTATTAAAACTACCATTTTCAGGAAAGGCAAGGTTACCGTCATTTTTAGTTAGGGTGATCCACTGGTTTAAATACATACAACTGTCCCGGGACACATGGTAAAACATATAACCAGCTGGTGTACCTCTTTCTGGCTCATTTATTTTTCCTGCACTCGCTCCCATTTTCACTCAATAAGCTATACTTGTTTAACACAGGTTTAGCTAAGGCATTATATAAACGTCTTTTTACCCCACTATCATTCCTCCTTTCATACTTATGAAGCCAGTATTTCCGTATTACCTCACTCTCATACTGCACACTTAATAAAAATGCATGCCACTTACCTTAAAACAACTGAAAGAGAGAAATGATAACTTCCGTTCTGCAAAAAAACAATTATTATTTTTTTTTAAATCTTTAAAGCAGACAGGCAGAGAGATGAAAGAAACACTGCAAAAGCAGAAAAATCTGTTATGGACCCTTTCATTAGCAGTATTTTTTCCATTTCCTGACCACTGCAGCTTGTTCCTAATTCTGATCCGAGTCACGGCACCAATTGTTACATTTCACAATACTTCTAAAATGAAGACAATATAGTTTTTTCTCTCTTTCAGTGGTTTTTATTAACTACAGTACACACGTGCGGGAGCCTCATGGAAAGTACTAGGGAGACTCCCAGAACAAAGGAATAAACAAGCTTATATACTGATGATATTGCTGACAGTACAAAAATATAAAAATGAAGCAATTAGACCATTATACAAGGCAATTAACCAATCAAAGGTTTACCCGTAAACATAAGACAATTCACATCATCATATCTCTGGGCAAAAAAAGGAAAATCAGATGCGTTTCCTTAAAAGGCACATTTCCTGCTTTCAGGCAGACTCGTGCTTTTCAGCATTTTCTCATTGCTTAGAGTTCATTCAAAGTTCATAGTTTTAAT